>NC_041380.1:607223398-607246314 GCF_002162155.2 Triticum dicoccoides | reverse complement strand
GGCGGAATGGGGCGACGGGGGGTTAGGGTTTGCGGTTGCGTGGGGATAAGGGAGTGAGTGGGGGCGACCTGGGCCAGGTGGGCCGGCCTGGTGGGTCAGATCCCAGTGGGTTTTTTCCTTTTTCACTTTTCTCTTTTGTATCTTGTTTTGTTTTGTTTTACTTTTTCTTATTTTATTTTATTTTATTTTTGTTTTGGCTAATTGTTTGGGCACCAAATGAGTTTTGTAAAATATGAGAGCTGGCCCACAAATCACAGCACAATATATCCTACCACCAAAAACTAGTTTGGTGTAAATATCATTTCATTTTTATTTTTTATTAATAAAAAAGTTATTAAATAATGTTTTCAGCCACTGTTTGAGGTTGTTTAAGTCACTTATCAAATTTCATTAATGTTGTTTACAATTTTATCATAGCCTCTGATTTACCTACTATTTATTGAACATTTTAGTTTTAATATTTGAAAACTCTTATTGTTTGCTTGATTTTGAATTTTGAATTTGAATTGGCTTCGAACTAATGCGAGATTAGCAACAAAAATCGAGGTGGCGTGGCATCATGAGCAGAGGTTCACTGTAGATTAAATATCTGGGCGTCAAAGTTCTCCTCCACTAGAAGAAATCTCGTCCCGAGATTTAAGAGGGGAGTAAGGGGGAAAGTTCTGGTTACGATATTCTAACGGATCTTCTCGAAGAAGTTAATCCCTTTCGTTGATATCTTCAATTCTTTATTCCAATGCATCATGATGAAGTTGTCTCCCTTCGGGAACTCCATTGTACTTATGAAAGGATAAGGGGGTATTTGATATGTCTCCGTCGTATCTACTTTTCCAAACACTTTTGCCCTTGTTTTGGACTCTAACTTGCATGATTTGAATGAAACTAACCCAGACTGATGCTGTTTTCAGCAGAATTGCCATGGTGTTATTTATGTGCAGAAACAAAAGTTATCAGAATGACTTGAAACTCCACAGAACGTCTAGTTGAAAATAATAAAAAATCCTTGCCAAAGATGAAGACCAGGGGGCCCACACCCTGTCCACGAGGGGGCACGCCCCTACCTCGTGGGCCCCCTAGAGCTCCTCCGACGCCAACTCCAACTTTATATATTTGCTTTCGGGGAGAGAAAAATCAAGGAGAATAAATCATCACGTTTTACGATACGGAGCCGCCACCAAGCCCTAAAACCTCTCGGGAGGGCTGATCTAGAGTCCGTTCGGGGCTCCGGAGAGGGGGATTCGTCGTCGTCGTCATCATCAACCATCCTCCATCACCAATTTCATGATGCTCACCGCCGTGTGTGAGTAATTCCATCGTAGGCTTGCTGGACGGTGATGGGTTGGATGAGATCTATCATGTAATCGAGTTAGTTTTGTTAGGGTTTAATCCCTAGTATCCACTATGTTCTGAGATTGATGTTGCTATGACTTTGCTATGCTTAATGCTTGTCACTAGGGCCCGAGTGCCATGATTTCAGATCTGAACCTATTATGTTTTCATGAATATATGTGTGTTCTTGATCCTATCTTGCAAGTCTATAGTCACCTACTATGTGTTATGATCCGGCAACCCCGAAGTGACAATAATCGGGACCACTCCCGATGATGACCATAGTTTGAGGAGTTCATGTATTCACTATGTGCTAATGCTTTGTTCCGGTACTCTATTAAAAGGAGGCCTTTAATATCCCTTAGTTTCCATTAGGACCCCGCTGCCACGGGAGGGTAGGACAAAAGATGTCATGCAAGTTCTTTTCCATAAGCACGTATGACTATATTCGGAATACATGCCTACATTACATTGATGAATTGGAGCTAGTTCTATGTCACCCTAGGTTATGACTGTTACATGATGAACCGCATCCGGCATAATTATCCATCACCGATCCAATGCATACGAGCTTTTCCTATATTGGTTCTCGCTTATTTACTCTTCCGTTGCTACTGTTACAATCACTACAAAATACCAAAAATATTACTTTTGCTTCCGTTACTTTTGTTAACGTTACCACTACTATCATATTACTTTGCTACTAAACACTTTGCTGCAGATATTAAGTTATCCAGGTGTGGCTGAATTGACAACTCAGTTGCTAATACTTGAGAATATTCTTTGGCTCCCCTTGTGTCGAATCAATAAATTCGGGTTGAATACTCTACCCTCGAAAGCTGTTGCGATCCCCTACACTTGTTTGTTATCAAGACTAATTTCTGGCGCCGTTGCCGGGGAGCATAGCTCTATTCTTTGAGTCACTTGGGATTTATATCTGCTGGACACTATGAAGAACTTGAAAGATGCTAAGACAACAATTTATCCCTCAACTACGAGGGGAGGTAAGGAACTGCCATCTAGCTCTGCACTTGATTCACCTTCTGTTTTGAGTAAGCTTGCGACACCCAAACCTGCTTCTGCTATTCGTTCTGATATGTCGCATGTTATTAATGATGCCACTTCTGCTATGCATGATACTTATGATGAAACTACTTCTATGCTTAATACTACTGTACCCCTTAGTGAATTTCTTGATGAACAAATTGCTAGGGCTAGAGAGAAAGAAATTATTGAAACTGATTATATTGATGAAAGTGATGATGAAGATAGGCCTGTTATTCCTGAGGGTTATGTTTTTGATATGGAAGCTTCTGCAGCTATTTTAGCTTGTAAAGATAGATCTGAGCTCAAGAGGTTATTAGTTGAATGGAATAAGCAATCCCTTAAAGATAGAATGAAACCTGACCCTGCTTTTGCTACTTCACCTATTTGTGTTGCCGATAAGGATTATGAATTCTCTGTTGATCCTGATATAATTACTTTGGTTGAATCTGATCCTTTTCATGGTTATGAATCTGAAACTGTTGTGGCACATCTTACTAAATTAAATGATATAGCCACCCTGTTCACTAATGATGAGAGATCTTGCTACTTTTATATCCTTAAAATATTTCCGTTCTCATTAAAGGGTGATGCTAAGATATGGTTTAATTCTCTTAATCCTGGTTGTGTGCGTAGTCCCCAGGATATGATTTATTACTTCTCTGCTAAATATTTCCCTGCTCATAAGAAACAAGCTGCTTTGAGGGAAATATACAACTTTGTGCAAATTGAAGAAGAGAGTCTCCCACAAGCTTGGGGGAGGCTTCTCAAGTTACTTAATGCTTTGCCTGATCATCCTCTTAAGAAAAATGAAATACTTGATATCTTTTATAATGGACTAACCGATGCTTCCAGAGATTACCTGGATAGTTGTGTTGGTTCTGTTTTCAGGGAAAGAACACCGGATGAAGCTGAAATTCTATTGAATAATATGTTGACAAATGAAAATAATTGGGCACCCCCTGAGCCAGCTCCTGCTCCAATTACTGAGCCTATTCCTAAACCAACTCCGAAGAAGAGAGGTGTTCTATTTCTCAGTCCTGAAGATATGCAAGAGGCAAAGAAATCTATGAAAGAAAAAGGTATTAAAGCTGAAGATGTTAAGAATTTACCTCCTATTGAAGAAATACATGGTCTTAATTTACTGCCTGTTGAAGAAACATATGATCTTAATCCATTACCTATTGAAGAACCTCGAGGTCTTGATAACCCGACACAGGTAGTAAAGGTAAATTCTCTCTATAGATTTGATGAAGGTGATATTCCTTACTATAAGTCTGCTAGACAATGCTTAGAAGAGTTTGATAATTTTATTGTCAAACAAGAAAATTTCAATGCTTACTTTGGTAGACAATTAAAACAAAATACTTATATGATTAAACACTTGGGTGATTATATGGCTAATGTTAGAGTTGAACTTAAACTCATTAGCAAGCATGCTTCTATGGTTACCACTCAATTAGAACAAGTACTTAAGGCTCAAAATGATTTGCTCAATGAAATGAATAGTAAGAAAAATGATTATGCTGTTAGAGTGGCTACTAGAACTGGTAGAATGACTCAGGAACCTTTGTATCCTGAAGGCCACCCTAAGAGAATTGAGCAAGATTCTCAGAGAAATAATACTGATGTACCTAGTTCTTCTAAAAGGGAGAAAAAAAGATAGGACTTTGCAAACTTCTAGTGAACCTATTGCTAAACCACCTGAGAATCCAAATGATATATCTATCTCTGATGCTGAAACACAATCTGGTAATGAACATGAACCTAGTGAAAATGTTAATGATGATGCTCAACCTAGTAATGATAATGATGTAGAAATTGAACCTGCTGTTGATCTTGATAACCCACAATCAAAGAATCAACGTTATGATAAGAGAGACTTTGTTGCTAGGAAACATGGTAAAGAAAGAGAACCATGGGTTCAGAAACCCATGCCTTTTCCTCCCAAACCATCCAATAAAAAGGATGATGATGATTTTGAGCGCTTTACTGAAATGATTAGACCTATCTTTTTGCGTATGCGATTAACTGATATGCTCAAAATGAATCCTTATGCTAAGTATATGAAGGATATTGTCACTAATAAAAAAAGATACCGGAAGCTGAAATTTCCACCATGCTTGCTAATTATACTTTTAAGGGTGGAATACCAAAGAAACTTGGAGATCCAGGAGTACCTACTATACCATGCTCCATTAAAATAAATTATGTTAAAACTGCTTTATGTGATCTTGGAGCCGGTGTCAGTGTTATGCCTCTCTCTTTATATCGCAGACTTGATTTGAATAAGTTGACACCTACTAAAATATCTTTGTAAATGGCTGATAAATCAACTGCTATACCTGTCGGTATTTGTGAGGATGTGCCTGTTGTGGTTGCAAACGTTACTATTTTAACGGACTTTGTTATTCTTGATATTCCCGAGGATGATAGTATGTCTATTATTCTTGGAAGACCCTTTTTGAATACTGCAGGGGCTGTTATTGATTGCAACAAAGGCAATGTCACTTTTCATGGTAATTGCAATGAGCATACGGTACACTTTCCGAGGAAACAACCTCAAGTTCATAGTATCAACTCTATTGGAAAAATTCCATCGATTATATTTGGAGGTTTTGAATTTCCTCTTCCTACTGTTAAGAAGAAATATGATATTCTTATTATTGGGATGTGCATATCCCCGTTGAGGTAACATAGTGTTATTCGAAATTTCTCCGGTTCCATGTTAATGGGAATGGGTTTGTTAACAAGACCTGATCAACCTTGTTAGTGGATTCCTTTTGATGAGCATGAGATGGATGAAACTAGAAGCACAACCTTCTGTACCCTCTTTCTACTTTCTATTATTTAGTTTAAATAAAGTAAAAATAGTATTTTTCTGTCTGTTTCCTGATTTATCCGTGCAATATAAAAATACCCCGAAAATAAAAGTTCTCCAAATGCCCTGAAAATGAAATATGATTTTTTCTAGAATATTTGAGGAATTATGGAACTGAGAACATAGTAGGGGGGTCAACCACCTGGGCACAGGGCGCGCCCCCTGCCTCATGGGCCCACGGTGGCCCTCCCCCACTTATTCCTGCACCCATACAGTTCTTCTTCCTCCCACAAACACGAATATCCAGCTCAAGCACGAGTTCTAGCTCACTTTGCTGCGATTTTCGATCTCCTTGCTCAAAGCACCTCTCACAAAACTGCTTGGGGAGATTGTTCCTTGGTATGTGACTCCTCCATTGGTCCAATTAGTTTTTGTTCTAGTGCTTTATTCATTGCAAATTTGTGCTGCCTAGGTGACCATGTTCTTGAGCTTGTATGTCAAATTTATATGGTTCCAATTAGTTCTAATGCTTGATATAGGCTCTAGGCACTTGTAGGAGTAGTTGCTATCAATTTTGTTGAGCTTGGTTCACTTTCGTTTGAAGTTACTAAAAATTTCAGAATATTTCAGAAAATGACGAAGAGACTTTTGAGGGGCTCATCGAGCCGAAGCTCGAAGGAAAAGCAAAATGAAGAAGCACAGAGGCCCAAATTTAATTTGCCTCGTACCGCGGAGATCCGGCCGTGTGAATGGCCTTCCGATGATTTCTTGAGAGCAGCCGGAATTTATGAAGATTTCTATTCATTGGCTGAGAATGCTGGCCTCACCGACTTCCCCCGCGACCAATGTCATCAGTATCTCTTACTCACTAATACTTTTGTGCAAAACTTCTACTATTTTCCTAAGGAATCACCTCCTTCAGTAGAGTTTCATTTATATGATGTTGTTAAGAAGATGCCATTAGCTGAATTTTGCAAGGTTTGCAAAATACCCTTTAAGGGTACCTTAGATGAACCACACCGTAAAATGTGGAAGAATTTATTGACACCATCACTGTGGGAGAAATCAGGAAGGTTTCCGATGCAAGAATCACTAGCATACATTTTCCTGTTTTACGCTACTTTGCCATATTTTCTAGTCGTTGCTTGATTGGTCGCGGAAACTGTGGAAACCTTAGTGTTCCTGATATTATCATTTTGTTCCATGGTTTATTCCGTGATAACACTGTTAGTATGGGCAGAATTATTGCTAAACGGTTAAGTTTGAACCGTACAAAGGGCCCCATCTTTGGAGGTATTTATGCTTCACGCCTAGCTGCACATTTTAACATACCTATTAGACTTTATGAGAAAGAAGAAAAATTGCTGCCCAATGCTTATCTAGATTATAAGAGTATGCTAGCGCATGACTTTATTGTTAAGGGCCGGGAAGGGGAGCTTAAATACAAATTGTTCTTTCATAAACATCACCCTAAGACTATTACTTTGCCTGCTCCTTCCTTGTTTGATTTATCTGAAGGTCCTTATCTCGTTCCGTGGGCTGCCATTCAAGCTTACCGGAACCCTACACCAGCCCCGGAGCTGGAGCCACAATTTGAGCCTCCACGACAGTCTGATTACTTTTGGGATCCGGAGGTGGCTGCCAGCCAGTGGCAGTCAGAGTCCTCTTCATTGCAGTACGACCCCAGCTACAATTACGGATATCCGCCAGGCCATCCCTGGCAATGAACCAACTTAGGCCAAAAGCCTAAGCTTGGGGGAGTACGTATTTCTCACCGACATTACATTTATGTTTACACACTCATTGCTAGATGTCGGTGCTCATACTCTTTCACTGTAATAACCATGCTAGTTTATTTTCTTTTTCTTGCTTTCTTCTTGTGTGTTTGTTAAACTTTAAGAAAACCAAAAAAAATAGTAGTAGTTTACTTTTCTTGTTGTAGTAGTAATAATTAAGAGAAAACCCAAAAAGATTTCCCGTTCTTCTTTTGCTTGTTGGGAGCTTTTGTTGGAAATATGCTCTAGAGGCAATAACAAATTAGTTATTATTATATTTCCTTGTTCATGATAATCGTTTATTATCCATGCTATAATTGTTTTGATAGGAAACTCAGATACATGTGTGGATACATAGACAACACCATGTCCCTAGTAAGCCTCTAGTTGACTAGCTCATTGATCAATAGATGGTTACGGTTTCCTAACCATGGACATTGGATGTCGTTGATAACGGGATCACATCATTAGGAGAATGATGTGATGGACAAGACCCAATCCTAAGCATAGCACTAGATCGTGTAGTTCGTATGCTAAAGCTTTTCTAATGTCAAGTATCATTTCCTTAGACCATGAGATTGTGCAACTCCCGGATACCGTAGGAATACTTTGGGTATGCCAAACGTCACAACGTAACTAGGTGGCTATAAAGGTACACTACAGGTATCTCCGAAAGTGTCTGTTGGGTTGGCACGAATCGAGACCGGGATTTGTCACTCCGTGTGACGGAGAGGTATCTCTGGGCCCACTCGGTAGGACATCATCATAATGTGTACAATGTGATCAAGGAGTTGATCACGGGATGATGTGTTACGGAACGAGTAAAGAGACTTGCCGGTAACGAGATTGAACAAGGTATCGGGATACCGACGATCGAATCTCGGGCAAGTATCGTACTGCTAGACAAAGGGAATTGTATACGGGATTGATCGAATCCTCGACATCGTGGTTCATCCGATGAGATCATCGTGGAACATGTGGGAACCAACATGGGTATCCAGATCCCGCTGTTGGTTATTGATCGGAGAACGTCTCGGTCATGTCTGCATGCTTCCCGAACCCGTAGGGTCTACACACTTAAGGTTCGGTGACGCTAGGGTTATAGAGATATTAGTATGCGGTAACCCGAAAGTTGTTCGGAGTCCCGGATGAGATCCCGGACGTCACGAGGAGTTCCGGAATGGTCCGGAGGTAAAGAATTATATATAGGAAGTGCTATTTCGGCCATCGGGACAAGTTTCGGGGTCACCGGTATTGTACCGGGACCACCGGAAGGGTCCCGGGGGTCCACCGGGTGGGGCCACCTGCCCCGGGGGGCCACATGGGCTGTAGGGGTGTGCGCCTTGGCCTATATGGGCTAAGGGCACCAGCCCCAAGAGGCCCATGCGCCAAGGGATAAGGAAAGGAAGAGTCCTAAAGGGGGAAGGCACCTCCTAGGTGCCTTGGGGAGGAGGGACTCCTCCCTAGCCGCACCCTTCCTTGGAGGAAGGGCCAAGGCTGCGCCCCCTCTCCCTTGGCCCTATATATAGTGGGGGAAGGGAGGGCAGCCGCACCTAAGCCCTGGCGCCTCCCTCTCCCTCCTGTGACACATCTCCCTCTTCCCGCAGCGCTTGGCGAAGCCCTGTTGGAATCCCGCTACTTCCACCACCACGCCGTCGTGCTGCTGGATATCCATTAACCTCTCCTTCCCCCTTGCTGGATCAAGAAGGAGGAGACGTCGCTGCTCCGTACGTGTGTTGAACGCGGAGGTGCCGTCCGTTCGGCGCTAGGATCATCGGTGATTTGGATCACGACGAGTACGACTCCATCAACCCCGTTCTCTTGAACGCTTCCGCACGCGATCTACAAGGGTATGTAGATCCACTCCTCCCTCGTTGCTAGATGACTCCATAGATTGATCTTGGTGACACATAGGAAAATTTTGAATTATTGCTACGTTCCCCAACAGTGGCATCATGAGCTAGGTCTATTGCGTAGATTCTATGCACGAATAGAACACAAAGTAGTTATGGGCGTTGATTTTGTTCAATATGCTTACCGTTACTAGTCCAATCTTGATTCGGCGGCATTGTGGGATGAAGCGGCCCGGACCAACCTTACACGTACGCTTACGTGAGACCGGTTCCACCGACTGACATGCACTAGTTGCATAAGGTGGCTGGCGGGTGTCTGTCTCTCCCACTTTAGTCGGATCGGATTCGACGAAAAGGGTCCTTATGAAGGGTAAATAGGAATTGGCATATCACGTTGTGGTCTTTGCGTAGGTAAGAAACGTTCTTGCTAGAAACTCATAGCAGCCACGTAAAACATGCAAACAACAATTAGAGGACGTCTAACTTGTTTTTGCAGGGTATGCTATGTGATGTGATATGGCCAAAGGATGTGATGAATGATATATGTGATGTATGAGATGATAATGTTCTTGTAATAGGAATCACGACTTGCATGTCGATGAGTATGACAACCGGTAGGAGCCATAAGAGTTGTCTTAATTTATTTATGACCTGCGTGTCAACATAAACGTCATGTAATTACTTTACTTTATTGCTAACCGTTAGCTGTAGTAGTAGAAGTAATAGCTGGCGAGACAACTTCATGAAGACACGATGATGGAGATCATGATGATGGAGATCATGGTGTCATGCCGGTGACGATGATGATCATGGAGCCCCGAAGATGGAGATCAAAAGGAGCAATATGATATTGGCCATATATGTCACTATTTGATTGCATGTGATGTTTATCATGTTTATACATCTTATTTGCTTAGAACGATGGTAGTAAATAAGATGATCCCTCATAATAATTTCAAGAAAGTGTTCCCCCTAACTGTGCACCGTTGCGACAGTTCGTTGTTTCGAAGCACCACTTGATGATCGTGTGTGATAGATTCTTACGATTCACATACAACGGGTGTTGACGAGCCTAGCATGTACAGACATGGCCTCGGAACACATGCAAAACACTTAGGTTGACTTGACGAGCCTAGCATGTACAGACATGGCCTCGGAACACAATTGACCGAAAGGCCGAGCATGAGTCGTATGGTAGATACAATCAACATGAAGATGTTCACCGATGTTGACTAGTCCGTCTCACGTGATGATCGGACACGGCCTAGTTGATTCGGATCATGTAATCACTTAGATGATTGGAGGGATGTCTATCTGAGTGGGAGTTCATAAGATGAACTTAATTATCCTAAACATAGTCGAAAGGTCTTCGCAAATTATGTCGTAGCACACGCTTTAGTTCTACCGTTTAGATATGTTCCTAGAGAAAATTTAGTTGAAAGTTGATAGTAGCAATTATGCGGACTAGGTCCGTAAACTGAGGATTGTCCTCATTGCTTCATAGAAGGCTTATGTCCTTAATGCACCGCTCAGTGTGCTGAACCTCGAACGTTGTCTGTGGATGTTGCGAACATCTGGCATACACATTTTGATAACTACGTGATAGTTCAGTTAAACGGTTTAGAGTTGAGGCACCGAAGACGGTTTTGAAACGTCGCGAAACATATGAGATGTTTTGAGGGCTGAAATTGGGATTTCAGGCTCGTGCCCACGTCAAGGGGTATAAGACCTCCGACGATTTTCTTAGCCTGCAAACTAAGGGAGAAAAGCTCAATTGTTGTGCTTGTGCTCAGATTGTCCGAGTACAACAATCATTTGAATCGAGTGGGAGTTGATCTTCCAGATGAGACAGTGATGTTTCTCCGAAGTAATTACCACCAAGCTGCAAGAGCTTCGTGATGAACTATAATCGGGGACATATATGATGATCCTTGAAATATTCGCGATGTTTGACACCGCGAAAGTAGAAATCAAAAGGAGCATCAATTGTTGATGGTTGGTGAAACCACTAGTTTCAAGAAGGGCAAGGGCAAGAAGGGATACTTCATGAAACGGCAATTTAGCTGCTGCTCTAGTGAAGAAACCCAAAGTTGAACCCAAACCCGAGACTAAGTGCTTCTGTAATAAGGGGAACAGCCACTGGAGCAGAATTACCCTAGATACTTGGTAGATTAGAAGGCTGGCAAGGTCGATAGAAGTATATTGGATATACATTGTGTTGATGTGTACTTTACTAGTACTCCTAGTAGCACCAGGGTATTAGATACCGGTTCAGTTGCTAAGTGTTAGTAACTCGAAATAAAAGCTACGGAATAAACGGAGACTAGCTAAAGGTGAGCTGACGATATGTGTTGGAAGTGTTTCCAATGTTGATATGATCAAGCATCGCACGCTCCCTCTACCATCGAGATTGGTGTTAAACCTAAATAATGGTTATTTGGTGTTTGCATTGAGCATAGACATGATTGGATTATGACTATCGCAATACGGTTATTCATTTAAGGAGAATAATCGTTACTCTGTTTATTTGAATAATACCTTCAATGGTCTTACGCCTAAAATGAATGGTTTATTGAATCTCGATCGTAGTGATACACATGTTCATGCCAAAAGATATAAGATAGTAATGATAGTACCACCTACTTGTGGCACTGCCACTTAAGTCATATCGGTATAAAACGCATGAAGAAGCTCCATGTTGATGGATCTTTGGGCTCACTCGTTTTTGAAAAGTTTGAGACATGCGAACCATGTCTATTGGTGTTTATGCATGAAGAAACTCCATGCAAATGGACCGTTTGGACTCACTTGATTTTTGAATCACTTGAGACATGCAAATCATACCACATGGGCAAGATGACTGAAAGCCTCGGTTTCAGTAAAATGGAACTGGAAAGCAACTTGTTGGAAGTAATACATTTTGATGTGTGCAGTCCAATGAGTGCTGAGGCGTGTAGTGGATATCGTTATGTTCTTACTTCACAGATGATTTGAGTAGATGTTGAGTATATTTACTTGATGAATCACGAGTCTGAATTATTGAAAGGTTCAAGTAATTTCAGGGTGAAGTTGAAAGATCGTTGTGACAAGAGGATAAAGTATCTATGATATGATCATAGAGATGAATATCTGAATTACGAGTTTGGCACAGAATTAAGACATTGTGGAAATTGTTTCACAACTGATACAGCCTGGAACACCATAGTGTGATGGTGTGTCCGAACATCATAACTGCACCCTATTGGATATGATGCATACCATGATGTCTCTTATCGAATTACCATAATAGTTTATGGGTTAGGCATTAGAGACAACCACATTCACTTTAAAAGGGGCACCACGTAATTCCGATGAGATGACACCGTATGAACTATGGTTTAGAGAAACCTAAGCTGTCATTTCTTAAAAGTTTGGGGCTGCGACGCTTATGTGAAAAAGTTTTAGGCTGATAAGCTCGAACCCAAAGCGGATAAATGCATCTTCATAGGACACCCAAAACAGTTGGGTATACCTCCTGTCTCAGATCCGAAAGCAATAAGGGATTGTTTCTAGAATCGGGTCCTTTCTCGAGGAAAAGTTTCTCTCGAAAGAATTGAGTGGGAGGATGGTGGAGACTTGATGAGGTTATTAAACCATCTCTTCAACTAGTGTGTGGCAGGGCACAGGAAGTTGTTCCTGTGGCACCTACACCAATTGAAGTGGAAGCTTGTGATAGTGATCATGAAACTTCAGATCAAGTCACTACCAAACCTCGTGGGATGACAAGGATGCGTGCTACTTCAGAGTGGTACGTAATCCTGTCTTAGAAGTCATGTTGCTAGACAACAATGAACCTATGAGCTATGGAGAAGCGATGGTGGGCCCGGGTTCCGATGAATGGCTCAAGGCCATAAAATCCGAGAGAGGATCCATGTATGAAAACAAAGTGTAGACTTTGGCAGAGCGGCTCGATGGTCGTTAGGCTGTTGAGTATAGATGGATTTTAAAAGGAAGACGGATAATGATGGTAAATGTCACCATTAAGAAAGCTCGACTTGTCATTAAGATGTTTCCCGACAAGTTCAAGGAGTTGACTACTTTCTCACACGTAGCGATGCTAAAAAGTCTGTTGGAATTATATTAGCGATTACTGCATTATTTATGAAATCTTGCAGATAGGATGTCAAACCATTGTTTCCTCGACGATTTTCTTGAGGAAAGGTTGTATGTGATACAACCGGAAGGTTTTGTCAATCCTGAAAGATGTTAATAAGTATGCAAAGCTCCAGCAATCCTTCTAAGGACTGGAGTAAGCATCTCGGAGTTGGAATGTATGCTTTGATGAGATGATCAAAGATTTTGGTGTATACAAAGTTTATTAGAAACTTGTATTTCCAAAGAAGTGAGTGGGAGCACTATAGAATTTCTGATGAGTATATGTTGTTGACATATTGTTGATCAGAAATGACGTAGAATTTCTGGAAAGCATATAGGGTTATTTGGAAAGTGTTTTTCAATGGAAAGCCTGGATTAAGCTACTTGAACATTGAGCATCAAGATCTATATGGATAGATCAAAACGCTTAATGGTACTTTCAAATGAGCACATACCTTGACATGATCTTGAAGGTGTTCAAGATGGATCAGTCAAAGAAGGAGTTCTTTCCTGAGTTGTAAGGTACGAAGTTAAGACTTAAAGCTCGACCATGGCAGAACAGAGAGAAAGGACGAAGGTTGTCCCCTATGCTTAGACATAGGCTCCATAGTATGCTATGCTGTGTACCGCACCTGATGTGTGCCTTGCCACATGTCTGGCTAGAGGGTACGAAGGTGATCTAGGAGTAGATCACCAGATAGCGGTCAAAATTATCCTTAGAGGAATAAGGATATGTTTCTCGGTTATGGAGGTGATAAAGAGTTCGACGTAAAGAGTTACGTTGATGCAAGCTTAACATATATCCGGATAGCTCTGAGTAGAGATACCGGATACGTATAATGGAGCAACGATTTGGAATAGCTCCAAGTAGAACAGTTATTTGAAATGGCTCCAAATATAGCATAGTAGTTGCATCTACAAGATGACATAGAGATTTGCGAAGTACATACGGATCTAAATGTTGCAGACCCGTTGACTAAAACCTCTCTCACAAGCAACATGATCAAACCCAGAACTCATTGAGTGTTAATCACATAGTGATGTGAACTAGATTATTGACTCTAGTAAACTCTTTGGATGTTGGTCACATGGCGATGTGACCTATAAGTGTTAATCACATGGCGATGTGAACTAGATTATCGACTCTAGTGCAAGTGGGAGACTGTTGGAAATATGCTCTAGAGGCAATAACAAATTAGTTATTATTATATTTCCTTGTTCATGATAATCGTTTATTATCCATGCTATAATTGTATTGATAGGAAACTCAGATACATGTGTGGATACATAGACAACACCATGTCCCTAGTAAGCCTCTAGTTGACTAGCTCGTTGATCAATAGATGGTTACGGTTTCCTAACCATGGACATTGGATGTCGTTGATAACGGGATCACATCATTAGGAGAATGATGTGATGGACAAGACCCAATCCTAAGCATAGCACTAGATCGTGTAGTTCGTATGCTAAAGCTTTTCTAATGTCAAGTATCATTTCCTTAGACCATGAGATTGTGCAACTCCCGGATACCGTAGGAATACTTTGGGTATGCCAAACGTCACAATGTAACTGGGTGGCTATAAAGGTACACTACAGGTATCTCCGAAAGTGTCTGTTGGGTTGGCACGAATCGAGACTGGGATTTGTCACTCCGTGTGACGGAGAGGTATCTCTGGGCCCACTCGGTAGGACATCATCATAATGTGCACAATGTGATCAAGGAGTTGATCACGGGATGATGTGTTACGGAACGAGTAAAGAGACTTGCCGGTAACGAGATTGAACAAGGTATCGGGATACCGACGATCGAATCTCGGGCAAGTATCGTACCACTAGACAAAGGGAATTGTATACGGGATTGATCGAATCCTCGACATCGTGGTTCATCCGATGAGATCATCATGGAACATGTGGGAAACAACATGGGTATCCAGATCCCGCTGTTGGTTATTGACCGGAGAACGTCTCGGTCATGTCTGCATGCTTCCCGAACCCGTAGGGTCTACACACTTAAGGTTCGGTGACGCTAGGGTTATAGAGATATTAGTATGCGGTAACCCGAAAGTTGTTCGGAGTTCCGGATGAGATCCCGGACCTCACGAGGAGTTCCGGAATGGTCCGGAGGTAAAGAATTATATATAGGAAGTGCTATTTCGGCCATCGGGACAAGTTTCGGGGTCACCGGTATTGTACCGGGACCACCGGAAGGGTCCCGGGGGTCCACCGGGTGGGGCCACCTGCCCCGGGGGGCCACATGGGCTGTAGGGGTGTGCGCCTTGGCTTATATGGGCCAAGGGCACCAGCCCCAAGAGGCCCATGCGCCAAGGGATAAGGAAAGGAAGAGTCCTAAAGGGGGAAGGCACCTCCTAGGTGCCTTGGGGAGGAGGGACTCCTCCCTAGCCGCACCCTTCCTTGGAGGAAGGGCCAAGGCTGCCCCCCCTCTCCCTTGGCCCTATATGTAGTGGGGGAAGGGAGGGCAGCCGCACCTAAGCCCTGGCGCCTCCCTCTCCCTCCCGTGACACATCTCCCTCTTCCCGCAGCGCTTGGCGAAGCCCTGTTGGAATCCCGCTACTTCCACCACCACGCCGTCGTGCTGCTGGATATCCATTAACCTCTCCTTCCCCCTTGCTGGATCGAGAAGGAGGAGACGTCGCTGCTCCGTACGTGTGTTGAACGCGGAGGTGCCGTCCGTTCGTCGCTAGGATCATCGGTGATTTGGATCACGACGAGTACGACTCCATCAACCCCGTTCTCTTGAACGCTTCCGCGCGCGATCTACAAGGGTATGTAGATCCACTCCTCCCTCGTTGCTAGATGACTCCATAGATTGATCTTGGTGACACGTAGGAAAATTTTGAATTATTGCTACATTCCCCAACAACTTTCCCGGGTAAATAGTTTTTATTTCTTTTCTTTTCTTTGGGGGTTGATAGGAGAAGACCATGATTAAATTGTTGAAGTGGCTCTTATATGCATTATTGTTGATTTAACCAAGAGACCATATTGCCTTGTCTTCTCGTGTGTTATTGAATGCTCGCAGATTCCAGCTTAGTCCAATGCACGTGCACTCTTATTATTATTCACATCATTCGGTCGTGCAAGTGAAAGGCAATTATGATGATATACGATGGACTGACTGAGATGAGAAAAGCTGGTATGAACTCGACCTCTCTTGTTTTTGTAAATATGATGAGTTCATCGTTCCTGATTCAGCCTATTATGAATAAACATGTTTGCAATGACAATTAGAGATCATAGTTGCTCGTGCCATGCTTGATTAGCTATGAGTTATAATGGTTTACCTTGCGTGCCAACATGCTATTAAAATGGTTGTGATGTGGTATAGTGGGGTGGTATCCTCCTTTGAATGATTTAAGTGACTTGACTTGGCACATGTTCACACATGTAGTTGAAACAAATCAACATAGCCTTCACGATATTTATGTTCATGGTGGATTATATCCTACTCATGCTTGCATCCAATGTTTATTAATTTTGATGCATGTTCATGACTGTTGTCGCTCTCTAGTTGGTCGCTTCCCAGTCTTTTTGCTAGCCTTCACTTGTACTAAGCAGGAATACTGCTTGTGCATCCAATCCCTTAAACCCCAAAGTTATTCCATATGAGTCCACTATACCTTCCTATATGCGGTATCTACCTGTCGTTCCAAGTAAATTTGTATGTGCCAAACTCTAAACCTTCAAATAAACATTTTGTTTTGCATGCTCGAATAGCTCATGTATCAACTAGGGCTGCCCTTATCTTCCATGTTAGGCGGGTTATTCTCACGAGGAGTGGACTCCGCTCCTCACTCACGAGAAAATGGCTGGTCTCCGGGATGCCCAGTCCCATGATTTATGCAAACTAAATGAAAATAATTGCAAACAAAACTCCCGCTGGGACTGTTGCTAGTTGGAGACACTTGTTGTTTCGAGCAAGTCATGGATTGATGCTTGTTGGTGGAGGGGGAGTATAAACTTTACCATTCTGTTTGGGAACTGCCTATAATGTGTGTAGCATGGAGGATATCGCCATCTCTTAGTTGTTATGTTGACAATGAAAGTATACCGCTCAAAATATTATTTATCTCTATTTCAAAATCGAGCCCTGGCACCTCTACAAATCCCTGCTTCCCTTTGCGAAGGGCCTATCTATTTACTTTTATGTTGAGTCATCACCCTCTTATTAAAAGCACTAGCCGGAGAGCGCAGCTGTCATTTGCATTCATTACTATTAATTTATATTGGGTATGACTGGATCTCTTTTACCATGAATTACAATGTCTAGTCAGTCCTTGATCATTAAAGGTGCTCTGCATTTATGTTTTGCAGTCTCAGAAAGGGCTAGCGAGATACCATCTTTTTATATCATATTATGATTGTTTTGAGAAAGTGTTGTCATCCGAGATTTATTATTATCGCTCGCTAGTTGATTAGGCTATTGATATGAGTAAACATGAGACCTGAGAATTATTGCAAATGTGGTTAGTCATAATCTTTGCTGAAAACTTGAATGCTGGCTTTACATATTTACAACAACAAGAGCAAACAGACTTTGTAAAAGTTTTTCTTTGTCACTTTCAGTTTATCAACTGAATTGCTTGAGGACAAGCAAAGGTTTAAACTTGGGGGAGTTGATACGTCTCTGTCGTATCTACTTTTCCAAACACTTTTGCCCTTGTTTTGGACTCTAACTTGCATGATTTGAATGAAACTAACCCGGACTGACGCTGTTTTCAGCAGAATTGCCATGGTGTTATTTATGTGCAGAAACAAAAGTTCTCGGAATGACCTGAAACTCCACGGAACGTCTAGTTGAAAATAATAAAAAATCCTTGCCAAAGATGAAGACCAGGGGGGCCACACCCTATCCACGAGGGTGGGGGGCGCGCCCCCTACCTCGTGGGCCCCCTGGAGCTCCTCTGACGCCAACTCCAACTCTATATATTTCCTTTCGGGGAGAAAAAAATCAAGGAGAAGAAATCATCGCGTTTTACGATACGGAGCCGCCGCCAAGCCCTAAAACCTCTCGGGAGGGCTGATCTGGAGTCCGTTCGGGGCTCCGGAGAGGGGGATTCATCACCGTCGTCATCATCAACCATCCTCCATCACCAATTTCATGATGCTCACCGCCGTGTGTGAGTAATTCCATCGTAGGCTTGCTGGACGGTGATGGGTTTGATGAGATCTATCATGTAATCGAGTTAGTTTTGTTAGGGTTTGATCCCTAGTATCCACTATGTTATGAGATTGATGTTGCTATGACTTTGCTATGCTTAGTGCTTGTCACTAGGGCCCGAGTGCCATGATTTCAGATGTGAACCTATTATGTTTTCATGAATATATGTGTGTTCTTGATCCTATCTTGCAAGTCTATAGTCACCTACTATGTGTTATGATCCGGCAACCCCGGAGTGACAATAATCGGGACCACTCCCGGTGATGACCATTGTTTGAGGAGTTCATGTATTCACTATGTGCTAATGCTTTGTTCCGGTACTCTATTAAAAGGAGGCCTTAATATCCCTTAGTTTCCATTAGGACCCCGCTGCCACGGGAGGGTACACTAGTGCAGAACCGGGCAATAGCACCGGTTCGTAAGGCCCTTTAGTGCCGGTTCAGGAACCGGCACTAAAGTTTCGGCACTAAAGCCCCCCCCCTTTAGTACCGGTTCAGCACGAACCGGTGCTAAAGGGGTACCACGTGGCACAAGCCAGCTCCGGGGGCCGGGAGCCCTTTAGTACCGGTTGGTAACACCAACCGGTACTAAATGGTTGTGGGTTTTTGTTTTATTTTGTATTTTTCAATTAAATTTGTGTTATCAATTTAATTTAGGATTGTTTTACGTTATAATGAGTTGTAGTCGTCATCATCATCATCATCATCATCATCGCATATTAATAAATAAATAAACTCTAGCTAGCTAAAAATCATCGTAGTCGTCTAATTACCACTATTTAATCATCATAGTCATTACCGCTAGCTATGTAATCATCATCAACGTTGGCTAGCTTAAAGAGGAAACATTCACTTTGTAACAGAAGCAAAGAGATATCATCAAGTTCAACATAATCATCACCAACATCGAAGTTCAGGACACGGATCCATGAGACAAGTACTAATTAAGAGCATGAAGTAGTAGCTACTGATCCTGCTGCTCCCTCTCAGGTAGAATAGCATAGAACATGTATAGCTCTCCTGATTCATCATACTGGAGCATGCAGATGAATCTGTCTTCTAATCTTGGGTTGCGCTTCTCCTTACTGCCCCCTAGTACTTCTCTGCGATCGTTAACAATTTTGCTCCAATCTTTCACTATTAAGCATTCTTCGCTTTCAGAAATCCTGAATGCACTCATGTGCAATGTAGGAAATCTTGGTCGTAAGCTAACCATTGACATGCGACCTTTTGTCTCGATCCACTGAGGCACAACTGTCATCGGAAGTCCCTGTTGAACAACATCGTATAGTAATTAATATACTAAGCAATGAAAATTTTAGCTTCAAAAATAATGTATGCAAAAGATGCACTAATTAAGGACAAATATTTAAAATCTTACCATCTTTTGATTATAGATGTGACCGTAGTTCAATACGATCACCATTGGTCGCACGTTTTGAGTACTAACATTTCTAAGTTTAGGAAAAAAATTTGTCTTGACAGTATTAAGATCCTCAAGCCATGAAACATAATGACTTATCTCCTCGCAGTTTAGTTGAGCCCCGGGGCAGTAGTAGGTCATGTCTACCAAGCACCGGACATGTTTGCTTGAACCGAAATAAGCTGACAATACAAATTAGTTGTCAACTATTTTTGAATAAACTGTATGAAAGACATAAACATATGCATGCATGGTTGAGAAAAACTCACCAAATGGTAGAACTGGAGGCGTTTGCACATCGACCCAGATGTCTATATTACCTTCAATATCATCTTCCGGACGAATATCAAAGGTGATAACCATATCAGGCTCAAATGCATAAGCCTTGCATAGTGCTTGCCAAGTTTTGCATTCAAAATGGGTGTATGTGTCTCCATTATATAATTTGACGTTGAAAGTATACCCATGCTCCGTCTTCATGTAAATTCTCTTTATCTCCATATCATCTATAGCACTAAAACCTATCTTATCCAAGACAAAAATTCTTGCATGGCAGGGGATGCGCTAGTAGAATAGTGAAAATTTAAAATTATAAGTTGAAGCAAATGAAGCATAAGTTGTGCATTCAAATAATAATTGACAAAGTGACTTACTGTATCAACTTCAAATGTCTCATCCAGCTTGATGCTGAAGCGCCTACCATCAACAAGGAAATTTTGGTCGCACAGACCGCGCTGGTCTTCATAGTGTTCGCACATAATAAAATCTTTTTCGTCGTCAGATGACATTTCCTATGTTCATATAGGTGAAACATTAAACACCTATATCTAGCCAAATATATATTCATCTAACATTTGACATTAATATATCTAACTATATATTCAATTGACATTACTATATATTTAACTTTTCTATCTAATTCATCTAACATTCGCCATTAATCGAACATTTATATAAACTCAAAATATAAAAAAAATTAAATAAACAGAAAAACTGATTAACAAATAATATTTTAATTAGATCATCAAATCTCATATACCTAAATTTTCTTACTAAAAATAAACTAGTTATATTAATTATTCAACTAGTTCTAATCTCATATACCTAAATTTTCTTACTAAAAATAAACTAGTTATATTAATTATTCAACTAGTTCTAATCTCTAGTTCGACAATTTTTCTATCTAGCTAGCTAATTCATCTAACATTCGACATTAATCTAACATTCGATCATCTAATTAACTTTTCTAAAAAACAGAAAATAAGTAAAAAAAATGTGTGTGTGTATGTGTGTGTATGCATGTGTGTGTATATATACGTATATATGTGTGTATGTGTGTGTGTATGCGTGTGTGTGTGGTATATGTGTGTGTGGCCCTACGCCGCCGCCCCGTACGTACGAGCGGGGGCGCCGGCGTACGGGGCGGGGGCGCCGGTGTGTGTGTGTATGTGTGTGTATGTATGTGTGTGTATGTATGTGTGTGCACGGGAGCGAGAGAGAGACGTACGGCCGCGGCGATGACGACGGACGGCGGCGGCGTTCGGGGCGGCAGCGCGAGACGACGACGACGACGGGCGGCGGCGGGGACAGCGACGATGACGACGGACGACGGTACGGGCGACGGGCGGCGACGACGGGATCGAGCGGCGCGCGCCGCGGAGGTTGGAGACGAAGTGGGGAGATGAAACTGAAATTTTCGTAAGTGCTATATATATAGGATGGGCCTTTAGTACCGGTTGGTGGCTCCAACCGGTACTAAAGGCCTATTTTCGCCAGGCCAAGCGGCGGGAAACGAAGGCTTTTAGTACCGGTTGGAGCCACCAACCGGTACTAAAGGGGGGGCCTTTAGTACCGGTTGGAGCCACCAACCGGTACTAAAGGGGTGTGTGCTGCCAGGCGAGGGGCGCAGAAGTTTAGTCCCACCTCGCTAGCCGAAGGGCGCTCACACCTGCTTATAAGCCCCGCCGCCGCTGCTGTCTCGAGCTCCTCTCTAAAGCAGGCCTTCTAGGCCTACCTCTGCTACTCTGCCCTGTGGGGCCTATTGGGCTTGCGGGCCTGCATCCTGGCCCAACAACAGGTTGGGTTTCTAGTCGTATGCAGGCCGCTGTGGCCCGGTAGGTGGGCTTTTTTCATTTAGTTTTTTGTTTTCTGCTTTATTTATTTTGTTTTATTTATTTTTAGTTGTTTTTTGCTGTATTTAGAGTTTCTTTGTGAATATTTTTGATAGTTTTAGAAACTTTCAGTTAGTGCAGGTACTTTTTAAATTTGAATAGTTTAAATTTTGAATTATTAAAAATTTGTGTGAATCACTAGTTTGTGAATAACTTAACTTTAAAAATACATTTTTCAGTGATTCTTTTTTCTTATGTTTAATATTAGTGTGTTTTATCATTATATTCATTTTGGTAATGCTTAAGTTATTTAAAAAATGAAATGCCTTTGTAACGGATGAGTTTTCGTCCGAAACCCTGATACTTCGAAACAGATTGTCCATTTTGTACACGAAGTGCATCCAGTTTTTGCGGTAACCCTCTCTACTTTTTTGCACATGCTATGTGGGTGAAATTATGATACCATGCCAACTTTCATCCTTTTTTGAGTTCATTTGAAATGCTTTTCAATTTCAGGGTCATTTAGCTGGAAAAAAAAATCAGTAAATGCATGAAAAAATTTGCTTGCACATAAAATTTCTTCGCGTTTCAAATGCCAAAACACATAACTAGCTACCCTAACTATTACAGAGATTCCCTCGTGGGTGTGAAACACAGAAGAAAGTGATGATAGTTAAGCCGATCACATCCCAGATCTTTGGGTGTGAAACTTTTTCTTCGCGTGTGTCCAGTTTTTGCCGTGACCCTCTCTACTCTTTCGCGTATGCTATGCGGGTGATATGATGATACCATGCCAAGTTTCAACATTTTCAGGATTCATTTTGTAGTGATTTTCAATTTCACGGTCATTTAGCTCTCTAAACAATTAGGTAAATGACCGAAAAACAATAAATGATGTCAGAACATGTTGGAAATTGATGACGTCGCTTTAAATGTTGCATACTAAACACAAAAGAAGTCCGGAGTTCAAATAAGTTTAAAAAACATTGAAGTGGCCATGTAACAGATAAGTTCTCGTCCGAAACCCTGATACTCCGAAAGAGTATGTCCAGTTTGTACACGAAGTGCGTCCAGTTTTTGCCGTGACCCTCTCTACTCTTTCGCGCATGCTATGCGGGTGATATGATGATACCATGCCAAGTTTCAACATTTTCAGGATTCATTTTGTAGTGATTTTCAATTTCACGGTCATTTAGCTCTCTAAACAATTAGGTAAATGACCGAAAAACAACAAATGATGTCAGAACA
>NC_041380.1:607217376-607223178 GCF_002162155.2 Triticum dicoccoides | reverse complement strand
TTGATGACGTCGCTTTAAATGTTGCATACTAAACACAAAAGAAGTCCGGAGTTCAAATAAGTTTAAAAAACATTGAAGTGGCCATGTAACAGATAAGTTCTCGTCCGAAACCCTGATACTCTGAAAGAGTATGTCCAGTTTGTACATGAAGTGCGTCCAGTTTTTGCCGTGACCCTCTCTACTCTTTCGCACATGCTATGCGGGTGATATGATGATACCATGCCAAGTTTCAACATTTTCAAGATTCATTTTGTAGTGATTTTTAATTTCACGGTCATTTAGCTCTCTAAACAATTAGGTAAATGACCAAAAAACAACAAATGATGTCAGAGCATGTTGGAAATTGATGACGTCGCTTTAAATGCTGTATACTGAACACAAAAGAAGTCCGGAGTTTAAATAAGTTATTAAAAATAAAAAAGAGGTGCAATGCTGGTTAATTTGCTTCAAGCTATTTGGAATAGTATAGATTGCACTAAGCCACTGCACATAGCTCAGTGCAATCTATGCTATTCCGCAAGGCTTGAAGCTAATCAACTTGTAGGTGAGCATTGCAACTCTTCGTCATCGTCTGTGCACTCACGGCTTATAAACCGCTCATACTGCCCCTCTCTTGGCGAGGTGGGACTAAAAACAGCTTGCCATAACCTCATTAGTATCGGTTCGTGGTACGAACTGGCACTAAATGGTGATGGTGGGGCCATAGCCTGACCGCAGGCTGACACAACCTCTTTAGTACCGGTTCGTGGCATGAACCGGTACTAAAGGTTCGCCACGAACCGGTACTATTGATCGCCGCCACGAACCGGCACTAATGTACACATTAGTGCCGGCTCTAATGCAAACCGGCACTAATGTGCTTCACGTTTGACCCTTTTTCTACTAGTGGTAGGACAAAAGATGTCATGCAAGTTCGTTTCCATAAGCACGTATGACTATATTCGGAATACATGCCTACATTACATTGATGAATTGGAGCTAGTTCTATGTCACCCTAGGTTATGACCGTTACATGATGAACCGCATCCGGCATAATTATCCATCACTGATCCAATGCCTACGAGCTTTTCCTATATTGGTTCTCGCTTATTTACTCTTCCGTTGCTACTATTACAATCACTACAAAATACCAAAAATATTACTTTTGCTTCCGTTACTTTTGTTACCGTTACCACTACTATCATATTATTTTGCTACTAAACACTTTGATGCAGATATTAAGTTATCCAGGTGTGACTGAATTAACAACTCCGTTGCTAATACTTGAGAATATTCTTTGGCTCCCCTCATGTCGAATCAATAAATTTGGGTTGAATACTCTACCCTCGAAAGCTGTTGCGATCCCCTACACTTGTGGGTTATCAGTATTACGGAAGAACGGACCGCTATATTGTTTGCTTATCTAGCAGATAACATCAGGGAAGGTGGCAGAATTAACTCTCGAATTGAAACTCTAGACATTATCGAGAGCAAGTGAGGAGGTATCATGAGAAGTTTCGAGCGGATAGACACTCGTTCGTTGCTTGAAACAGAGTGTGAAAGGGGTTCAAGGCAATGGGAATAAGTATTGTGTCTAATACCAGAAATGATGATCACAGGGAAGGTGGCTCGTGAATTACATATGAAGCCAAGCATGAGGAATAGCTTTGGAAACAGGGGGTGTATAGGAGAGTCAGGTTTCGGTCCTATGGAACTGTGGGTTATGGGCCCACCATGTGGGTTAAAAGTAGGAGCGGTGATATCTTGCATGGTCATGATAGAAAGGCATGTCAGAGAATAGCCTATCGATTATGTCGACAACAACGTCGGTACCAAGGGCGAGGGAGGAAGAGCACTATTTTCCTGCTCGTTGAACGAGGTGGACCAATAGGCAAAGTTCCCTGCTTGGGTAAGCACCTTAAGACACAAATCAATCAAAACCTTAATGTCACCTAGATACTCCAATGTCACCTCAAGTATCCGTGGGTATGATTATACGATATGCATCACACAATCTCCATCTATTCAACCAACACATAGAACCTCAAAGAGTGCCCCAAAGTTTCTATCAGAGAATCGCGACGAAAACGTGTGCCAACCCCTATGCATAGGTTCATGGGCGGAACCCGCAAGTTGATCACCAAAACATACATCAAGTGAATCACGTGATATCCCATTGTCACCACAGATACGCACGGCAAGACATACATCAAGTGTTCTCAAA
Organism: Triticum dicoccoides; assembly: GCF_002162155.2. Lineage (NCBI taxonomy): Eukaryota > Viridiplantae > Streptophyta > Magnoliopsida > Poales > Poaceae > Triticum > Triticum dicoccoides. The sequence goes on along the minus strand of NC_041380.1, from coordinate 607,220,975 downwards.
TCTTTAAAGACTCAATCCGATAAGATTACTTCAAGGGGAAAACTCAATCCATTACAAGAGAGAAGAGGGGGAGAAGAAACATAAGATCCAACTATAATAGCAAAGCTCGTGATACATCAAGATCGTGCCAAATCAAGAACACGAGAGAGAGAGAGAGAGAGAGAGATCAAACACATAGCTACTGGTACATACCCTCAGCCCCGAGGGTGAACTACTCCCTCCTCGTCATGGAGAGCGCTGGGATGATGAAGATGGCCACCGGTGAGGGTTCCCCCATCCGGCAGGGTGCCAGAACAGGGTCCCGATTGGTTTTTGGTGGCTACAGAGGCTTGCGGCGGCGGAACTCCCGATCGAATCTCTGTTCTGGAAGTTTTAGGATACGTGGGTGTCGGTGTACTAGAGTAGGGGTACCCTAGTATCCCGAACTTGTGCACGAGCAGTCGCAGCATCCCGCGGCAAGGCTTGCCGGGTGACCGCCACGGTCCTCCGTGGTTCCTTTGGAGCCATTCAAGAACAAAGTATTCAAGCCAAGACACCACAAGACCCCGGCAAGAGGAGCTTGCCGGGAAGGCCAACCAAGGCATGGTGTTTAAGCAGACAAGACCCCGGCAAGAGGAGCTTGCCGGGAAGGCCAACCAAGGCACCTCAAGGAGCTTGCCGCGACGCACCACGCGTCCCGGCAAGGCCCGGTGAGCGACAAGCTCCCGGACGCGACAAGACAACGACCGCGGCAAGGCGCTTGCCGCGGCGAGCCACCACTCTGTGCCCGCGCTCCAGCGCATCCACCAACGTGTCGCTCTGGGACCCTTCCAGGCGTGCGTGGCGGGAGGCTGTGCAGCCAGCGGTGCGCAGTGGCGAGCGGCGCTGACAAGATTGCCATCGTGGCAAGCAGTGGCGTCCCTGACGGTCCCTTTTGCACTGTTTAGGCGACACAGACGGGCATTTAATGCCCTTGTCCCCTGCCGTTAGGGTTAGGTATGATACACTGTAGCAGGTAGCTGTACCTACCGCAGCACCTTTCCATTTTTACCCTTCGTCTCCGTTGCCACCTGTCGGTGACCCCTTGAGCATATAAAAGGAGGCCCATGCGCAACATAGAGGGGTTAGCTGTTAGCTAGTTCGGAGAACACTCACGCTCGGTCTCGTTAGCTGCTGGTGTGTACTGTAGCACTCCACGCTCCCGAGCAAGAACTCAATACAAACCACAGAGCAGGAGTAGGGTTTTACGCATCCGTGCGGCCCGAACCTGGGTAACTGCTCGTGTGTTTCGCCTCGATCCGCTCTTTGCACGACCTCCGCCCCCGCCGAACCGAAAGGGACTCGGCCCGCCGGTCCCATAGGTGTTCGTGGATCAGTCTCCCGACATCTTTGGCGCGCCAGGTAGGGGCGTCGAGGTTGTGTGAACCAGATCCGGCGTTCACGCGAGCTAGATCTTCATCATCTTCATCGACATGCCGCCGAAGAAGAAGGCTTCGGAGGCGGCTGCTCCGTCCGTGCCGAACCCACCATCGCCGGAGCAAACGGCTGATGGGGCAGGCGCCGGCGGAAGAACGGGCATCGATGAGGGAGCTCACGGTGCTGCCAGGTCCAAGGACAAGGCTGCGCTGCCCGTCAGCGGCATAGCCGGCTCCCACAACGACCGGGCGCACTCCAAGACCTCGGCGTCCGTACATGCACCACGCCCATCTCAGGAGGCGCGGGACCGGCAGCGTCATGGTACTCACGGTACCATGCGTTTGCTGGACCAAGATCGAGCTGGTGGATCTCGGAGTGCTCAAGACCAGCATGCACACCAACATGCTGGCACGAGCGAGGCACGGTCTCCTGGACGGGACACTGCTCCTTCTAACATAGTTAGAAGTCCGAGCATATCCCGCTCCTCGCACTGTTCGCCACCGCCACCCGCCACTTCAGCAAAAGCTTTGGCGCGAGCTCAACTGCTCCTAGACTACCCTCCAACGGCGGACAAGATCGACGACTGGAGGGCCACCATTCAGAATCTCATCGGCTTCGCCAACGGCGACACCCAACGGCAGCCAAGCACGTCGCAGCCGCAGCAAGTCAGCCAGGCACGAGCCGGTGGTGACAAGACCGGTGGGGGTGCAACCACTGTGCACTCTCCGTCCCGAAGGCCAAGATCGCCGACTCGCCGGATCCACCTCGACAGTGACTCCACCGCGTCATCAGATCCACGAGCTCGTCGCGATCAACGCCAAGTTCTTCATGAATGATAGCAAGAAGAGGAAGTTGATTTCTGGTGACTATTTGCCGGCAGAGCTTCCCGAAGCCGCCGCCAAGAAGGTCCCCAAGATCAACGCCAAGAGCGCTGAGGAGCAGTCTGCTTCGACAAACCCTAGGGTTTGTTCCGTCGAAGCAGAAGCTCCCGGCAAGTTTTGCTCCGGCAAGCTTGCCGGGGAACGTCAAGCTCCGGCAGAGCCGCAGGTTCTCGCCGTAGAAGCGGACATTCCCGCAGCAACAAATTTGCCTTGCGCTGAGGAGCAATCTACTCTGGCAAACCCTAAGGTTTGTTCCGTCGAAGTAGAAGCTCCCGACAAGTTTTGCTCCGGCAAACTTGCTGGGGAACGTCAAGCTCCGGCGGAGCCGCAGGCTCTCGCCGTGGAAGCGGATGTTCCCGCAGCGGCAAATTTGCCTTTAGTCCTTGCTGCCGGTGGTTCTTTGGTCGATCAGAACGACGCCAAATCGAGCCACTGGCCAGACACCTTTCGCTCTAGTCTATGGAGCAGAGGCAGTTATCCCCACGGAACTCATATACGGGTCACCTCGAGTGCTCGCTTATGATGAGCTCGAGCAAGAGCAGCTGCGACAAGATGACGCGCTGCTCCTTGAGGAAGACCGTCTTCAGGCTGCTGTGCGAGCTGCTCGCTACCAGCAAGCTTTGCGCCGCTATCATAGCCGCAAAGTTAACGCTAGAAGTCTCGAGGAAGGCGACCTTGTTCTTCGGCGCGTTCAGTCCGCCAAGAATTCCAACAAGTTGACGCCGAAGTGGGAAGGCCCTTACCGGGTGAAACGAGTCACTAGGCCTGGTGCTGTCCGCCTTGAGACCGAAGATGGCATTCCGGTGAGCAACTCCTGGAACATTGAGCATCTTCGTAAGTTTTACCCGTAAGACGCGGTTGCCGGAACCTGTTCCGGCAACCACCTTTTGTACAAGTCTTGCCGCTGTTGCATGTAATCCTTTGTACAAAGCCGGGCGCAGACCCCGTGCATAAGTAAAGCTCATGTGCTCCGCACATCTTGTCAGTTTCATGCTTTCTATTTTTTGCATATGTGATCTGACACTTTGTGCAGCACCTACTAGTCACGCCCTTACTTTGTTTCGAGTCCACTCAACAACTTAAGTGAGCTGCGACTAGTTGCGACAAGGTTTCTTGTCGGTAGCAGAATCGCCAGCAGGCTGCTGACGTTCCGCACTCAGCGCTCGTGGCTAAGGTGCCTGCACTGGCAAGTTCCCTAAAAAGCTCACGTGCTCAGCACATCTTGTCAGTTTCATGCTTTCTATTTTTTGGCATATATGATCTGACACTTTGTGCAGCACCTACTCCCCGGTAAGCAATAACGAGCCGTAAGGCTCCATGTCT
>NC_041380.1:606994851-607217279 GCF_002162155.2 Triticum dicoccoides | reverse complement strand
GGGAAGGAGAATATAATGGTATGGGCCAGGCGTCGTTCAAGAAAATTTTGCCTTACCGAGAAGCAAACAACAGAAAAGCTAAGTTGCCAAAGTTTGAGCAATCAAATTTTTAAAAATTTTAAGTTATCTCCCTTGAACGACTACACTTTGTATGGAAAACCTATGCGCGGAGGAACCAACTCGTAGCTAGTTGCGCCCTTACTTTGTTTCGAGTCCGCTCAACAACTTAAGTGAGCTGCAACTAGTTGTGACAAGGTTTCTTGTCGGTAGCGGCACCGCCAGCAGGCTGCTGACGTCCCGCACTCAGTGCTCGCGGCCCAGGTGCCTGCACCGGCAAGTTCCCTAAAAGCGTAGGGCAAAAACATACAAAGGAAGGAATCAAGTAAAGGGAATAACATTGCAATCATTACCCAGAATAGAGTTATATTACAAAGATAGCTTGTCGCAGCTCTAACGGATTGTTTTCATAACATGACAAACAGCGACAAGGAAAGAAGAGATAGGCGGCCTAATCTATGCGATCGCCTTCGATCCTCTTGATCCCGCTCACCTTCTCCACAATGGGTGCGACAAGGGTCTTGAGCGCCTCCAAATCAGCATCCGACGGCAAGGTCCTGAGGACGTTGGTGAGGATGAGGCCCGGATTGCGGAAGGCCACCTTCATCAACACTGCCTTCGCCGACCTTCAGGTAGACGCCTGGCTGGGGCTCTTCGGAGCCTGGCGCTGCGGCAGCGGCGGACGGGTCGGCGGTCGGTGTAGCGCCTGGCGCTCCTGCGGCCTCTGGGCCGTCAGTACGATCGCCAGACCCTTCGCCAGTTGCTGCGGCAGCAGCCTTGGCGGCCTCTGCGCCGGCGGGATCGTCAGCGCCGGCCGCTTCTTCAGCGGCGACCTCGGTCTCCATCTGCTCCGCAGCAGATGGGTCTGACAGTCGGCAAGGGGAGAAGAGTCAAGCAAAATCCAGCAAAAACCCAAGAAGATCAAGAGAAGAAGAACCCAAGGGAAGCCTTGAAGCAAGAGGAGTACCTGTGCCGGGTTCTGCAGTCGTGGTCTCCACCGTCAGGGGGCCGCTGGCGCTCTCCCTTGCCGGAGACCTCTCCCTTACCGGGAAGCCCTCCCTTGCCGGAGAATTCTCCCTTGTCGGGGGATTCTCCCTTGGCTCCTGGTGGGGCTGCTCTACTCCTACACAAGTCAGCAGTCAGATATCAGCAAAGACAGAATATCCATGCGTGCCTCACAGCGGAAAGCAAATCATACACTTACGCTGGGGGCTGCTCTGAAGAAAAGTCGCCGGGTCCGGCAAGGTTGTCTCGGGCGCGCCACCTGCTGTCGCAGTGGGCTCGTCCTTGATGACGATCACCGGGGCCTTGGCTCTCTTCGCTGCTCTCTGGGCCAGACTCCTGAAAAGGAACAAGTTCAGAGTCAAGCAAATGAGATACAAGACAAACAGCAAGAATTAAAGAAACCACCCACGATCTCTCCCACGACGCCGCATTCAACGCGTGCCATTCGGGGAGGGCGCGGCGGATACAGAGTAAGATACGGCGTAACCTAGGCCGCGCATGCCCGTGCACTGTTTTGGGCCTGGCCCAACAGCGCTCGGCACCGTGTATGGCCCAGGCCTGGGGGCTCCTGTTGGTGTACTAGAGTAGGGGTACCCTAGTATCCCGAACTTGTGCACGGGCAGTCGCAGCATCCCGCGGCAAGGCTTGCCGGGTGACCGCCACGGTCCTCCATGGTTCCTTTGGAGCCATTCAAGAACAAAGTATTCAAGCCAAGACACCACAAGACCCCGGCAAGAGGAGCTTGCCGGGAAGGCCAACCAAGGCATGGCGTTTAAGGAGACAAGACCCCGGCAAGAGGAGCTTGCCAGGAAGGCCAACCAAGGCACCTCAAGGAGCTTGCCGCGATGCACCACGCGTCCCGGCAAGGCCCGGTGAGCGACAAGCTCCCGGACGCGACAAGACAACGACCGCGGCAAGGCGCTTGCCGCGGCGAGCCACCACTCTGTGCCCGCGCTCCAGCGCATCCACCAACGTGTCTCTCTGGGACCCTTCCAGGCATGCGTGGCGGGAGGATGTGCAGCCAGCGGTGCGCAGTGGCGAGCGGCGCTGACAAGATTGCCATCATGGCAAGCAGTGGCGTCCCTGACGGTCCCTTTTGCACTGTTTAGGCGACACAGACGGGCATTTAATGCCCTTGTCCCCTGCCGTCAGGGTTAGGTATGATACACTGTAGCAGGTAGCTGTACCTACCGCAGCACCTTTCCATTTTTACCCTTCGTCTCCGTTGCCACCCGTCGGTGACCCCTTGAGCATATAAAAGGAGGCCCGTGCGCAACATAGAGGGGTCAGCTGTTAGCTAGTTCGGAGAACACTCACGCTCGGTCTCGTTAGCTGCTGGTGTGTACTGTAGCACTCCGCGCTCCCGAGCAAGAACTCAACACAAACCACAAAGCAAGAGTAGGGTTTTACGCATCCGTGCGGCCCGAACCTGGGTAACTGCTCGTGTGTTTCGCCTCGATCCGCTCTTTGCACGACCTCCGCCCCCGCCGAACCGAAAGGGACTCGGCCCGCCGGTCCCATAGGTGTTTGTGGATCAGTCCCCCGACAGTGGGTATATATGGGTGAAAGGAGTATGTCAAGGGAGCCACGAGGGCCCCACGAGGCAGGGGCACACCCTAGGGGGGTGGGCGCGCCCCCCACCCTCGTGGCTTCCTGGTTCCTTCCTTGACGTGGGGTCCAAGTCCATCGGGTGGCTTTCGTTCGAAAAATAACTTCTCTAGTTGATTTCGTTCCGTTTCGACTCCGTTTGATATTCCTTTTCTTCGAAACACTGAAATAGGCAAAAAACAACAAATCTGGGCTGGGCCTCCGGTTAATAAGTTAGTCCCAAAAATAATATAAAAGTGGATAATAAAGCCCAATATTTCCCAAAACAATAGATAATATAGCATGGAGCAATCAAAAATTATAGATACGTTGGAGACGTATCAGAGTACCACAGACATGCTTCGAGATAGCATTGACATGGTCATTGGGTAAATATCGGACTTTGGAAACACAAAGGATCCATCAAGGACAACTTATAGAATAAGTCTTACAATTTCCTCATGGAAGAATGGATAACCTTGCTGAAAAGGAATCTATAACATTAGGGCCTCCGACCAGGTGTGCTAGGCACGACATCACCTTACCGGGTCACATAAAGACCAATGTTACGACTTTTGGAAAATGTCCCAACCATCATATCTGACTGAGATTCAGTTCAGATTGATGTCAGGATACCTCATACTCAGGATACCTGAGAAGAAAAGGTGCAACACAAATTGACGAGACAGCTTTGTAAGATTCTCGGTAAATGAACTATGGAAGCAAGTTCCGAATCACGAGTTCATTATTAAATCAAGGAGAGAATGAGGAGGTGACTGATGAACTCAGCGACAATTCATCGAGATATCCAAAAGATGGATTTCCACAATTATGTGAACAAGGAAATAGCTTTTGTCAGTTCAAATGATATAATGAGGTATGCTCGAGGAAACATACATGATTAAACATTGGTTGACGGTGCACCAGAAATACGGACTTAGGTAGCACAAACAATGTTAGAATGGCGATTCGATAACCAATGGTCTAATAATGAAATGTTGACCATTAACTTCAAAGCAATAAGGTTGCTAGAAGTTTTAAAATTACTAGTCCATTTGTCAGAATTCCTGTTAGGAACAACACGGGGACCAAGAAAAGAATGGTGATGGTGAAGTATCACTTATATCAAGAATTCTCAAGAGGTGGTGAAATTCTCACAACATCCTTGACAAAAAGGCAGTAATACTTCAAGGTAGATCATAATACGAGCTGGATAGCAAGTTGCATCCATAACATGAGCAAGTTTGTGATGAAAGGAAGGTAAGGATGTTGTTGATGGTAACTCAAATTGCCAAGGAACAAGGATGGCACTTATCATCAAGAATTTCATTGATATCCTGGAAGGAGTCAAAATGTTGATGACGATCACGACAATTTGTTGTCGAGAGGATTCACGAAGAAGCAATTGAACAACGACTGCATCAAGCAAAAGGATTGATGCAACAAAAGATTATTGGAGCCACAGATACGACACAAACACGAAACCAAGCTTGCTGTTTTTAAGGCTAAATTATATGAGGAGGAAGATCGACGTAAGATTAGCTCATCATCGAAAATTGTGCTCCGGAAAGAAGGACCAGGTAGCACAGTTAAATTTTTGGCACAATAATGATATAGCCGATCAGGCTAGGAATGACTTGAAGGATTATTAAACTCATAAGCAATGAAGATTACTTAGAGTTATCGAACCAGAGTGCGGAATCGGTTCACTTAGCGGTGTTCTTGAGCGACTAACAACTCAGAACCCATGAAAAATTGGAATCAGTGAGAAATAATAGCTGATGAAGACTCATAATATGCAACACAGTTCTTAGATATTCTCGAGATACCAGAGGGTAATACTCGACGGTAGATCAAGGTAGAGGTTGGATTGGTGTATTGACTTGCAAAAGACAAGTGCTTTAACTTGTCCGAGAAATGGGATCAAAGAGAAAATATGGTCGGAACCATGATTGCAAAAGGCCAGATCCCAGATATAAGATGAACTTATACCAAATGAATAATTAATTTAAGAGAAGCTTTAATGATAAGATCTACATCGTGTCCATGGGCATGAACACAAAGTTCAAGGTCGACTCCCACTTCTTCAACGCATAACCTTTCATTCACTGCTCTACTAAAAATGATTTAGTGCGAAGATCTACCTGGTGAATTACTGATGTCTACTATGCAACCTTCTTCTTGTAGACGTTGTTGGGCCTCCAAGTGCAGAGATTTGTAGGACAGTAGCAAATTTCCCTCAAGTGGATGACCTAAGGTTTATCAATCTGTGGGAGGCGTAGGTTGAAGTGTTGGGGATCGTTGCAGAAATTAAAATTTTCTATGCATCACCAAGATCAATCTATGGAGACATCTAACAATGAGGGAGAGGGGAGTGCATCTACATACCCTTGTAGATCGCGAGCGGAAGCGTTCAAGAGAACGGGGTTGATGGAGTCGTACTCGTCGTGATCCAAATCACCGATGACCGAGCGCCGAACGAACGACACCTCCGCGTTCAACACACGTATGGTTGGGGAAGACGTCTCCTCCTTCTTGATCCAGCAAGGGAAGGAGAGGTTGATGGAGATCCAGCAGCACGACGGCGTGGTGGTGGAAGTAGCGGGATCCCGGTAGGGCTTCGCCAAGCGCAAGCGAGAGGGAGAGGTGTTACAGGGGAAGAGGGAGGCGCCAGGGGCTTGGGTGCACAACCCTCCCTCCCCCCTCTTTATATAGGGGCCCTAGGGGGGGCGCCGGCCTCTAGAGATCCAATCTTAAGGGGGGCAGCGGCCAAGGGGGGAAACTTGCCCCCAAGTCTGGTGGGGCGCCCCCACCCCCAGGGTTTCCAACCCTAGGCGCAGGGGGAGGCCCATGGGGGGCACACCATCCCACCACGGGCTGGTTCCCTTCCCTCTTCAGCCCATGGGGCCCTCCGGGATAGGTGGCCCCACCCGGTGGACCCCCGGGACCCTTTCGGTGGTCCCGGTACAATATCGGCGACTCCCGAAACTTTCCCGGTGGCCGAAACTGGACTTCCTATATACAAATCTTTACCTCCGAACCATTCCGGAACTCCTCGTGACGTCCGGGATCTCATCCGGGACTCCGAACAACTTTCGGGTTACCACATACTAATATCTCTACAACCCTAGCGTCACCGAACCTTAAGTGTGTAGACCCTACGGGTTCGGGAGACACGCAGACATGACCGAGACGACTCTCCGGTCAATAACCAACAGCGGGATTTGGATACCCATGTTGGCTCCCACATGTTCCACAATGATCTCATCGGATGAACCACGATGTCGAGGATTCAATCAATCCCGTATTCAATTCCCCTTGTCTATCGGTATGATACTTGCCTGAGATTCGATCGTAGGTATCCCGATACCTTGTTCAATCTCGTTATCGGCAAGTCTCTTTACTCGTACTGTAATGCATGATCCCGTGATAAACCACTTGGTCACATTGAGCTCATTATGATGATGCATCACCGAGTGGGCCCAGAGATACCTCTCCGTCATACGTAGTGACAAATCCCAGTCTCGATTCGTGCCAACCCAACAGACACTTTCGGAGATACCTGTAGTGAACCTTTATAGTCACCCAGTTACGTTGTGACGTTTGGCACACCCAAAGTATTCCTACAGTATCTGGGAGTTGCACAATCTCACGGTCTAAGGAAATGATACTTGACATTAGAAAAGCTGTAGCAGACGAACTACACGATCTTGTGCTATGCTTAGGATTGGGTCTTGTCCATCACATCATTCTCCTAATGATGTGATCCCGTTATCAATGACATCTAATGTCCATAGTCAGGAAACCATGACTATCTGTTGATCAACAAGCTAGTCAACTAGAGGCTTACTAGGGACATGTTGTGGTCTATGTATTCACACATGTATTACAATTTCCGGATAACACTTATAGCATGAACAATAGACAATTACCATGAATAAGGAAATATAATAATAACCATTTTATTATTGCCTCTAGGGCATATTTCCAACAGTCTCCCACTTGCACTAGAGTCAATAATCTAGTTACATTGTGATGAATCGAACACCCATAGAGTCCCGGTGTTGATCATGTTTTGCTCGAGGAAGAGGTTTAGTCAACGGATCTGCGACATTCAGGTCCGTATGTACTTTACAAATATCTATGTCTCGATTTTGAACATTTTCATGAATGGAGTTGAAGCGACGCTTGATATGCCTGGTCTTCCTGTGAAACCTGGGCTCCTTGGCAAGGGCAATAGCTCCAGTGTTGTCACAGAAGAGAGTCATCGGGCCCAACGCATTGGGAATAACTCCTAGGTCAGTAATGAACTCCTTCACCCAGATTGCTTCTTGTGCTGCCTCCGAGGCTGCCATGTACTCTGTAGATCCCGCCACAACACTTTGCTTGCAACTGCACCAGCTGACTGCCGCACTGAGGGAGTCCTGGATTAGGGGGTGTCCGGATAGCCGGACTATACCTTCAGCCGGACTCCCAGACTATGAAGATACAAGATTGAAGACTTCGTCCCGTGTCCGGAGGGGACTTTCCTTGGCGTGGAAGGAAAGCTTGGCGATACGGATATGTAGATCTCCTACCATTGTAACCGCCTCTGTGTAACCCTAACCCCCTCCGGTGTCTATATAAACCGGAGGGTTTAGTCCGTAGGACGAACAACACAACAATCATACCATAGGCTAGCTTCTAGGGTTTAGCCTCCTTGATCTCGTGGTAGATCTACTCTTGTACTACCCATATCATCAATATTAATCGAGCAGGACGTAGGGTTTTACCTCCATCAAGAGGGCCCGAACCTGGGTAAAACATCGTGTCCCTTGTCTCCTGTTACCATCCGCCTAGACACACAGTTCGGGACCCCCTACCCGAGATCCGCCGGTTTTGACACCGACATTGGTGCTTTCATTGAGAGTTCATCTGTGTTGTCACTTTTAGGCCCGATGGCTCCTCCGATCATCAACAACGATGCAGTCCTGGGCGAGACTTTTCTCCCCGGACTGATCTTCGTCTTCGGCGGCTTTGCACCGCGGGCCAATTCGCTTGGCCATCTGGAGCAGATCGAAAGCTACACCCCTGGCCATCAGGTCAGATTTAGAAGCTTGAACTATACGCTGATATCCGCGGAGATTTGATCTTCGATGGATTCGAGCCACGGCCGGGCGCGCCGCACTATCACGATGGGCATGATCTAGCTCTGCCGCCGAACAGTGCCCTGGAGACCGCACCCGCTGCTGGAAATATGCCCTAGAGGCAATAATAAAAGGATTATTATTATATTTCCTTGTTCATGATAATTGTCTTTTATTCATGCTATAATTGTGTTATCCGGAAATCGTAATACATGTGTGAATACTTAGACACCAACATGTCCCTAGTAAGCCTCTAGTTAACTAGCTCGTTGATCAACAGATAGTCATGGTTTCCTGACTATGGACATTGGATGTCATTGATAACGAGATCACATCATTAGGAGAATGATGTGATGGACAAGACCCAATCCTAAACATAGCACAAGATCGTATAGTTCGTTTGCTGGAGTTTTTCCAATGTCAAAGTATCTTTTCCTTAGACCATGAGATCGTGTAACTCCCGGATACCATAGGAGTGCTTTGGGTGTACCAGACGTCACAACGTAACTGGGTGACTATAAAGGTATACTACGGGTATCTCCGATAGTGTCTGTTGGGTTGACACGGATCAAGACTGGGATTTGTCACTCCGTATGACGGAGAGGTATCTCTGGGCCCACTCGGTAATGCATCATCATAATGAGCTCAAAGTGACCAAGTGTCTGGTCACGGGATCATGCATTACGGTACGAGTAAAGTGACTTGCCGGTAACGAGATTGAACGAGGTATTGGGATACCGACGATCGAATCTCGGGCAAGTAACGTACCGATTGACAAAGGGAATTGTATACGGGGTTGCTTGAATCCTCGACATCGTGGTTCATCCGATGAGATCATCGAGCAGCATGTGGGAGCCAACATGGGTATCCAGATCCCGCTGTTGGTTGTTGACCGGAGAGCCATCTCGGTCATGTCTACATGTCTCCCGAACCCGTAGGGTCTACACACTTAAGGTTCGGTGACGCTAGGGTTGTAGAGATATAATATGCAGTAACCTGAAAGTTGTTCGGAGTCATGAATGAGATCCCGGACGTCACGAGGAGTTCCGGAATGGTCCGGAGGTGAAGAACTATATATAGGAAGTGCAGTTTCGGCCATCGAGAGAGTTTCTGGGGTCACCGGTATTGTACCGGGACCACCGGAAGGGTCCCGGGGGTCCACCGGGTGGGGCCACCCATCCCAGAGGTCCCCATGGGCCAAAGTGGGGAGGGGAACCAGCCCATAGTGGGCTGGTGCGCCCCCTTGGCCCACCCCATGCACCTAGGGTTGGGAACCCTAGGGTGGGGGGGGCGCCCCACTTGCCTTGGGGGCTACTCCACCCTTGGCCGCCGCCCCCTAGGGGTGTTGGGTAACATTGCAGAAAACAAAAAATTTTCCTACTCGTTTCACCAAGATCATCTAGGAGTTCATCTAGCAACGAGTGAATAGATGCATCTACATACCTTGTAGATCGCGAGCGGAAGCGTTCAAAGAACGGGGATGATGTAGTCGAACACGACGTGATTCGAATCACCGGAGATCCTAGCACCGAATGGACGGCACCTCCGCGTTCAACACACGTACGGAACAGCCACGTCTCCTCCTTCTTGATCCAGCAAGGGAGGGAGGAGAGGTTGAGGGAGATGGCACCAGCAGCAGCACGACGGCGTGGTGTTGATGGAGCTGCAGTACTCCGGCAGAGCTTCGCTAAGCAATAAGGAGGTGGAGGAGGTGTTGGGGAGGGAGAAGGAGGCAACCAAAGGCCAAGGACTCAAGGTATGAGGTCCCTCCTCTCCCCCACTATATATAGGGGTGCCAAGGGGGGTTGGCCGGCCCTAGGAGATCCAATCTCCTAGGGGTGCGGCGGCCAAGGGGGGTTTCCCTCCCCCCCAAGGCACCTAGGAGGTGCCTTACCCTCCTAGGACTCTTTCCCCCTTAAACCCTAGGCGCATGGGCCTATGTGGGGCTGGTGCCCTTGGCCCAAGCAGGCCAAGGCGCACCCCCTACAGCCCATGTGGCCCCCGGGGATGGGTGGCCCCACCCGGTGGGCCCCCGGGACCCCTCCGGTGGTCCCGGTACAATACCGATAACCCCGAAACTTGTCCCGATGCCCGGAACAGGACTTCCCATATATAAATCTTTACCTCCGGACCATTCCGGAACTCCTCGTGACGTCCGGGATCTCATCCGGGACTCCGAACAACATTCGGGTTACTGCATATACATATCCCTACAACCCTAGCGTAACTGAACCTTAAGTGTGTAGACCCTACGGGTTCGGGAGACATGTAGACATGACCGAGATCGCTCTCCGGTCAATAACCAACAGCGGGATCTGGATACCCATGTTGGCTCCCACACGCTCCACGATGATCTCATCGGATGAACCACGATGTCGAGGATTTAATCAACCCCGTATGCAATTCCCTTTGTCAATCAATATGTTACTTGCCCGAGATTCGATCGTCGGTATCCCAATACCTCGTTCAATCTTGTTACCGGCAAGTCACTTTACTCATACCGTAATGCATGATCCCGTGACCAAACACTTGGTCACTTTGAGCTCATTATGATGATGCATTACTGAGTGGGCCCAGTGATATCTCTCCATCATACGGAGTGACAAATCCCAGTCTCGATCCATATAAAACAATAGATACTTTCGGAGATACCTGTAGTGCACCTTTATAGTCACCCAGTTACGTTGTGACGTTTGATACACCCAAAGCACTCCTACGGTATCCAGGAGTTATATGATCTCATGGTCGAAGGAAGAGATACTTTGACATTGCAAAAACTCTAGCAAACGAACTATACGATCTTGTGCTATGTTTAGGATTGGGTCTTGTCCATCACATCATTATCCTAATGATGTGATCCCGTTATCAATGACATCCAATGTCCATAGCCAGGAAACCATGACTATCTATTGATCAACGAGCTAGTCAACTAGATGCTTACTAGGGACATGTTGGTGTCTGTTATTCACACATGTATTACGATTTCCGGATAACACAATTATAGCATGAATAAAGACAATTATCATGAACAAAGAAATATAATAATAATGCTTTTATTATTGCCTCTAGGGCATATTTCCAACAAGGGGAGCCTATATAATGGTGGGGGAGGGAGGGGTAGCCGCACCCTTGAGTCTTGGCGCCTCCCTCTCCCCTGCTACACCTCTCCCTCTTTCAGTAGAATGGCGAAGCCCTGCTGCGGTGACCCCTGCATCCACCACCACGCCGTCGTGCTGCTGGATCTTCATCAACCTCTCCTCCCCCCTTGCTGGATCAAGAAGGAGGATACGTCACGCTGACCGTACGTGTGTTGAACACGGAGGTGCCGTCCGTTTGGCGCTAGGATCTCCGGTGATTTGGATCATGTCGAGTATGACTTCCTCATCCCCGTTCTTTGAACGCTTCCGCGCGTGATCTACAAAGGTATGTAGATGCAATCCAATCACTCGTTGCTAGATGAACTTATAGATGGATCTTGGTGAAACCGTAGGAATTTTTTTGTTTTCTGCAACGTTCCCCAACAGTGGCATCATGAGCTAGATCTATGCGTAGTTCTCTTTGCACGAGTAGAACACAATTTGTTGTGGGCGTAGATGTTGTCAACTTTCTTGCCGCTACTAGTCTTATTTTGCTTCAACGGTATTGTGGGATGAAGCGGCCCGGACCAACCTTACACGTACGCTTACGTGAGACCGCTTCCACCGACTAACATGCACTAGTTGCATAAGGTGGCTGGCGGGTGTCTGTCTCTCCCAATTTAGTTGGAGCGGATTCCATGAAAAGGGTCCTTATGAAGGGTAAATAGAAGTTGACAAATCACGTTGTGGCTTTCACATAGGTAAGAAAACGTTCTTGCTAGAACCCTATTGCAGCCACGTAAAACTTGCAACAACAATTAGAGGACGTCTAACTTGTTTTTGCAGCAAGTGTTTTGTGATGTGATATGGCCAAAGTTGTGATGAATGATGAATGATATATATGTGATGTATGAGATGTTCATGCTATTGTAATAGGAATCACGACTTGCATGTCGATGAGTATGACAACCGGCAGGAGCCATAGGAGTTGTCTTTATTTTTTGTATGACCCGTGTGTCATTGAGAAACGCCATGTAAATTACTTTACTTTATTGCTAAACATGTTAGCCATAGTAGTAGAAGTAATAGTTGGCGAGCAACTTCATGGAGACACGATGATGAAGATCATGATGATGGAGATCATGGTGTCATGCCGGTGACAAGATGATCATGGAGCCCCAAGATGGAGATCAAAGGAGCTATGTGATATTGGCCATATCATGTCACTATTATTATTTGATTGCATGTGATGTTTATCATGTTTTTGCATCTTGTTTACTTAGAACGACGGTAGTAAATAAGATGATCCCTCATAATAATTTCAAGAAAGTGTTCCCCCTAACTGTGCACCATTGCGATAGTTCGTTGTTTCGAAGCACCACATGATGATCGGGTGTGATAGATTCCAATGTTCACATACAACGGGTGTAAGACAGATTTACACATGCAAACACTTAGGTTGACTTGACGAGCCTAGGATTGGGTCTTGTCCATCACATCATTATCCTAATGATGTGATCCCGTTATCAATGACATCCAATGTCCATAGCCAGGAAACCATGACTATCTATTGATCAACGAGCTAGTCAACTAGAGGCTTACTAGGGACATGTTGGTGTCTGTTATTCACACATGTATTACGATTTCCGGATAACACAATTATAGCATGAATAAAGACAATTATCATGAACAAAGAAATATAATAATAATGCTTTTATTATTGCCTCTAGGGCATATTTCCAACAGTCTCCCACTTGCACTAGAGTCAATAATCTAGTTACATTGTGATGAATCGAACACCCATGGAATTCTGGTGTTGATCATGTTTTGCTCTTGGGAGAGGTTTAGTCAACGGATCTGCTACATTCAGGTCCGTATGTACTTTACAAATCTCTATGTCTCCATCTTGAACATTTTCACGGATGGTGTAGAAGCGACGCTTGATGTGCCTTGTCTTCTTGTGAAACCTGGGCTCCTTGGCAAGTGCAATAGCTCCAGTGTTGTCACAGAAGAGCTTGATCGGCCCCGACGCATTGGGTATGACTCCTAGGTCGGTGATGAACTCCTTCACCCATATTGCTTCATGTGCTGCCTCCGAGGCTGCCATGTACTCCGCTTCACATGTAGATCCCGCCACGACGCTCTGCTTGCAACTGCACCAGCTTACTGCCCCACCATTCAAAATATACACGTATCCGGTTTGTGACTTAGAGTCATCCAGATCTGTGTCGAAGCTAGCGTCGACGTAACCTTTTACGACGAGCTCTTCGTCACCTCCATAAACGAGAAACATTTCCTTAGTCCTTTTCAGGTACTTCAGGATATTCTTGACCGCTGTCCAGTGTTCCTTGCCGGGATTACTTTGGTACCTTCCTACCAAACTTACGGCAAGGTTTACATCAGGTCTGGTACACAGCATGGCATACATAATAGATCCTATGGCTGAGGCATAGGGGATGACACTCATCTCTTCTATCTCTGCTGCCGTGGTCGGACATTGAGCTGAGCTCAATTTCACACCTTGCAAAACAGGCAAGAACCCTTTCTTGGACTGATCCATTTTGAACTTCTTCAAAATCTTATCAAGATATGTGCTTTGTGAAAGACCTATGAGGCATCTTGATCTATCCCTATAGATCTTGATGCCTAATATATAAGCAGCTTCTCCAAGGTCCTTCATTGAAAAACTCTTATTCAAGTAGGCCTTAATGCTGTCCAAAAGTTCTATATCATTTCCCATCAAAAGTATGTCATCTACATATAGTATGAGAAATGCTATAGAGCTCCCACTCACTTTCTTGTAAACACAGGCTTCTCCATAAGTCTGTGTAAACCCAAACGCTTTGATCATCTCATCAAAACGAATGTTCCAACTCCGAGATGCTTGCACCAGCCCATAAATCGAGCGTTGGAGCTTGCACACCTTGTCAGCATTTTTAGGATCGACAAAACCTTCCGGCTGCATCATATACAATTCTTCCTTAAGGAAACCATTAAGGAATGCCGTTTTGACGTCCATTTGCCAAATTTCATAATCATAAAATGCGGCAATTGCTAACATGATTCGGACGGACTTCAGCTTCGCTACCGGTGAGAAAGTCTCATCGTAGTCAACCCCTTGAACTTGTCGATAACCCTTGGAGACAAGCCGAGCTTTATAGGTGGTCACATTACCATCCGCGTCTGTCTTCTTCTTAAAGATCCATTTATTTTCTATGGCTCGCCGTTCTACGGGCAAGTCAGTCAAAGTCCATACTTCGTTTTCATACATGGATCCTATCTCGGATTTCATGGCTTCTAGCCATTTGTCGGAATCCGGACCCGCCATCGCTTCTTCATTGTTCGAAGGTTCACCGTTGTCTAACAACATGATTTCCAAGACAGGGTTGCCGTACCATTCTGGTGCGGAACGTGTCCTCGTGGACCTTCGAATTTCAGTAGGAGCTTGATCAGAAGTATCTTGATCATTATCATTAACTTCCTCTCTAGTCGGTGCAGGCACCTCAGGAACATTTTCTTGAGTTGCGCCATTTTCCGGTTCAAGAGGTAATACTTCATCAAGCTCTACTTTCCTCCCACTTACTTCTTTCAAGAGAAACTCTTTCTCCAGAAAGGACCCATTCTTGGCAACAAAGATCTTGCCTTCGGATCTGAGGTAGAAGATATACCCAACAGTTTCTTTAGGGTATCCTATGAAGACGCATTTTTCCGATTTGGG
Organism: Triticum dicoccoides; assembly: GCF_002162155.2. NCBI lineage: Eukaryota > Viridiplantae > Streptophyta > Magnoliopsida > Poales > Poaceae > Triticum > Triticum dicoccoides. The sequence goes on along the minus strand of NC_041380.1, from coordinate 607,202,709 downwards.
TTCGAGCTTTTCAGGTTGAAGTTTCCTGACATAAGCATCGCATCCCCAAACTTTTAGAAATGACAGCTTAGGTTTCTTCCCAAACCATAATTCATACGGTGTCGTCTCAACGGATTTCGACGGGGCCCTATTTAAAGTGAATGCGGAAGTCTCTAAAGCATAGCCCCAAAAAGATAGTGGTAAATCGGCAAGAGACATCATAGATCGCACCATATCTAATAGAGTGCGATTACGACGTTCGGACACACCATTACGCTGAGGTGTTCCAGGCGGCGTGAGTTGTGAAACTATTCCACATTTTCTTAAGTGTGTACCAAACTCGTGACTCAAGTATTCTCCTCCACGATCTGATCGTAGAAACTTGATTTTCCTGTCACGTTGATTCTCAACTTCACTCTGAAATTCCTTGAACTTTTCAAAGGTCTCAGACTTGTGTTTCATTAAGTAGACATACCCATATCTACTCAAGTCATCAGTGAGGGTGAGAACATAACGATAGCCACCGCGAGCCTCAACACTCATTGGACCGCACACATCAGTATGTATGATTTCCAATAAGTTGGTTGCTCTCTCCATTGTTCCTGAGAATGGAGTCTTGGTCATTTTACCCATGAGGCATGGTTCGCACGTGTCAAATGATTCGTAATCAAGAGACTCTAAAAGTCCATCAGCATGGAGCTTCTTCATGCGTTTGACACCTATGTGACGGAGGCGGCAGTGCCACAAGTATGTGGGACTATCACTATCAATCTTACATCTTTTGGTACTTACACTATGAATATGTGTAGCATTACGTTCGAGATTCATAAAGAATAAACCATTCACCATCGGAGCATGACCATAAAACATATCTCTCATATAAATAGAACAACCATTATTCTCGGATTTAAATGAGTAGCCATCTCGAATTAAACGAGATCCTGATACAATGTTCATGCTCAAACTTGGCACAAAATAACAATTATTGAGGTTCAAAACTAATCCCGTAGGTAAATGTAGAGGCAGCGTGCCGACGGCGATCACATCGACCTTGGAACCATTCCCGACGCGCATCGTCACCTCGTCCTTCGCCAGTCTCCGTTTATTCCGCAGCTCCTGTTGTGTGTTACAAATATGAGCAACGGCACCGGTATCAAATACCCAGGAGTTACTACGATTACTGGTAAGGTACACATCAATTACATGTATATCAAATATACCTTTGGTTTTGCCGGCCTTCTTGTCCGCTAAGTATTTGGGGCAGTTCCGCTTCCAGTGACCACTTTCCTTGCAATAAAAACACTCAGTCTCGGGCTTGGGTCCATTCTTTGGCTTCTTCCCGGCAGCTTGCTTGCTGGGCGCGGCAACTACCTTGCCGTCCTTCTTGAAGCTCTTTTTACCCTTGCCCTTCTTGAACTTAGTGGTTTTATTGACCATCAACACTTGATGTTCCTTTCTGACTTCTACCTCTGCTGATTTCAGCATAGCAAATACTTCAGGAATGGTATTTTCCATCCCCTGCATATTGAAGTTCATCACAAAGCTCTTGTAGCTCGGTGGAAGCGACTGGAGGATTCTGTCAATGACCGCATCATCCGGGAGATTAACTCCCAGCTGAGTCAAGCGGTTATGCAACCCAGACATAGTGAGTATGTGCTCACTGACAGAACTGTTTTCCTCCATCTTACAGCTGAAGAATTTGTCGGAGACTTCATATCTCTCGACCCGGGCATGAGCTTGGAAAACCATTTTCAGCTCTTCGAACATCTCATATGCTCCATGTCTCTCAAAACGCTTTTGGAGCCCCGGCTCTAGGCTGTAAAGCATGCCGCACTGAACGAGGGAGTAGTCATCGAAACGTGCCTGCCAAGCGTTCATAACATCTTGTTCTGCAGGGAGAACGGGTGCGTCACCAAGCGGTGCTTGTAGGACATAATCTTTCTTGGCAGCTATGAGGATGATCCTCAGGTTCCGGACCCAGTCCGTATAGTTGCTGCCATCGTCTTTCAGCTTGGTTTTCTCTAGGAACGCGTTGAAGTTGAGGACTACGTTGGCCATTTGATCTACAAGACATATTGTAAAAAATTTTAGACTAAGTTCATGATAATTAAGTTCATCTAATCAAATTATAATGAACTCCCACTCAGATTTGACATCCCTTTGGTCATCTAAGTGTTACACGATCCGAGTCGACTAGGCCGTGTCCGATCATCACGTGAGACGGACTAGTCATCATCGGTGAACATTCTCATGTAGATCGTATCTTCCATACGACTCGTGTTCGACCTTTCGGTCTCCGTGTTCCGAGGCCATGTCTGTACATGCTAGGCTCGTCAAGTTAACCCTAAGTGTTTTCGCTGTGTAAAACTGTCTTACACCCGTTGTATGTGAACGTAAGAATCTATCACACCCGATCATCACGTGGTGCTTCGAAACGACGAACTGTAGCAACGGTGCACAGTTAGGGGAGAACACTTCTTGAAATTTTTGTAAGGGATCATCTTATTTACTACCGTCGTTCTAAGTAAACAAGATGCATAAAACATAATAAACATCACATGCAATTATATAAAGTAGTGACATGATATGGCCAATATCATATAGCTCCTTTGATCTTCATCTTCGGGGCTCCATGATCATCTTGTCACCGGCATGACACCATGATCTCCATCATCATGATCTCCATCATCGTGTCTTCATGAAGTTGTCACGCCAACGACTACTTCTACTTCTATGACTAACGCGTTTAGTAATAAAGTAAAGCAGTTTACATGGCGTTCTTTAATGACACGCAGGTCATACAAAAAATAAAGACAACTCCTATGGCTCCTGCCGGTTGTCATACTCATCGACATGCAAGTCGTGATTCCTATTACAATAGCATGAACATCTCATACATGACATATAGATCATTCATCATTCATCACAACTTTGGCCATATCATATCACAAAGCACTTGCTGCAAAAACAAGTTAGACGTCCTCTAATTGTTGTTTGCAAGTTTTACGTGGCTGAAGTAGGGTTCTAGCAAGAACGTTTTCTTACCTACGTGAAACCACAACGTGATTTGTCAACTTCTATTTACCCTTCATAAGGACCCTTTTCATCGAATCCGCTTCAACTAAAGTAGGAGAGACAGACACCCGCCAGCCACCTTATGCAACTTGTGCATGTTAGTCGGTGGAACCGGTCTCACGTAAGCGTACGTGTAAGGTTGGTCCGGGACGCTTCATCCCACAATACCGCTGAAGCAAGATAAGACTAGTAGCGGCAAGAAAGTTGACAAATCTACGCCCACAACCAATTGTGTTCTACTCGTGCAAGAAGAACTACGCATAGACCTAGCTCATGATGCCACTGTTGGGTAACGTTGCAGAAAACAAAAAATTTCCTACTCGTTTCACCAAGATCATCTAGGAGTTCATCTAGCAACGAGTGAATAGATGCATCTACATACCTTGTAGATCGCGAGCGGAAGCGTTCAAAGAACGGGGATGATGTAGTCGAACACGACGTGATTCGAATCACCGGAGATCCTAGCACCGAACGGACGGCACCTCCGCGTTCAACACACGTACGGAACAGCCACGTCTCCTCCTTCTTGATCCAGCAAGGGAGGGAGGAGAGGTTGAGGGAGATGGCACCAGCAGCAGCACGACGGCGTGGTGTTGATGGAGCTGCAGTACTCCGGCAGAGCTTCGCTAAGCAATAAGGAGGTGGAGGAGGTGTTGGGGAGGGAGAAGGAGGCAACCAAAGGCCAAGGACTCAAGGTATGAGGTCCCTCCTCTCCCCCACTATATATAGGGGTGCCAAGGGGGGTTGGCCGGCCCTAGGAGATCCAATCTCCTAGGGGTGCGGCGGCCAAGGGGGGTTTCCCTCCCCCCCAAGGCACCTAGGAGGTGCCTTACCCTCCTAGGACTCTTTCCCCCTTAAACCCTAGGCGCATGGGCCTATGTGGGGCTGGTGCCCTTGGCCCAAGCAGGCCAAGGCGCACCCCCTACAGCCCATGTGGCCCCCGGGGATGGGTGGCCCCACCCGGTGGGCCCCCGGGACCCCTCCGGTGGTCCCGGTACAATACCGATAACCCCGAAACTTGTCCCGATGCCCGAAACAGGACTTCCCATATATAAATCTTTACCTCCGGACCATTCTGGAACTCCTCGTGACGTCCGGGATCTCATCCGGGACTCCGAACAACATTCGGGTTACTGCATATACATATCCCTACAACCCTAGCGTAACTGAACCTTAAGTGTGTAGACCCTACGGGTTCGGGAGACATGTAGACATGACCGAGATCGCTCTCCGGTCAATAACCAACAGCGGGATCTGGATACCCATGTTGGCTCCCACACGCTCCACGATGATCTCATCGGATGAACCACGATGTCGAGGATTTAATCAACCCCGTATGCAATTCCCTTTGTCAATCAATATGTTACTTGCCCGAGATTCGATCGTCGGTATCCCAATACCTCGTTCAATCTTGTTACCGGCAAGTCACTTTACTCGTACCGTAATGCATGATCCCGTGACCAAACACTTGGTCACTTTGAGCTCATTATGATGATGCATTACTGAGTGGGCCCAGTGATATCTCTTCGTCATACGGAGTGACAAATCCCAGTCTCGATCCATATAAAACAATAGATACTTTCGGAGATACCTGTAGTGCACCTTTATAGTCACCCAGTTACGTTGTGACGTTTGATACACCCAAAGCACTCCTACGGTATCCAGGAGTTATACGATCTCATGGTCGAAGGAAGAGATACTTTGACATTGCAAAAACTCTAGCAAATGAACTATACGATCTTGTGCTATGTTTAGGATTGGGTCTTGTCCATCACATCATTATCCTAATGATGTGATCCCGTTATCAATGACATCCAATGTCCATAGCCAGGAAACCATGACTATCTATTGATCAACGAGCTAGTCAACTAGATGCTTACTAGGGACATGTTGGTGTCTGTTATTCACACATGTATTACGATTTCCGGATAACACAATTATAGCATGAATAAAGACAATTATCATGAACAAAGAAATATAATAATAATGCTTTTATTATTGCCTCTAGGGCATATTTCCAACAAGGGGAGCCTATATAATGGTGGGGGAGGGAGGGGTAGCCGCACCCTTGAGTCTTGGCGCCTCCCTCTCCCCTGCTACACCTCTCCCTCTTTCAGTAGAATGGCGAAGCCCTGCTGCGGTGACCCCTGCATCCACCACCACGCCGTCGTGCTGCTGGATCTTCATCAACCTCTCCTCCCCCCTTGCTGGATCAAGAAGGAGGATACGTCACGCTGACCGTACGTGTGTTGAACACGGAGGTGCCGTCCGTTTGGCGCTAGGATCTCCGGTGATTTGGATCATGTCGAGTATGACTTCCTCATCCCCGTTCTTTGAACGCTTCCGCGCGTGATCTACAAAGGTATGTAGATGCAATCCAATCACTCGTTGCTAGATGAACTTATAGATGGATCTTGGTGAAACCGTAGGAATTTTTTTGTTTTCTGCAACGTTCCCCAACAGTGGCATCATGAGCTAGATCTATGCGTAGTTCTCTTTGCACGAGTAGAACACAATTTGTTGTGGGCGTAGATGTTGTCAACTTTCTTGCCGCCACTAGTCTTATTTTGCTTCAACGGTATTGTGGGATGAAGCGGCCCGGACCAACCTTACACGTACGCTTACGTGAGACCGCTTCCACCGACTAACATGCACTAGTTGCATAAGGTGGCTGGCGGGTGTCTGTCTCTCCCAATTTAGTTGGAGCGGATTCCATGAAAAGGGTCCTTATGAAGGGTAAATAGAAGTTGACAAATCACGTTGTGGCTTTCACATAGGTAAGAAAACGTTCTTGCTAGAACCCTATTGCTGCCACGTAAAACTTGCAACAACAATTAGAGGACGTCTAACTTGTTTTTGCAGCAAGTGTTTTGTGATGTGATATGGCCAAAGTTGTGATGAATGATGAATGATATATATGTGATGTATGAGATGTTCATGCTATTGTAATAGGAATCACGACTTGCATGTCGATGAGTATGACAACCGGCAGGAGCCATAGGAGTTGTCTTTATTTTTTGTATGACCCGTGTGTCATTGAGAAACGCCATGTAAATTACTTTACTTTATTGCTAAACATGTTAGCCATAGTAGTAGAAGTAATAGTTGGCGAGCAACTTCATGGAGACACGATGATGAAGATCATGATGATGGAGATCATGGTGTCATGCCGGTGACAAGATGATCATGGAGCCCCAAGATGGAGATCAAAGGAGCTATGTGATATTGGCCATATCATGTCACTATTATTATTTGATTGCATGTGATGTTTATCATGTTTTTGCATCTTGTTTACTTAGAACGACGGTAGTAAAAAAGATGATCCCTCATAATAATTTCAAGAAAGTGTTCCCCCTAACTGTGCACCATTGCGATAGTTCGTTGTTTCGAAGCACCACATGATGATCGGGTGTGATAGATTCCAATGTTCACATACAACGGGTGTAAGACAGATTTACACATGCAAACACTTAGGTTGACTTGACGAGCCTAGCATGTACAGACATGGCCTCGGAACACAGAAGACCGAAAGGTCGAGCATGAGTCGTATAGAAGATACGATCAACATGAAGATGTTCACCGATGTTGGCTAGTCCGTCTCACGTGATGATCGGACATGGCCTAGTTAACTCGGATCATGTTATACTTAGATGACTGGAGGGATGTCTATCTGAGTGGGAGTTCATTGAATAATTTGATTTAGATGAACTTAATTATCATGAACTTAGTCTAAAATCTTTACAACATGTATTGTAGATCAAATGGCCAACATTGTCCTCAACTTCAACGCGTTCCTAGAGAAAACCAAGCTGAAAGACGATGGCAGCAACTATACAGACTGGGTCCGGAACCTGAGGATCATCCTCATAGCTGCCAAGAAAGATTATGTCCTACAAGCACCGCTAGGTGACGCACTTGTTCTCCCTGCAGAACAAGACGTTATGAACGCTTGGCAGACACGTACCGATGATTACTCCCTCATTCAGTGCGGCATGCTTTACAGCTTAGAACCGGGACTCCAAAAGCATTTTGAGAGACACGGAGCATATGAGATGTTCGAAGAGCTGAAAATGGTTTTTCAAGCCCATGCCCGGGTCGAGAGATATGAAGTCTCCGACAAATTCTTCAGCTGTAAGATGGAGGAAAATAGTTCTGTCAGTGAGCACATACTCACTATGTCAGGGTTACATAACCACTTGACTTAGCTGGGAGTTAATCTCCCGGATGACGCGGTCATTGACAGAATCCTTCAGTCGCTTCCACCGAGCTACAAGAGCTTTGTGATGAACTTCAATATGCAGGGGATGGAAAAGACCATTCCTGAAGTATTTGCAATGCTGAAATCAGCAGAGGTAGAAGTCAAAAAGGAACATCAAGTGTTGATGGTGAATAAAACCACTAAGTTCAAGAAAGGCAAGGGTAAGAAAAACTTCAAGAAGGACGGCAAGGGAGTTGCCGCGCCCGGCAAGCAAGCTCCCGGGAAGAAGCCAAAGAATGGACCCAAGCCCGAGACTGAGTGCTTTTATTGCAAGGAAAGTGGTCACTGGAAGCGGAACTGCACCAAATACTTAGCGGACAAGAAGGCCGGCAAAACGAAAGGTATATGTGATATACATGTGATTGATGTGTACCTTACCAGTACTCGTAGTAGCTCCTGGGTATTTGATACTGGTGCAGTTTCTCACATTTGTGACTCAAAGCAGGAGCTGCGGAATAAGCGGAGACTGGCGAAGGACGAGGTGACGATGTGCGTCGGGAATGGTTCCAAGGTCGATGTGATCGCCGTCGGCACGCTACCTCTACGTTTACCTACGTGATTGGTTTTGAACCTCAATAATTGTTATTTAGTGCCAAGTTTGAGCATGAACATTGTATCAGGATCTCGTTTAATACGAGATGGCTACTCATTTAAATCCGAGAATAATGGTTGTTCTATTTATATGAGAGATATGTTTTATGGTCATGCTCCGATGGTGAAAGGTTTATTCTTAATGAATCTCGAGCGTAATGCTACACATATTCATAGTGTGAGTACCAAAAGATGTAAGGTTGATAATGATAGTCCCACATACTTGTGGCACTGCCGCCTTGGTCACATAGGTGTCAAACGCATGAAGAAGCTCCATGTAGATGGACTTTTAGAGTCTCTTGATTACGAATCATTTGACACATGCGAACCATGCCTCATGGGTAAAATGACCAAGACTCCGTTCTCAAGAACAATGGAGCGAGCAACCAACTTATTGGAAATCATACATACTGATGTGTGCGGTCCAATGAGTGTTGAGGCTCGCGGTGGTTATCGTTATGTTCTCACCCTCACTGATGACTTGAGTAGATATGGGTATGTCTACTTAATGAAACACAAGTCTGAGACCTTTGAAAGGTTCAAGGAATTTCAGAGTGAGGTTGAAAATCAACGTGACAGGAAAATCAAGTTCCTGCGATCAGATCGTGGAGGAGAATACTTGAGTCACGAATTTGGCACACACTTAAGAAAATGTGGAATAGTTTCACAACTCACGCCGCCTGGAACACCTCAGCGTAATGGTGTGTCCGAACGTCGTAATCGCACTCTATTAGATATGGTGCGATCTATGATGTCTCTTACCGATTTACCGCTATCTTTTTGGGGCTATGCTTTAGAGACTGCCGCATTCATTTAAATAGGGCTCCGTCAAAATCCGTTGAGACGACACTGTTTGAGTTATGGTTTGGGAAGAAACCTAAGCTGTCGTTTCTAAAAGTTTGGGGATGCGATGCTTATGTCAAGAAACTTCAACCTGAAAAGCTCGAACCCAAGTCGGAAAATGCGTCTTCATAGGATACCCTAAAGAAACTATTGGGTATACCTTCTACCTCAGATCCGAAGGCAAGATCTTTGTTGCCAAGAATGGATCCTTTCTAGAGAAGGAGTTTCTCTCGAAAGAAGTAAGTGGGAGGAAAGTAGAACTTGATGAAGTATTACCTCTTGAACCGAAAAATGGCGCAACTCAAGAAAATGTTCCTGAGGTGCCTGCACCGACTAGAGAGGAAGTTAATGATGATGATCATGAAACTTCAGATCAAGTTGCTACTGAACTTCGTATGTCCACAAGGACACGTTCCGCACCAGAGTGGTACGGCAACCTTGTCTTGGAAATCATGTTGTTAGACAACGGTGAACCTTCGAACTATGAAGAAGCGATGGCGGGCCCGGATTCCGACAAATGGCTGGAAGCCATGAAATCCGAGATAGGATCCATGTATGAAAACGAAGTATGGACTTTGACTGACTTGCCCGTTGAGCGGCGAGCCATAGAAAATACATGGATCTTTAAGAAGAAGACAGACGCGGATGGTAATGTGACCATCTATAAAGCTTGGCTTGTCGCTAAGGGTTATCGACAAGTTCAAGGGGTTGACTATGATGAGACTTTCTCACCGGTAGCGAAGCTGAAGTCCGTCCGAATCATGTTAGCAATTGCCGCATTCTATGATTATGAGATATGGCAAATGGACGTCAAAACGGCATTCCTTAATGGTTTCCTTAAGGAAGAATTGTATATGATGCAGCCGGAAGGTTTTGTCGATCCTAAGAATGCTGACAAGGTGTGCAAGCTCCAACGCTCGATTTATGGGCTGGTGCAAGCATCTCGGAGTTGGAACATTCGCTTTGATGTGATGATCAAAGCGTTTGGGTTTATGCAGACTTATGGAGAAGCCTGCGTTTACAAGAAAGTGAGTGGGAGCTCTGTAGCATTTCTCATATTATATGTAGATGACATACTTTTGATGGGAAATGATATAGAGCTTTTGGACAGCATTAAGGCCTACTTGAATAAGAGTTTTTCAATGAAGGACCTTGGAGAAGCTGCTTATATATTAGGCATCAAGATCTATAGAGATAGATCAAGACACCTCATAGGTCTTTCACAAAACACATACCATGATAAGATATTGAAGAAGTTCAATATGGATCAGTCTAAGAAGGGGTTCTTGCCTGTGTTGCAAGGTGTGAAATTGAGCTCAGCTCAATGTCCGACCACGGCAGAAGATATAGAAGAGATGAGTGTCATCCCCTATGCCTCAGCCATAGGTTCTATTATGTATGCCATGTTGTGTACCAGACCTGATGTAAACCTTGCCGTAAGTTTGGTAGGTAGGTACCAAAGTAATCTCGGCAAGGAACACCGGACAGCGGTCAAGAATATCCTGAAGTACCTAAAAAGGACTAAGGAAATGTTTCTCGTTTATGGAGGTGACAAAGAGCTCGTCGTAAAGGGTTACGTCGACGCTAGTTTTGACACAGATCTGGATGACTCTAAGTCACAAACCGGATACGTGTATATTTTGAATGGTGGGGCAGTAAGCTGGTGCAGTTGCAAGCAGAGCATCGTGGCGGGATCTACATGTGAAACAGAGTACATGGCAGCCTCGGAGGCAGCGCATGAAGCAATTTGGGTGAAGGAGTTCATCACCAACCTAGGAGTCATACCCAATGCGTCAGGGCCGATCAAACTCTTCTGTGACAACACTGGAGCTATTGCACTTGCCAAGGAGTCCAGGTTTCACAAGAAGACCAGACACATCAAGCGTCGCTTCAACTCCATTCGTGAAAATGTTCAAGATGGAGACATAGATATTTGTAAAGTACATACGGACCTGAATGTAGCAGATCCGTTGACTAAACCTCTCCCTAGAGCAAAACATGATCAACACCAGAATTCCATGGGTGTTCGATTCATCACAATGTAACTAGATTATTGACTCTAGTGCAAGTGGGAGACTGTTGGAAAGATGCCCTAGAGGCAATAATAAAAGGATTATTATTATATTTCCTTGTTCATGATAATTGTCTTTTATTCATGCTATAATTGTGTTATCCGGAAATTGTAATACATGTGTGAATACTTAGACACCAACATGTCCCTAGTAAGCCTCTAGTTAACTAGCTCGTTGATCAACAGATAGTCATGGTTTCCTGACTATGGACATTGGATGTCATTGATAACGAGATCACATCATTAGGAGAATGATGTGATGGACAAGACCCAATCCTAAACATAGCACAAGATCGTATAGTTCGTTTGCTAGAGTTTTTCCAATGTCAAAGTATCTTTTCCTTAGACCATGAGATCGTGTAACTCCCGGATACCGTAGGAGTGCTTTGGGTGTACCAAACGTCACAACGTAACTTGGTGACTATAAAGGTATACTACGGGTATCTCCGAAAGTGTCTGTTGGGTTGACACGGATCAAGACTAGGATTTGTCACTCCGTATGACAGAGAGGTATCTCTGGGCCCACTCGGTAATGCATCATCATAATGAGCTCAAAGTGACCAAGTGTCTGGTCATGGGATCATGCATTACGGTACGAGTAAAGTGACTTGCCGGTAACGAGATTGAACGAGGTATTGGGATATCGACGATCGAATCTCGGGCAAGTAACATACCGATTGACAAAGGGAATTGTATACGGGGTTGCTTGAATCCTCGACATCGTGGTTCATCCGATGAGATCATCGAGGAGCATGTGGGAGCCAACATGGGTATCCAGATCCCGCTGTTGGTTATTGACTGGAGAGCCATCTCGGTCATGTCTACATGTCTCCCGAACCCGTAGGGTCTACACACTTAAGGTTCGGTGACGCTAGGGTTGTAGAAATATAATATGCAGTAACCCGAAAGTTGTTCGGAGTCCCGAATGAGATCCCGGACGTCACGAGGAGTTCCGGAATGGTCCGGAGGTGAAGAATTATATATAGGAAGTGCAGTTTCGGCCATCGTGAGAGTTTTGGGGGTCACCGGTATTATACCGGGACCACCGGAAGGGTCCCGGGGGTCCACCAGGTGGGGCCACCCATCCCGAAGGGCCCCATGGGCCAAAGTGGGGAGGGGAACCAGCCCATAGTGGGCTGGTGCGCCCCCTTGTCCCACCCCATGCACCTAGGGTTGGGAACCCTAGGGTGGGGGGGCGCGCCCACTTACCTTGGGGGCTACTCCACCCTTGGCCGCCGCCCCCCCCTAGGGGAGCCTATATAATGGTGGGGGAGGGAGGGGCAGCCGCACCCTTGAGTCTTGGCGCCTCCCTCTCCCCTGCTACACCTCTCCCTCTTTCAGTAGAACGGCAAAGCCGTGCTGCGGTGACCCCTGCATCCACCACCACGCCGTCGTGCTGCTGGATCTTCGTCAACCTCTCCTCCCTCCTTGCTGGATCAAGAAGGAGGAGACGTCACGCTGACCGTACGTGTGTTGAACACGGAGGTGCCGTCCGTTCGGCGTTAGGATCTCCGTTGATTTGGATCACGTCGAGTACGACTTCCTCATCCCCGTTCTTTGAACGCTTCCGCGCGTGATCTACAAAGGTATGTAGATGCAATCCGATCACTCGTTGCTAGATGAACTCATAGATGGATCTTGGTGAAACCGTAGGAAATTTTTTGTTTTCTTCAACGTTCCCCAACACCCGCGTCAGCTCCGACCCTTAATTCGGAGCCAACTGCGCCGATAGAGGACGGGTGGTTGGACACCGCCTCGGGGGCTGCAATATCTATGGTGATCCAGCCGAACACCAGCCTTTCCCTCCACGATGCCCGTGACTCCAAGGTGCCGGACTATTCTCCGGACTCCGAGCCCTCCGCGCCCCCACTAATCGAATCCGATTGGGCGCCGATCATGGAGTTCACCGCCGAGGATATCTTTCAGCACTCGCCCTTCAGCGACATTCTGAATTCACTCTGGTCTCTCTGTTTGTCAGGAGAGTCCTGGCCGGACTATGACCGGCAGGATTGGGATACGGACGATGAAGAAATTCAAAACCCACCCACCACCCACTTCGTAGCCACTGTCGATAATTTAAACGACGTACTCAACTTCGACTCCGAAGACATCGACGGTATGGACGACGATGTAGGAGACGAACATGAACCAACGCCTATAGGGCACTGGACAACCACCTCATCTCATGATGTGTACATGGTGGACACACCTAAAGGAAGCGACGACGAGGAACAGAGGGAGGCAACGAGGGATCGTTCCCTCGAAAAGAAATCAAAGCGGCAATGTAAGCGCCGCTCCAAACCCCGCCTCGACAAAGACAGCAGCCATACAGAGCCAGCCATAGAGCAGGATGAGCTGATGGACGACGAACATGCCTTCGAGCAACCGTCCGAACAGGGCAACTTGGATAAACAAACTGAACAACCCGTCCCCGGCGAAAACGGCATTCCGGACGACCTTACGCGGGTAAGCTCATGGAGCAGAAGAACCTCCACAAAAGGCTCGTTGCAACCGCACGTAGCCTGCAAAAGCAGAAGCGGAAGCTAAAAACTGCGGAAGATGCACTCAGAATCAGATGGAGCAAAGTACTCAACACCGCAGACAAATACGGCGGCAGTCGCCACACTAAAAGCTATCCGAAGCGAACGCTACTGCTGGAATTTGATGAGGAGGCGTTAGAGCCCCCGCATTCAAAAAGTAAGAAAGCCACCCGGTCAGATAGACGACCCAATGGCCAGCATAAAGCGGCAAGCGGCGCCGCATTCAAGCCGACATGCGACCCACTCAAGGATTCGCATCAAAAAGATGGCCCAGCTAGATCTATCTATCGGCCAAGAAAGCAAGCTCTCGCAAGCTATGCAACACAACCAATATCCGAACATTACGGCACACCCAAATACAGGGGAGCCGCACACCCCCTATGTTTCACCGATGAGGTTCTGGATCATGAATTTCCAGCGGGATTTAAGCCCGTAAACATAGAGGCGTACGACGAAACTACAGACCCTGGAGTCTGGATTGAGGATTACATCCTCCATATACACATGGCCAGAGGAGATGACCTCCACGCCATAAAATACTTACCCCTCAAGCTTAAAGGGCCAGCTCGGCATTGGCTCAAAAGCCTTCCCGAAAACACCATTGGAAGCTGGGAAGATCTCGAGGATGCTTTCCGGGAAAATTTTCAAGGGACCTATGTCCGCCCTCCGGATGCAGACGACCTAAGCCATATAACTCAACAGCCCGGAGAGTCAGCCCGGAAATTTTGGAACAGATTTCTTACTAAAAAGAATCAGATAGTCGACTGTCCGGACGCCGAAGCCTTAGCAGCTTTTAAGCATAACGTTCGAAGACGAATGGCTCGCCCGACACCTCGGCCAAGAAAAGCCAAGAACAATGGACGCATTAACAAGCCTCATGACTCGCTTTTGCGTAGGAGAGGAAAGCTGGTTGGCAAGATGCAGCACCAGCGACCCAAGTACATCCGAAGTTAGAGATGGAAACGGAAAACCCCAACGCAACAAGGACCAGCGCCTGACTAAGGGAAGCAGACCGGAGAGCACGGCAGTCAATGCCGGATTCAAAAGCTCTCGGCAGAACCAGAAAAAGCCGCCCCTCAAGGATAACAGGGATGATCTATCCAACTTAAACAAAATCCTGGACAGGATATGTCAAATACACAGTACTCCCGGGAAGCCTGCAAACCATACCCACAGAGATTGTTGGGTCTTCAAGCAATCCGGCAAACTCAATGCCGAACACAAGGGGCTCGACACACCAAGTGAGGACGATGACGAACCCCACAAGCAGAGCGCCAGGAAACAAAAGAATTTTCCACAAGAAGTCAAAACAGTAAATTTACTTCACGTGACAAAACAAGCGGTGCCAATAGAGATACGCGCCATACGGCCTATCCTAAAGGAGTCCCGCCAGTGGTTGTTTGAACCGATCTCCTTTAACCATCAGGATTACTCTAGAAGTATCCGGCACACAGGCTGGACTACCTTGGTATTAGATCCAATAATTGGCGGGCTCCACTTCACAAATATCCTGATGGACGGCGGCAGTGGCCTAAACCTGTTATATCAGGATACAATCCGCCGCATGGGGATAGACCCAACAAAAATCCGCAATGGCAACACTTCTTTTCAAGGAGTAACGCCAGGCCCAGTGGCCCATTGCACGGGCTCTCTTCGGTTAGAAGTTATGTTCGGTTCCCCCGACAACTTCCGTCGCGAAAGACTAACCTTCCATATCGCCCCATTTTCAAGCAGCTATCAAGCACTACTGGGACGCGAAGCTTTCGCCCGCTTTAACGCAATACCGCATTATGCATCTCTTACGCTTAAGATGCCCAGTCCACGAGGCATCATCTCATTAAAGGGGAAGCATTGAGTGCGCCCCCCAGGATTGTGCGGCTGCCTTAACAACCCCACAATAAAACGGCTTCACCAGCCAAAACATCTAAACAGGTCATTAAGACCACGGACATGACTAGACGAGTCCGGCATAAAAATATCATTGATAAAGGCTTAATAGCCGTATACCCCTGTTCTAGGGGCTCCACACATATAAAATAAGAGACAATCAAGCTCAATTTTACCCATTTCAATTTATACTTTGTTTATTTAGTATAACTTCAGTTCGGCACGGCCTTTTTTCAACTAAGTTTCTCTCTTTTACAGATGAACACCGTGCCGCGCCCGTCCAGGATACGGCACAACGGAGACACAGGCGCAGACGTGCAGCAGGGACCCGTTCCAAGGATTCTTTTCAGATTAATACCCTGCGTAAACCTTTTTTACTTTCTCTTGTTGATACACATCCCCTGGTTTTTCTTTTGGTATAACCAAGGAGGAGGCTGGCGTCTTGGCATGTGGCCACGTCAGAATTTTGCACGTACCTGGACACTAGGGGCTTATACCTAAGGGTGCTGACCCGCCCGCCCTCATAAAGACCGAATACCTTAGCGAGTGTTCGGCGTCGCGAGTTTGGCCTTATATGCATCAGCTCTGAATCATGTCTTTGGTCAAATGTTGGGTTGCTCGGCTCCTGTGTTTTTCTGCCTTACGTTCCGCTCTATCGGCTAAGGCGGTACCAGGAGAACTACTGCGATTGTGCCCCGGTTCGGCCAGGCGAGCACCTCAGTAGAGAAAGCCGAAAACTGACTATCATGATATAGCGTGAGACTGGTCAACCACTCGATGACTTACCGGAATCTATAGGATTCCTCCGCATTAACGAAGGGCCGTTTCCCGGCCAGGCACATACGCGCCCCGAATCCAGGCGAGCGCAGGCGCCACCAGGGGCTATCTAAGTAGCCTCACTGTCAAGCTCCTATGGCTAAGTGAAAGTGATAAAGCATTATAGTCCAATTGCCTAGTTCGCTGCGCTATCACCTCCTTTGTAGGACCAAGATGTTGGATCAAGTGTGAAAATGCGCCTTCTGCGAACACCCCCGCATTATTTGCGTGGGGGCTGAAGCCGACGACTGCCATCTTTCAGATGATATATATATATATATATATATATATATATATATATATATATATATTTATATATATATATATATATCTTAAACGGCCGCACAGGAGGTGTTACAATACTTGAGGGCACAAGTATAAAAAGCTTCTGCAATTTATCACAATATTGTTTTACAATAACACATGCTATTCAAACATAGCATCCTTCGAGCACTGCGTCTCTATTACACGAGCGCCTTGCAGAACTTCCTAAAAATAGTGCTCGGCAGGCACTCGGCTTCCGTCCGAATCTCGGGATGCAACAGCGGTGGTTTCCATCTTCGCCCAGTATGTCTTGACACGGGCAAGGGCCATCCGCGCACCCTCTATGCACGCTGACCTCTTCATAGCATTAATACGCGGCACCGCACCAAGGAACTGCTGCACCAAGTCGAAATAACTCTTCGGCTCCGACCTCGCCGGCCCAGATAACTCATGGCACTCTTCATGGCAAGTCCAGACAACCTATTCAGCTCTGCCCATTCGGCCAGACGATCGGCCACTGACAGTGGACGCTCTGGATTGTGGAACTGCGACCAGAAGAGCTTTTCCACTTCACGATCTTCTTGATCTCGAAAGTGCTCGGTCGCATCAGCAGCACTCGCTGCCAAATCCAGATAGGTGTCCGCCGTACTCCACAAGCGGTCTAACGGAGCATGCTTAGGATCACAAAACTTTCTCCGCAGCATGAAGGGCTTACCAGCCGCGATTTCTCCGGCCTGACGCAGCTCCTCCTTCGCAGCTCTCATCGTAGAGCGAGCATCCTTGGCATCAGCAACGGCCTTCTCCAAGTCCGTCTGTCCCGCCCAGTCTTCTTTTTCAAGAAGCTTGCAACGATCAGCAGCGCTCTTCAGCTTCACGGCCATCTCGACCATCTCTTTCTTGCTTCGGCAGTGAGCAGCCTGTTCGACTTTCAGCTCTTTAATTGCCTTTCCGGCAGCCGCATCACTTTCCCTGGCTTGCTCCTTGGCTCGGGCAAGTTCCGCCCGAAGATTCTCCATGGCAGCGGCACCATCTGCGTCAAGCATACACATTGTAAGATATTGGCATAAAGCTCCTCTTACCAGGTGCCGCCAGAGGAATTACATACCTTGTGCCTCGTCAAGCCGCTTGTTGACAAGCGCGATGTCGGCATCTGCCACGTCAAGTTGCCGCTTTAGCTCGGCAAACTCATCAGTCCGGCTAACCACTGGACACTTCGCCGCCTACATATAAAGGCGGCATATTAGACCTGGGATTATGATCCTCTGCGCGCCGTCAGTTTTGACAACACACAGAGTCTCAGGGGCTACTATCTACACAGGGCGCATCTTATTTATGCGCAACTGTTAAAAAAGTGTACACTATTTCATGTACCTCAAAACCTGTCAGTAAACTCCTGACGGCCTCGTGCAATCCGCTCTCCGCGGATGAAATCCTCTCAATCACCGAACCCATCAAGGCACGGTGCTCCTCTGAGATAGATGCTCGCCCTAGCAGACCCTTCAACTCCTCCGACCGCACACCGGACGGTGCCGGACTCGTCCTATGGCCCTTTTCGAAGGCCGGACGCGGAGGGCTTTGGGGGCCCATACGACTACCTTCTGGCCCTGCCGGATTCGGAGAAACCCTCCGCGACGATACCTCAGGATCGCCCGCCTCGCTAGGCGGTACGGCGGGGGAGGCGTTCCGCTCTCCATCATCTCCGGAAGAAGGTCCCCCGAAGACGAGCTCTGTTGAGAAGGGCTGAGGTCCGAACTACAAGGTAAAATTTCGGTTACTTTTCTCAGATATAAAGCAAGGATTTCTCTCACCTCTCAAGAAGAAAATCTTTCTCTACTTACGGCTAGCTGGAGGGCTGATCCCCTTGAGGGCATAATTCGGCCGAGGTATCCGCCGGCGTAGGACCCTCTGACGAGGATTTCTTCCCCCGCTTTGAGGCCATGGTCTCCGGGTCTTCAGAGGCGGTCCTCTTCTTCCCCTGAGGAGAGGAATTTTTGGTTCCTCCCTTCCGAACAGCCTCCTTCGAGGAGGCTGTAGTTTCCTTGTCCCCTCCCTTGCTTTCCTCTAAAGGAACAATCTTCAACATCCTGACTAGCACGGGATCCGGCCTGGTCTCGGGGAGGGGAGCCGGACACCTAATCAGCTTTGCTTTCGCTACCCACTCCTGTTTAAAAGGACAACTCTTTTAGGGGCAAGTTTATGACAAATATACGGATAGCGAGTCCGGGCACAAGGCTACTTACTTGAGTATCCGGGCGATTGCAGCTCAGACCTGCGTCCTTGGTCAAATCCGGACACATTGCTTGTGATCCAAAGAACAGTTTATACATCTCCGCGGGCGTCGCGCCCATAAAATGCTGGAGAGCTCGCGGTCCCTCCGGATTAAACTTCCACAGGCGAAGGGAGCGACGTTTGCCGGGCAGGGTACGGCGGATCAGCATGACCTACGTCACTTTGACCAGGCTGAGGTCTCTTTCTAAGAGATCACTGATGCGACCCTGCAACAAGGGCATGTCCCTGGATGGCCCCCAATCTAGTCCTTTATTGATCCATGACGCTAGCTGTGGAGGGGGACCCGAGCGAAAGGCAGGTGGTGGCACCCACTTGGTGCCCCTAGGAGCGGTGATATAGAACCACTCTCGTTGCCATAAGCCGAGCTCCTCTTGGAAAGAGCCCTCGGGCCATGGAGCATCGGCATTCTTGCTTATAACAGCACCTCCGCACTCTGCGTGCCGTCCCTCGATCATCTTCGGCTCTACTTTGAAGGTCTTGAGCCACAGTCCGAAGTGAGGAGTAACACGGAGGAATGCTTCACACACGACGATGAATGAGGAAATATGGAGGATGGACTCCGGAGCTAAGTCGTGAAATTCCATCCCATAATAGAACATTAGCCCCCTCACGAAGGGATCCATCGGGAAGCCTAACCCCCGAAGGAAGTGAGACGTGAACACCACGCTCTCACCGGGCTTGGGACTGGGAATGACCTGCCCTTGAGCAGGCAGCCTATGCGAAATTTCGCCGGTCAAGAACCTGGCCTCTCTCAACTTTAGCACGTCCTCCTCCGTGACGGAGGAGGGCATCCATTGGCCTTGAAGGTCGGAACCGGACATTGTCGAAGGTCCGAGGCGCCTGAAATCTGGAGCCTTGGGTGTTGGAACTCGAGGCGGAGGGCGAACTCGTTTGAGATTGAAAGAAAGGAGTAAGGCCTTGGTCTCTTTATAAGAGGTTGAATACCAAGAGCCCTCCCCGTAACCGTTTGGGACTCGCCTTTAATCGAGAAACATGCCAACGGGCACGATTGGGTTACCCACGTCCGTATTGATGAGAATCCCGGAATGAGGGGACACGATCTCTACTTCGACAGGACATGCCAAGGAAACCGCCTCGCTAAACGCGCTGAGGTGGGACAGTGAAAATGATTCAAATAAAGGCTTGGCTGTGGTGTGATGTCACGCCACGAAATACGTTAGCAGATTAGATCTGTGTAAATATTATTCTCTCTATGGCAATATGTGGAAACTTGTTTTGCAGAGCTGGACACTATCCTGGTGTTCGGAATCTTCTACAAAGTACTTGGAGGAGGAACCCGCCTTGCAATGCCGAAGACAACTTGCGCGCCGGACTCGTCGTCATTGAAGCCTGGTTCTGGGGCTACCGAGGGAGTCCTGGATTAGGGGGTGTCCGGATAGCCGGACTATACCTTCAGCCGGACTCCCGGACTATGAAGATACAAGATTGAAGACTTCTTCCCGTGTCCGGAGGGGACTTTCCTTGGTGTGGAAGGCAAGCTTGGCGATATGGATATGTAGATCTCCTACCATTGTAACCGCCTCTGTGTAACCCTAACCCCCTCCAGTGTCTATATAAACCGGAGGGTTTAGTCCGTAGGACGAACAACACAACAATCATACCATAGGCTAGCTTCTAGGGTTTAGCCTCCTTGATCTCGTGGTAGATCTACTCTTGTACTACCCATATCATCAATATTAATCGAGCAGGACATAGGGTTTTACCTCCATCAAGAGGGCCCGAACCTGGGTATAACATCGTGTCCCTTGTCTCCTGTTACCATCCGCCTAGACGCACAGTTCGGGACCCCCTACCCGAGATCCGTCGGTTTTGACACCGACACCCACCATTCAAAATATACACGTATCCGGTTTGTGACTTAGAGTCATCCAGATCTGTGTCGAAGCTAGCATCGACGTAACCCTTTACGACGAGCTCTTCGTCACCTCCATAGACGAGAAACATATCCTTAGTCCTTTTCAGGTACTTCAGGATATTCTTGACCGCTGTCCAGTGTTCCATGCCGGGATTACTTTGGTACCTTCCTACCAAACTTACGGCAAGGTTTACATCAGGTTTGGTACACAGCATGGCATACATGATAGACCCTATGGCCGAGGCATAGGGGACGACCCTCATCTTTTCTCTATCTTCTGCCGTGGTCGGGCATTGAGCCGTGCTCAATCTCATACCTTGTAATACAGGCAAGAACCCCTTCTTGTACTGATCCATATTGAACTTCTTCAATATCTTGTCAAGGTACGTACTTTGTGAAAGACCAATGAGGCGTCTCGATCTATCTCTATAGATCTTGATGCCTAATATATAAGCAGCTTCTCCAAGGTCCTTCATTGAAAAACACTTGTTCAAGTAGGCCTTTATGCTTTCCAAGAATTCTATATCATTTCCCATCAATAGTATGTCATCCACATATAATATGAGAAATGCTACGGAGCTCCCACTCACTTTCTTGTAAACACAGGCTTCTCCATAAGTCTACGTAAACCCAAACGCTTTGATCATCTCATCAAATCGAATGTTCCAACTCCGATACACTTGCACCAGCCCATAGATTGAGCGTTGGAGCTTGCACACCTTGTCAGCATTCTTAGGATCGACAAAACCTTCCGGCTGCATCACATACAATTCTTCCTTAAGGAAACCATTACGGAATGTCGTTTTGACGTCCATTTGCCATATCTCATAATCATAGAATGCAGCAATTGCTAACATGATTCGGACAGACTTCAGCTTCACTACGGGTGAGAAAGTCTCATCGTAGTCAACCTCTTGAACTTGTCGATAACCCTTAGCGACAAGCCGAGGCTTATAGATGGTCACATTACCATCCATGTCTGTCTTCTTCTTAAAGATCCATTTATTTTCTATGGCTCGCCGATCATCGGGCAAGTCAGTCAAAGTCCATACTTCGTTTTCATACATGGATCCTATCTCGGATTTCATGGCTTCCAGCCATTTGTCGGAATCTAGGCCCGCCATCGCTTCTTCATAGTTTGAAGGTTCACCATTGTCTAACAACATGATTTCTAGGACAGGGTTGCCGTACCACTCTGGTGCGGAACATGTCCTTGTGGATCTTCGAAGTTCAGTAGCAACTTGATCTGAAGTTTCATGATCATCTGTTGGGGAACATAGTAATTTCAAAAAATTTCCTACGCACATGCAAGATCATGGTGATGCATAGCAACGAGGGGAGAGTGTGATCTACGTACCCTTGTAGACCGATAGCGGAAGCGTTAGCACAACGCGGTTGATGTAGTCGTACGTCTTCACGGCCCGACCGATCAAGCACCGAAACTACGACACCTTCGAGTTCTAGCACACGTTCAGCTCGATGACGATCCCCGGACTCCGATCCAGCAAAGTGTTGGGGAAGAGTTCTGTCAGCACGACGGCGTGGTGACGATCTTGATGTACTACTGTCGCAGGGCTTCGCCTAAGCACCGCTACAATATTATCGAGGACTATGGTGGCAGGGGGCGCCGCACACGGCTAAGAATATGATCACGTGGATCAACTTGTGTCTCTAGGGTGCCCCTTGCCTCAGTATATAAAGGATGGAGGAGGAGGAGGCCGGCCAAGGCAATTGGTGCGGCCAGGATGTGGAGTCCTACTAGGACTCCAAGTCCTAGTAGGAGTCCACCAAGAGGGGAGGAAGGGAGAAGGAAGTAGAGGAGAAGGAAAGGTGGCCGGCCCCCTTTTCCCTAGTCCAATTCGGACCAGAGAGGAGGGGGGCGCAGCAGCCCCTTGGCCCTTTCTCCTCTTCCCACTAAAGCCCATCAAGGCCCATTGCTTCTCCCGTAACTACCCGGTACTCCGAAAAATACACGAATCACTCAGAACCTTTACGATGTCCGAATATAGTCGTCCAATATATCGATCTTAACGTCACGACCATTTCGAGACTCCTCGTCATGTCCCCGATCTCATCCGGGACTCCGAACTCCTTTGGTACATCAAAACTCATAAACTCATAATATAACTGTCATCAAAACCTTAAGCGTGCGGACCCTACGGGTTCGAGAACAATGTAGACATGACCGAGACACGTCTCCGGTCAATAACCAATAGCGGGACCTGGATGCCCATATTGGCTCCTTACATATTCTATTAAGATCTTTATCGGTCAGACCGCATAACAACATACGTTGTTCCCTTTGTCATCGGTATGTTACTTGCCCGAGATTCGATCGTCGGTATCCAATACCTAGTTCAATCTCATTACCGGCAAGTCTCTTTACTCGTTCCGTAATACATCATACCGCAACTAACTCATTAGTTGCAATGCTTGCAAGGCTTAAGTGATGTGCATTACCGAGAGGGCCCAGAGATACCTCTCCGACGATCGGAGTGACAAATCCTAATCTCGAAATACGTCAACCCAACATGTACCTTTGGAGACACCTGTAGAGCACCTTTATAATCACCCAGTTACGTTGTGACATTTGGTAGCACACAAAGTGTTCCTCCGGCACACGGGAGTTACATAATCTCATAGTCATAGGAACATGTATAAGTCATGAAGAAAGCAATAGCAACATACTAAACGATCGGGTGCTAAGCTAATGGAATGGGTCATGTCAATCAGATCATTCAACTAATGATGTGGTCCCGTTAATCAAATAACAACTCTTTGTCCATGGTTAGGAAACATAACCATCTTTGATTAATGAGCTAGTCAAGTAGAGGCATACTAGTGACACTCTGTTTGTCTATGTATTCACACATGTATTATGTTTCCGGTTAATACAATTCTAGCATGAATAATAAACATTTATCATGATATAAGGAAATAAATAATAATTTTATTATTGCCTCTAGGGCATATTTCCTTCAGTCTCCCACTTGCACTAGAGTCAATAATCTAGTTCACATCGCCATGTGATTTAACAGCAATAGTTCACATCACCATGTGATCAACACCCATAGTTCACATCATATGTGATCAACACCCAAAGGGTTTACTAGAGTCAGTAATCTAGTTCACATCACTATGTGATTAACACCCAAAGAGTACTAAGGTGTGATCATGTTTTGCTTGTGAGATAATTTTAGTCAACGGGTCTGTCAAATTTAGATCCGTAAGTATTTTGCAAATTTCTATGTCAACAATGCTCTGCATGGAGGTACTCTAGCTAATTGCTCCCACTTTCAATATGTATCCAGATTGAGACTTAGAGTCATCTGGATCAGTGTCAAAACTTGCATCGACGTAACCCTTCACGACGAACCTTTTGTCACCTCCATAATCGAGAAACATATCCTTATTCCAGTAAGGATAATTTTGACCGCTGTCCATTGATCTACTCCTAGATCACTATTGTACTCCCTCACTTAACTCAGTGTATGGTATACAATAGATTTGGTACACATCATGGCATACTTTATAGAACCTATGACTGAGGCATAGGGAATGACTTTCATTCTCTTTCTATCTTCTGCCGTGGTCGGGCTTTGAGTCTTACTCAACTTCACACCTTGTAATACAGGCAAGAACTCTTTCTTTGACTGCTCCATTTTGAACTACTTCAAAATCTTGTCAAGGTATGTACTCATTGAAAAAACTTATCAAGCGTCTTGATCTATCTCTATAGATCTTGAAGCTCAATATGTAAGCAGCTTCACCGAAGTCTTTCTTTGAAAAACTCCTTTCAAACACTCCTTTATGCTTTGCAGAATAATTCTACATTATTTCCGATCAACAATATGTCATTCACATATACTTATCAGAAATGCTGTAGTGCTCCCACTCACTTTCTTGTAAATACAGGCTTCACCGCAAGTCTATATAAAACTATATCCTTTGATCAACTTATCAAAGCGTATATCCCGACTCCGAGATGCTTGCACTAGTCCATAGATGGATCGCTGGAGCTTGCATATTTTGTTAGCATCTTTAGGATTGACAAAACCTTCTGGTTGCATCATATACAACTCTTCTTTAAATCCATTAAGGAATGTAGTTTTGTTTATCCATTTGCCAGATTTCATAAAAATGCGGCAATTGCTAACATGATTTGGGCAGACTTAAGCATCGCTATGAGTGAGAAAATTTCATCGTAGTCAGCACCTTGAACTTTGTCAAAAACCTTTTTCGACAAGTCTATCTTTGTAGATAGTAACACTACTATCAGCGTCTGTCTTCCTCTTGAAGATCCATTTATTTTCTATGGCTTGCCGATCATCGTGCAAATCCATCAATGTCCATACTTTGTTCTCATACATGGATCATATCTCAGATTTCATGGCTTCAAACCATTTCGCGGAATCTGGGCTCATCATCGCTTCCTCATAGTTCGCAAGTTTGTCATGGTCTAGTAACATGACTTCCAGAACCGGATTACCGTACCACTCTGGTGCGGATCTCACTCTGGTTTACCTACGAGATTCGGTAGTAACTTGATATGAAGTTACATGATCATCATCATTAGCTTCCTCACTAATTGGTGTAGTAGTCACAAGAACAGATTTCTGTGATGAACTACTTTCCAATAAGGGAGCAGGTACAGTTACCTCATCAAGTTCTACTTTCCTCCCACTCACTTCTTTCGAGAGAAACTCCTTCTCTAGAAAGGATCCATTCTTAGCAACGAATATCTTGCCTTCGGATCTATGATAGAAGGTGTACCCAACTGACTCCTTTGGGTATTCTATGAAGACACATTTCACCGATTTGGGTTTGAGCTTATCAGGATGAAACTTTTTCACATAAGCATCGTAGCCCCAAACTTTGAGAAATGACAACTTTGGTTTCTTGCCAAACCACAGTTCACACGGTGTCGTCTCAACGGATTTAGATGGTGCCCTATTTAACGTGAATGCAGTTGTCTCTAATGCATAACCCCAAAACGATAGTGGTAGATCGGTAAGAGACATCATAGATCGCACCATATCTAATAAAGTACGGTTATGACATTCGGACACACCATTACATTGTGGTGTTCCAGGTGGCATGAGTAGTGAAACTATTTCACATTGTTTTTAACTGAAGGCCAAACTCGTAACTCAAATACTCTTCTCTACGATCAGATCGTAGAAACTTTATTTTCTTGTTACAATGATTTTTCACTTCACTCTGAAATTCTTTGAACTTTTCAAATGTTTCATACTTATGTTTCATCAAGTAGATATACTCATATCTGCTCAAATCATCTATGAAGATCAGAAAATAATGATACCTGTCGCGAGCCTCAATATTCATCGGACCACATACATTAGTATGTATGATTTCCAACAAATCTGTTGCTCGCTCCATTGTTCCGAAGAACAGAGTCCTAGTCATCTTGCCCATGAGGCATGGTTCGCAAGCATCAACTGATTCATAATCAAGTGATTCCAAAAGCCCATCAGCATGGAGTTTCTTCATGCGCTTTACACCAATATGACCTAAATGGCAGTGCTACAAATAAGTTGCACTATCATTATTAACTTTGCATCTTTTAGTTTCAATATTATGATTATGTGTATCACTACGATCGAGATCCAACAAACTATTTTCATTGGGTGTGTAACCATATAAGGTTTTATTCATGTAAACAGAACAACAATTTATTCTCTTACTTAAATGAATAACCGTATTACAATAAACATGATCAAATCATATTCATGCTCAACGCAAACACCAAATAACACTTATTTAGGTTCAACACTAATCCCGAAATTATAGGGAGTGTGCGATGATGATCATATCAATCTTGGAACCACTTCGAACACACATCGTCACTTCACCCTTAACTAGTCTCTGTTTATTCTCCAACTCCTGTTTCGAGTTACTAATCTTAGCAACTGAACTAGTATCAAATACTGAGGGTTTGCTATAAACACTAGTAAAGTACACATCAATAACATGTATATCAAATATACTTATGTTCACTTTGCCATCCTTCTTATCCGCTAATCACTTGGGGTAGTTCCGCTTCCATTGACCAATCCCTTTGCAGTAGAAGCACTTAGTCTCAGGCTTAGGACCAGACTTGGGCTTCTTCACTTGAGCAGCAACTTGCTTGCTGTTCTTCTTGAAGTTCCCCTTCTTCCTTCTGCCCTTTTCTTGAAACTAGTGGTCTTGTCAACCATCAACACTTGATGTTTTTCTTGATTTCTACCTTCGTTGATTTCAGCATCACGAAGAGCTTAGGAGTTGTTTCCGTTATCCCTTGCATATTATAGTTCATCACGAAGTTCTACTAACTTGGTGATGATGACTAGAGAATTCTGTCAATCACTATCTTATCTGGAAGATTAACTCCCACTTGATTCAAGCGATTGTAGTACCCAGACAATCTGAGCACATGCTCACTAGTTGAGCGATTCTCCTCCATCTTTTAGCTATAGAACTTGTTGGAGACTTCATATCTCTCAACTCGGGTATTTGCTTGAAATATTAACTTCAACTCCTGGAACATCTCATATGGTCCATGACGTTCAAAACGTCTTTGAAGTCCTGATTCTAAGCCGTTAAGCATGGTGCACTTAAACTATCAAGTAGTCATCATATTGAGCTAGCCAAACGTTCATAACGTCTGCATCTGCTCCTGCAATAGGTCTGTCACCTAGCGGTGCATCAAGGACATAATTCTTCTGTGCAGCAATGAGGATAAACCTAAGATCACGGATCCAATCCGCATCATTGCTACTAACATCTTTCAACACAATTTTCTCTAGGAACATATCAAAATAAACATATGAAAGCAACAACGCGAGCTATTGATCTACAACATAGATATGCTAATACTACCAGGACTAAGTTCATGATAAATTAAAGTTCAATTAATCATATTACTTAAGAACTCCCACTTAGAAAGACATCCCTCTAATCTTCTAAGTGATCACGTGATCCAAATCAACTAAACCATAACCGATCATCACGTGAAATGGATTAGTTTTCAATGGTGAACATCATTATGTTGATCATATCTACTATATGATTCACGCTCGACCTTTCGGTCTCCGTGTTCCGAGGCCATATCTGCATATGCTAGGCTTGTCAAGTTTAACCTGAGTATTCTGCGTGTGCAAAAACTGGCTTGCACCCGTTGTAGATGGACATAGAGCTTATCACACCCGATCATCACGTGGTGTCTGGGCACGACGAACTTTGGCAACGGTGCATACTCAGGGAGAACACTTCTTGATAATTTAGTGAGAGATCATCTTATAATGCTACCGTCAATCAAAGCAAGATAAGATGCATAAAAGATAAACATCACATGCAATCAATATAAGTGATATGATATGGCCATCATCATCATCTTGTGCTTGTGATCTTCATCCCCGAAGCACCGTCATGATCACCATCTTCACCGGCGCGACACCTTGATCTCCATCGTAGCATCGTTGTCGTCTTGCCAATCTTATGCTTCCACGACTATCACTACCGCTTAGTGATAAAGTAAAGCATTACAGCGCGATTGCATTGCATACAATAAAGCGACAACCATATGGCTCCTGCCAGTTGCCAATAACTCGGTTACAAAACATGATCATCTCATACAATAAAATTTAGCATCATGTCTTGACCATATCACATCACAACATGCCCTGCAAAAACAAGTTAGACGTCCTCTACTTTGTTTGTTGCAAGTTTTACATGGCTGCTACGGGCTTAAGCAAGAACCAATCTTACCTGCGCATCAAAACCACAATGATAGTTTGTCAAGTTGATGCCATTTTAACCTTCGCAAGGACCGGGCGTAGCCACACTCGGTTCAACTAAAGTTGGAGAAACTGACACCCGCCAGCCACCTGTGTGCAAAGCACGGCGGTAGAACCCGTCTCGCGTAAGCGTACGCGTAATGTCGGTCCGGGCCGCTTCATCCAACAATACCGCCGAACCAAAGTATGACATGCTGGTAGGCAGTATGACTTATATCGCCCACAACTCACTTGTGTTCTACTCGTGCATATAACATCAAACCATAAAACCTAGGCTCGGATGCCACTGTTGGGGAACGTAGTAATTTCAAAAAATTTCCTACGCACATGCAAGATCATGGTGATGCATAGCAACGAGGGGAGAGTGTGATGTACGACCCTTGTAGACCGACAGCGGAAGCGTTAGCACAACGCGGTTGATGTAGTCGTACGTCTTCACGGCCTGACCGATCAAGCACCGAAACTACGGCACCTCCGAGTTCTAGCACACGTTCAGCTCGATGACGATCCCCGGACTCCGATCCAGCAAAGTGTCGGGGAAGAGTTCCGTCAGCACGACGGCGTGGTGACGATCCTGATGTACTACTGTCGCAGGGCTTCGCCTAAGCACCGCTACAATATTATCGAGGACTATGGTGGCAGGGGGCGCCGCACACGGCTAAGAATATGATCACGTGGATCAACTTGTGTCTCTAGGGTGCCCCTTGCCTCAGTATATAAAGGATGGAGGAGGAGGAGGCCGGCCAAGGCAATTGGTGCGGCCAGGATGTGGAGTCCTACTAGGAGTCCACCAAGAGGGGAGGAAGGGAGAAGGAAGTAGAGGAGAAGGAAAGGTGGCCGGCCCCCTTTTCCCTAGTCCAATTCGGACAAGAGAGGAGGGGGGGGGGCGCAACAGCCCCTTGTCCCTTTCTCCTCTTCCCACTAAAGCCCATCAAGGCCCATTGCTTCTCCCGTAACTACGCGGTACTCCGAAAAATACACGAATCACTCGGAACCTTTCCGATGTCCGAATATAGTCGTCCAATATATCGATCTTTACATCTCGACCATTTCGAGACTCCTCGTCATGTCCCCGATCTCATCCGGGACTCCGAAATCCTTCGGTACATCAAAACTCATAAACTCATAATATAACTGTCATCAAAACCTTAAGCGTGCGGACCCTACGGGTTCGAGAACAATGTAGACATGACCGAGACACGTCTCCGGTCAATAACCAATAGCGGGACCTGGATGCCCATATTGGCTCCTACATATTCTACGAAGATCTTTATCAGTTAGACCGCATAACAACATACGTTGTTCCCTTTGTCATCGGTATGTTACTTGCCCGAGATTCGATCGTCGGTATCCAATACCTAGTTCAATCTCGTTACCGGCAAGTCTCTTTACTCGTTCCGTAATACATCATACCGCAACTAACTCATTAGTTGCAATGCTTGCAAGGCTTAAGTGATGTGCATTACCGAGAGGGCCCAGAGATACCTCTCCGACGATCGGAGTGACAAATCCTAATCTCGAAATACGTCAACCCAACATGTACCTTTGGAGACACCTGTAGAGCACCTTTATAATCACCCAGTTACGTTGTGATGTTTGGTAGCGCACAAAGTGTTCCTCCGGCACACGGGAGTTACATAATCTCATAGTCATAGGAACATGTATAAGTCATGAAGAAAGCAATAGCAACATACTAAACGATCGGGTGCTAAGCTAATGGAATGGGTCATGTCAATCAGATCATTCAACTAATGATGTGATCCCGTTAATCAAATAACAACTCTTTGTCCATGGTTAGGAAACATAACCATCTTTGATTAACGAGCTAGTCAAGTAGAGGCATACTAGTGACACTCTGTTTGTCTATGTATTCACACATGTATTATGTTTCCGGTTAATAAAATTCTAGCATGAATAATAAACATTTATCATGATATAAGGAAATAAATAATAACTTTATTATTGCCTCTAGGGCATATTTCCTTCATCATCATCATTAACTTCCTCCCTAGTCGGTGCAGGCACCTCAGGAACACTTTCTTGAGCTGTGCCACTCTCCGGTTCTAGAGGCAATACTTCATCAAGTTCTACTTTCCTCCCACTTACTTCTTTCGAGAGAAACTCTTTCTCTATAAAGGATCCATTCTTGGCAATGAAGGTCTTTCCTTTGGATCTGAGGTAGAAGGTATACCCAATGGTTTCCTTAGGGTATCCTATGAAGACACATTTTTCCGATTTGGGTTCGAGCTTTTCAGGTTGAAGTTTCTTGACATAAGCATCGCATCCCCAAACTTTTAGAAACGACAGCTTTGGTTTCTTCTCAAACCATAATTCATACGGTGTCGTCTCAACGGATTTCGACGGAGCCCTATTTAAAGTGAATGCGGCAGTCTTTAAAGCATAGCCCCAAAATGAGAGCGGTAGATCGGTAAGAGACATCATAGATCACACCATATCCAATAGAGTGTGATTACGACGTTCGGACACACCATTATGCTGTGGTGTTCCAGGCGGCGTGAGTTGTGAAACTATTCCACATTTCCTTAAGTGCGTGCCAAATTCGTGACTCAAATATTCTCCCCCGTGATCTGATCGTAAGAACTTGATTTTCCTGTCACATTGATTCTCAACCTCACTCTGAAATTCCTTGAACTTTTCAAAGGTCTCAGACTTGTGTTTCATTAAGTAGACATACCCATATCTACTTAAGTCATTAGTGAGGGTGAGGACATAACGATAGCCACCGCGAGCCTCAACGCTCATTGGACCGCACACATCAGTATGTATGATTTCCAATAAGTTGGTTGCTCGCTCCATTGTTCCGGAGAACGAAGTCTTGGTCATTTTGCCCATGAGGCATGGTTAGCACGTGTCAAATGATTCATAATCAAGAGACTCCAAAAGTCCATCTGCATGGAGTTTCTTCATGCGTTTGACACCAATGTGACCAAGGCGGCAGTGCCACAAGTATGTGGGACTATCATTATCAACCTTACATCTTTTTTTATTCACACTATGAATATGTGCAACATCACGTTCGAGATTAAATAAGAATAAACCATTGACCAGCAGGGCATGACCATAAAACATGTCTCTCATATAAATAGAACAACCATTATTCTCAGATTTAAATGAGTAGCCATCTCGCATTAAACGAGATCCAGATACAATGTTCATGCTCAAAGCTGGTACTAAATAGCAATTATTGAGGTTTAAAACTAACCCCGTAGGTAAATATAGAGGTAGCGTGCCGACGGCGATCACATCGACCTTGGAACCATTCCCGACGTGCATCGTCACCTCGTCCTTCGCCAGTGTCCGTTTATTCCGCAGTTCCTGTTTTGAGTTACAAATATGAGCAGCTGCACCGGTATCAAATACCCAGGAGCTACTACGAGCGCTGGTTAGGTACACTTCAATAACATGTATATCACATATACCTTTGGTATTGCCGGCCTTCTTATCTGCTAAGTACTTGGGGCAGTTCCACTTCCGGTGACCGTTTTCCTTGCAATAAAAGCACTCAGTCTCAGGCTTGGGTCCATTCTTTGGCTTCTTCCCGGCAGCTTGCTTACCGGACGCGGCAACTCCCTTGCCGTCCTTCTTGAAATTGTTTTTACCCTTGCCTTTCTTGAACTTAGTGGTTTTATTCACCATCAACACTTGATGTTCCTTTTTGATTTCCACCTCCGCTGATTTCAACATTGAATATACCTCGGGAATGGTCTTTTCCATCCCCTGCATATTGAAGTTCATCACAAAGCTCTTGTAGCTAGGTGGGAGCGACTGAAGGATTCTGTCAACGACCGCATCATTCGGGAGATTAACTCCCAGCTGAGACAAGCGGTTGTGCAACCCAGACATTTTGAGTATGTGCTCGCTGACAGAACTGTTCTCCTCCATCTTACAACTGTAGAACTTGTCGGAGACTTCATATCTCTCGACCCGGGCATGAGCTTGGAAAACCATTTTCAGCTCTTGGAACATCTCATATGCTCCGTGTTGCTCAAAACGCTTTTGGAGCCCCGGTTCTAAGCTGTAAAGCATGCCGCACTGAACCAGGGAGTAATAATCACTACGCGTCTGCCAAGCATTCATAACGTCTTGTTCTGCAGGGAAAACAGGTGCTTCACCTAGTGGTGCATCAAGGACATATGCTTTCCTGGCAGCTATGAGGATAATCCTGAGGTTACGGACCCAGTCCGTGTAGTTGCTGCCATCGTCTTTCAGCTTGGTTTTCTCTAGGAACGCGTTGAAGTTGAGGGCAACATTAGCGTTGGCCATTTGATCTACAAGACATATTGCAAAGACTTTTTTTAGACTATGTTCCTGATAATTAAGTTCATCTAATCAAATTATAAATGAACTCCCACTCAGATAGACATCCCTCTAGTCATCTAAGTGATACATGATCCGAGTCAACTAGGCTGTGTCCGATCATCACGTGAGATGGACTAGTCATCATCGGTGAACATTTTCATTTTGATCGTATCTTCTATACGACTCATGTTTGACCTTTCGGTCTTCCGTGTTCCGAGGCCATGTCTGTACATGCTAGGCTCGTCAAGTCAACCTAACTGTGTTGCGTGTGTAAATCTGGCTTACACCCGTTGTATTCGAACGTTAGAATCTATCACACCCGATCATCACGTGGTGCTTCGAAACAACGAACCTTCACAATGGTGCACAGTTAGGGGGAACACTTTCTTGAAATTATTGCGAGGGATCATCTTATTTAAGCTACCGTCGTTTTAAGCAAATAAGATGTAAAACATGATAAACATCACATGCAATCAAATAGTGACATGATATGGCCAATATCATTTTGCTCCTTTTGATCTCCAACTTCGGGGCGCCATGATCATCATCGTCACCGGCATGACACCATGATCTCCATCATCATGATCTCCATCATCGTGTCTTCATGAAGTTGTCTCGTCATCTATTACTTCTACTACTATGGCTAATGGTTTAGCAATACAGTAAAGTAATTACATGATGTTTATGTTGACATGCATGTCATAAATAAATTAAGACAACTCCTATGGCTCCTGACGGTTGTCATACTCATCGACATGCAAGTCGTGATTCCTATTACAAGAACATGATCAATCTCATACATCACATATATCATTCGTCACATCCTTTTTGGCCATATCACATCACACGGCATATGCTGCAAAAACAAGTTAGACGTCCTCTAATTGTTGTTGCAATTTTTTACGTGGCTGCTATAGGTTTCTTAGCAAGATTGTTTCTTACCTACGCCGAAACCACAACGTGATATGCCAATTTCTATTTATCCTTCATAAGGACCCTTTTCATCGAATCCGATCCCACTAAAGTGGGAGAGACAGACACCCGCTAGCCACCTTATGCAACTAGTGCATGTCAGTCGGTGGAACCTATCTCACGTAAGTGTACGTGTAAGGTCGGTCCGGGCCGCTTCATCCCACGATGCCGCCAAATCAAGATAAGACTAGTTACGGCAAGTAAATTGACAAAATCAACGCCCACAACAACTTGTGTTCTACTCGTGCATAGAAACTACACATAGACCTAGCTCTGATGCCACTGTTGGGGATTGTTGCAGAAATTAAAATTTTCTACGCATCACCAAGATCAATCTATGGAGACATCTAGCAATGAGGGAGAGGGGAGTGCATCTACATACCCTTGTAGATCGCGAGCGGAAGTGTTCAAGAGAACGGGGTTGATGGAGTCATACTCGTCGTGACCCAAATCACCGATGACCGAGCGCCGAACGGACGGCACCTCCGCGTTCAACACACGTACGGTTGGGGAAGACGTCTCCTCCTTCTTGATCCAGCAAGGGAAGGAGAGGTTGATGGAGATCCAGCAGCACGACAGCGTGGTGGTGGAAGTAGCGGGATCCCGGTAGGGATTCGCCAAGCGCAAGCGAGAGGGAGAGGTGTTACGGGGGAAGAGGGAGGCGCCAGGGGCTTCGGTGCGCAGCCCTCCCTCCCCCCTCTTTATATAGGGGCCCTAGGGGGGGCGCCGGCCTCTAGAGATCCAATCTCAAGGGGGGCGGCGGCCAAGGGGGGAAACTTGCCCCCCAAGTTTGGTGAGGCGCCCCCACCCCCAGGGTTTCCAACCCTAGGCGCAGGGGGAGGCCCATGGGGGCGCACCAGCCCACCAGGGGCCGGTTCCCTTCCCACTTCAGCCCATGGGGCCCTCCGGGATAGGTGGCCCCACCCGGTGGACCCCCGGGACCCTTCCGGTGGTCTCGGTACAATACCAGTGACTCCCAAAACTTTCCTGGTGGCCGAAACTGGACTTCCTATATACAAATCTTTACCTCCGGACCATTTTGGAACTCCTTGTGACGTCCGGGATATCATCCGGGACTCCGAACAACTTTCGGGTTACCGCATACTAATATCTCTACAACCCTAGTGTCACCGAACCTTAAGTGTGTAGACCCTACGGGTTCGGGAGACACACAGACATGACCGAGATGACTCTCCGGTCAATAACCAACAGTGGGATCTAGATACCCATGTTGGCTCCCACATGTTCCACGATGATCTCATCGGATGAACCACGATGTCGAAGATTCAATCAATCCCGTATTCAATTCCCTTTGTCTATCGGTATGATACTTGCCCGAGATTCGATTGTCGGTATCCCGATACCTCGTTCAATCTCGTTACCGGCAAGTCTCTTTACTAGTACTGTAATGCATGATCCCGTGATCAACCACTTGGTCACATTGAGCTCATTATGATGATGCATCACCGAGTAGGCCCAGAGATACCTCTCCATCATACAGAGTGACAAATCCCTGTCTCGATTCCTGCCAACCCAATAGACACTTTCGGAGATACCTGTTGTGCACCTTTATAGTCACCCAGTTACGTTGTGATGTTTGGCACACCCAAAGTATTCCTACAGTATCCAGGAGTTGCACAATCTCATGGTCTAAGGAAATGATACTTGACATTAGAAAAGCTGTAGCAGACGAACTACATGATCTTGTGCTATGCTTAGGATTGGGTCTTGTCCATCACATCATTCTCCTAATGATGTGATCCCGTTATTTATGACATCTAATGTCCATAGTCAGGAAACCGTGACTATCTGTTGATCAACGATCTAGTCAACTAGAGGCTTACTAGGGACATGTTGTGGTCTATGTATTCACACACGTATTACGATATCCGGATAACACAATTATAGCATGAACAATAGACAATTACCATGAACAAGGAAATATAATAATAACCATTTTATTATTGCCTCTAGGGCATATTTCCAACATGAAGATGGTCTCTCTCAAACAACCCTGCAACCAAATAACAAAGAGTCTCTTGTGTCCCCAACACACCCAATACAATGGTAAATTGTATAGGTGCACTAGTTCAGCGAAGAGATGGTGATACAAGTGCAATATGGATGGTAGATAAAGGTTTTTGTAATCTGAAAATATAAAAGCAGCAAGGTAACTAATGATAAAAGTGAGCGAAAACGGTATTGCAATGTGTTGAAACAAGGCCTAGGGTTCATACTTACACTAGTGCAAGTTCTCTCAGAAATAATAACATAATTGGATCATAGAAATATCCCTCAACATGCAACAAAGAGTTCCTCCAAAGCCACTAATAGCGGAGAACAAACGAAGAGATTATGGTAGGGTACGAAACCACCTCAAAGTTATTCTTTCCGATCAATCCATTGGGCTATTCCTATAAGTGTCACAAACAGCCCTAGAGTTCATAGTAAAATAACACCTTAAGACACACATCAACCAAAACCCTAATGTCACCTAGATACTCAAATGTCACCTCAAGTATTCGTGGGTATGATTATACGATATGCATCACACAATCTCAGATTCATCTATTCAACCAACACATAGAACCTCAAAGAGTGCCCCAAAGTTTCTACCGGAGAGTCAATACGAAAACGTGTGCCAACCCCTATGCATAGGTTCATGGGCGGAACCCGCAAGTTGATCACCAAAACATACATCAAGTAAATCAATAGAATAACCCATTGTCACCACGGTTATCCCACGCAAGACATACATCAAGTGTTCTCAAATCCTTAAAGACTCAATCTGATAAGATAACTCAAAAAGGGAAACTCAATCCATTACAAGAGAGTAGAGGGGGAGAAACATCATAAGATCCAACTACAATAGCAAAGCTCATGATACATCAAGATCGTATCACCTCAAGAACACGAGAGAGAGAGAGAGATCAAACACATAGCTACTGGTACATACCCTCAGCCCCGAGGGTGAACTACTCCCTCCTCGTCATGGAGAATGCCGGGATGATGAAGATGGCCACCGGTGAGGGTTCCCCCCTCCGACAGGGTGCCGGGACAGGGTCCCGATTGGTTTTTTGTGGCTACAGAGGCTTGCGGCGGCGGAACTCCCGATCTCTTCTGTTCCCCAAAGGTTTTAGGGTATATTGGTATATATAGGAGGAAGAAATACGTCAGGGGAGCCACAAGGGCCCCACGAGGGTGGATGGCGCGCCCAGGGGGGATGGGCGCCCCCCCTGCCTCGTGCCCTCCTCGTTGATCCCCTGACGTGCACTCCAAGTCTCCCGTATTGCTTTCTTTCCAAAAATAACTTTTCCGAAGGTTTCATTCTGTTTGGACTCCGTTTGATACACCAAACAAGGGAAAAAACAGAAACTGCCACTGGGCTCTGGGTTAATAAGTTAGTCCCAAAAATAATATAAAAGTACATAGTAAAGCCCATTAAACATCCAAGATGGATAATATAATAGCATGAATACTTCATAAATTATAGATACGTTGGAGACGTATCAACATCCCTGAGGGAGTCCTGGATTAGGGGGTGTCCGGATAGCCGGACTATACCTTTGGCCGGACTCTTGGACTATGAAGATACAAGATTGAAGACTTCGTCCCGTGTCCGGATGGGACTTTCCTTTGCGTGGAAGGCAAGCTTGGCGATACGGATGTGTAGATCTCCTCGCATTGTAACCGACTCTGTGTAACCCTAGCCCTTTCCGGTGTCTATATAAATCGGAGGGTTTTAGTCCGTAGGACGAACAACAATCATACCATAGGCTAGCTTCTAGGGTTTAGCCTCTCTGATCTCGTGGTAGATCTACTCTTGTACTACCCATATCATCAATATTAGTCAAGCAGGAGTAGGGTTTTACCTCCATCGAGAGGGCCCGAACCTGGGTAAAAACATTGTGTCCCTTGTCTCCTGTTACCATCCGCCTAGTCGCACAGTTTGGGACCCCCTACCCGAGATCCGCCGATTTTGACACCGACATTGGTGCTTTCATTGAGAGTTCCTCTGTGTCGTCGTCTTTAGGCCCGATGGCTCCTCCGATCATCAACAACGATGCGGTCCAGGGTGAGACTTTTCTCCCCGGACATATCTTCATATTCGGCGGCTTTGCACTTCGGGCCAATTCGCTTGGCCATCTGGAGTAGATCGAAAGCTACGCCCCTGGCCATCAGGTCAGATTTGGAAGTTTGAATTACACAGTCGACATCCGCGGGGACTTGATCTTCGACGGTTTGAACCACAGCCGGGCGTGCCGCACTGTCACGATGGGATGATTTAGCTCTGCCGCCGAACAGTGCCCTGGAGGCCGCATCCGCTCCGACCCTTAGCTTGGAGCCGACTGCACCGATCGAGGACGGGTGGCTAGACCCCGTCCCAGGGGCTGCAGTCTCGACGGCGATCGAGCCGAACACTAGCCTTATCCTCTGCGAAGCTCGTGACTCCAAGGCGCCAGACTCTCCTCCGGACTCCGAGCCATCCGCGCCCCCGCCTATCGAATCCGATTGGCGCCGATCATGGAATTCACCGCCGCGGATATCTTTCAGCACTCGCCCTTCGGCGACATTCTGAATTCACTAAGGTCTCTCTCTTTGTCAGGAGAGTCCTGGCCGGATTATGACCGGCAGGATTGGGATGCAGACGACGAAGAAATTCGACGCCCACCCACCACCCACTTCGTAGCCACTGTCGATGATTTAACCGACATGCTAGACTTTGACTCCGAAGACATCGACGGTATGGACGATGATGTAGGAGACGAACAGGAACCAGCGCCTATAGGGCACTGGACAACCACCTCATCTCGCGATGTATGCATGGTCGACACACCTAAAGGAAGTGACGACGAGGAACAAAGGGACACAACGAGGGATCGTTCCCTCGAAAAGCAGTCAAAGCGGCGACGTAAGCGCCGCTCCAAGCCCCGCCTCGATAGAGACAACAGCCATACGGACCCAGCCATAGAGCAGGGCGAGCCGGCGGACAATGAACATGCCTTTGAGCAATCGTCCGAATAGGGAAACTTGGATAAACAAACCGAAAAACCCGTCCCCGGCGAAGATAACAGTCCGGACAACCTCACGCCGGACGAGTTACTGGAGCAGAAGAACCTCCACAAAAGGCTCGTCGCCACTGCGCGTAGCCTAAAAAAGCAGAAGCGGAAGCTCAAAACAGCGGAAGATGCACTCAGAATTAGATGGAGCAAAGTACTCAACACCATAGACAAATACGGCGGCAGTCGCCACACAAAAAGCTACCCGAAGCGAAAGGTACTGCCTGAATTTGATGAGGAGGCCTTAGAGCCTCCGCAATCAAAAAATAAGGAAGCCACCCGGTCGGATAGATGACCCCATGGCCAACATAGAGCGGCAAGCGGCGCCGCACACAAGCCGGCATGCGATCCACCCAAGGATTCACATCAAAAAGATGGCCTAGCCAGATCTATCTACGGGCCAAGAAAGCAAGCTCTAGTAAGCAATGCAACACAACAAGTATCTGAACATCACGACACACTCAAATACAGGGGTGCCGCACACCCCCTATGTTTCACCGATGAGGTGCTGGACCATGAATTTCCAGCGGGATGCAAGCCCGTAAACATAGAGGCGTACGACGGAACAACAGACCTTGGAGTCTGGATTGAGGATTATATCCTCCACATACACATGGCCAGAGGAGATGACCTCCATGCCATAAAATACTTACCCCTCAAGCTCAAAGGGCCAGCCCGGCATTGGCTTAAAGGCCTTCCCGAAAACACCATTGGAAGTTGGGAAGAGCTCGAGGATGCTTTTCAGGCAAATTTTCAAGGGACCTATGTCCGCCCTCCGGATGCAGACGATTTAAGTCATATAACTCAACAGCCTGGAGAGTCAGCCCGGAAATTCTGGAACAGATTTCTTACTAAAAAGAACCAGATAGTCGACTATCCGGACGCCAAAGCCTTAGCAGGTTTCAAACACAGCGTTCGAGACGAATGGCTCGCCAGACACCTCGGCCAAGAAAAGCCAAGAACAATGGCCGCATTAACAAGCCTCATGACCCGCTTTTGCGCCGGAGAGGATAGCTGGTTGGCAAGATGCAGCACCAGCGATCCAAGTAAATCCGAAGTCAGGGATGGAAATGGGAAACCGCGACGCAGCAAGGACCAGCGCCGGAATAAGGGAAACAGCCCGAAGAGCACGGCAGTCAACGCCAGATTCAAAAGCTCGCGACAGAATCAGAAAAAGCTGCCCCTAAAGGATAACAGGGACGAGCTATCTAACCTAAACAAAATCTTGGACAAGATATGTCAAATCCACAGTACTCCCAAGAAGCCTGCAAACCATACCCACAGAGATTGTTGGGTCTTCAAGCAATCCGGCAAACTCAACGCCGAGCACAAGGGGCTCGACACACCAAGTGAGGACGATGACGAACCCAACAAGCAGAGCACCAGGAAACAAAAGAATTTCCCACAAGAGGTCAAAACAGTAAACTTACTTCACGTGACAAAAGGGAAAAACAGAGTGGCGCCTATAGAGATACGCGCCTTGCGGCCTATCACCAAGGAGCTTCGCCACTGGTTGTCAAAACCGATCACCTTCGACCATCAGGATTACTCTAGAAGTATCCGGCATGCAGACTGTGCTGCCTTGGTGTTAGACCCGATAATTGATGGACTCCACTTTACACGAGTCCTGATGGACGGTGACAGTAGTTTAAACCTGATATATCAGGACACAGTCCGCAAAATGGGGATGGACCCAACAAAAATTCGCCATAGCAACACTTCCTTTCAAGGAGTAATGCCAGGCCCGGATGCCCATTGTACGGGTTCTCTCCGGCTAGAAGTTGTGTTCGGCTCCCCCGATAACTTCCGCCGCGAAAAGCTAACCTTCCACATCGCCCCATTTTCAAGTAGCTATCAAGCACTACTGGGACGCGAAGTTTTCGCCCGCTTTAACGCAATACCGCATTATGCATCTCTTACGCTTAAGATGCCCGGTCCACGAGGCATCATCTCACTAAAGGGAAATATCGAGTGTTCCTCGAGCACGGAAGAATATGCGGCTGCTTTGACAGCCACACACTAAAACGGCTTCACCAATCAAAGCGCCTAAACGGGTCGTTAAGACCATAGACATGGCTAGATGAGTTCGGTGTAAACATACAATTGATAAAGGCTTAATAGCCGTATACCCCTGTACTAGGGGCTCCGCGCATGTAAAACAAGAGACAATAAAGCTCAATTTTACCCATTTTGAATTATACTTTGTTTATTTAGTACAATATACATCTCGCACGATCTTTTTCAACTAAAGTTCCTCTCTTTTACAGATGAACACCGTGCTACACCTGTCCAGGATACGGCACAGCGGAGACACAGGCGCAGACATGCAGCAGGGACCCGTTCCAAGGATTCTTTTTAGATTAAGACCCTGCGTAAACCTTTTTCACTGTCTCTTGTTGATACACATCCCCCGGTTTCTTGGTATAACCGAGGAGGAGGCTGGCATCTTGGCATGTGGCCACGTCAGAACTTTGCGCGTACCCGGACACAAGGCGCTTACTACCAAGGGCGTTGTTCAGCCCATTTTCATAAATACTGAATACCTTAGGGAGTGTTCGGCGTCGCGAGTTTGGCCTTATATGCATCAGCTCCGAATCATGTTTTGGTCAAATGTTGGGTTTGCCTGGCTCCTATGTTGTGCTGCCGTACGTTCCGCTCTATTGGCTAAGGCGGCACCAGGAGAACTACTGCGATTGTGCCCCGGTTCGGCCAGGCGAGCACCTCAGTAGAGAAAGCTGAAAACTGACTGTCATGATATAGCGTGAGACTGGTCAACCACTCAATGACCTACCGGAATCTTTAGGATTCCTCCGCATTAACGAAGGGCCGTTTCCCGGCCAGGCACACACGCGCCCCGAGTTCGGGCGAGCGCAGGCGCCACCAGGGGCTATATAGTAGCCTCACTGTCAAACTCGTATGGCTAAGTGAAAGTGATAAAGCATTATAGTCCGATTGCCTAGTTCGCTGCGCTATCACCTCTATGGACCAAGACGTTGGATCAAGTGTGAAAATGCGCCTTCTGCGAACACCCCCGCATTATATGCGTGGGGGCTGAAGCCGACGACTGCCATCTTTCAGATTATATATACATATATCTTAACGGTCGCACAGGAGGCATTATAATACTTGCAGGCACAAGTATAAAAAGCTTCTACAATTTATCAAAATATTGTCTTACAATGATACATGTTATTCGAACATAATATCCTTCGAGCACTGCGTCTCTATTAAACGAGGGCCCTGCAGAACTTCCTGAAAATAGTGCTCGGCAGGTACTCGGCTTCCGTCCGAGTCTTGGGATGCAACAGCGGTGGCCTCCATCTCCGCCCAGTATGTCTTGACACGGAAGAGCCATCCGCGCACCCTCTATGCATGCTGACCTCTTCATTTCATTGATATGCGGCACCGCACCAAGGAACTGCTGCACCAAGCTAAAATAACTTTTCGGCTTTGGCCTTTCCGGCCACAGATGACTCACGACATTCTTCATGGCGAGTCCGGATAACCTAGTCAACTCGGCCCATTCGGCCAAACGATCGGCTAATGGAAGTGGACGCTCTGGATTGTGGAACTGTGACCAGAAGAGCTTTTCCACTTCGCGATCTTCTTGATCTCGGAAGTGTTCGGCCGCGTCCGCGGCACTCGCCGCCAAATCCAGATAAGTATCCGCCGTACTCCACATCCGGTCCAACGGAGCATGTTTAGGATCCCCGAACTTCCTCCGCAGCATAAAGGGCTTTCCAGCCGTGATATCTCCGGCCTGATGTAGCTCCTCCTTCATTGCTCTCATCGCAGAACGAGCATCCTTGGCCGCTGTAGTGGCCTTCTCCAGGTCCGTCCGTTCCGCCCGATCTTTTTCAAGAAGCTTGCAACGGACAGCAGCGCTCTTCAACTTTACAGCCATCTCGGCTATTTCCTTCTTGCTTCGGCAGTGAGCAGCCTGTTCGGCTTTTAGCTCTTCAATTGCCTTTACGGCAGCCGCATCACTTTTCCTGGCCTGCTCCTTGGCTCGGGCGAGTTCCGCCCGAAGGTTCTCCATGGCGGCGGCACCATCTACATCAAACGCACACGTTGAAAGATACTGGCATCAAGCTCTTCTTACCAGGTGCCTCCGGAGAAATTACATACCTTTTGCCTCGTCAAGCCGCTTGTTGACAAGCGTGATGTCGGCATCTGCCACGTCAAGTTGCCGCTTTAGCTCGGCAAATTCATCAGTCCAGTTGGCCACCGGACACTTTGCCGCCTACATAGGAAGGCGGCATATTATACCTGGGATTATGATCCTCTGCGCGCCGTCACTTTTGAAAACGCACAGAGTCTCAGGGGCTACTATCTACACAGGGCACATCTTATTTATGCGAAACTGTCAAAAGGGTACATTACTTCGCGTACCTCAAAACCTGTTAGTAAACTCCTGACGGCCTCGTGCAATCTGCTCTCCGCGGATGAAATCCTTTCAATCACCGTACCCATCAATGTACGGTGCTCCTCTGAGATAGACGCTCGCCCTAGCAGATCCTTCAGTTCCTCCGACCATGCACCAGGCGGTGCCGGACTCATCCGATGCCCCTTTTCGAAGGCCGGACACGGAGGGCTTTGGGGGGCCATATGACTGCCTTCCGGCCCGCCAGATTCAGAGAAACCCTCCGCGACGATACCTCAGGGTCGCCTGCCTCATAAGGCGGTATGGCAGGGGGAGGCGTTCCGCTCTCCATCATCTCCGGAAGAAGATCCCTTGAAGACGAGCTCTGCTGAGAAGGGCTAAGGTCCGAATTACAAGGTAAATTTGCGGTTACTTTCCTCAGAAATAGAGCAAGGATTTCTCTCATTTCTTAAAAAGAAAAACCCCTCTCTACTTACGGCTCGGTGGAGGGCTGATCCCCTTGAGGGCATAATTCGGCCGAAGTATCCCCCAGCACAGGACCCTCTGACGAAGATTTCTTCCCCCACTTTGAGGCCATGGTCTCCGGGTCTTCAGAGGCAGTCCTCTTCTTCCCCTGAGGAGAGGAATTTTCGATTCCTCCCTTCCGGACAACCTCCTTCGAGGAGGCATTAGCTTCCTTGTCCCCTCTTGTTTTCTTCCGAAGGCACAACCTCCAGCATCCTGGTTAACAGGGGATCCGGCGTCGTCTCGGGGAGGGGGGCCGGGCACCTAATTAGCTTTGCTTTCGCAATCCACTCCTGTTTTAAGGACATCTCTTTTAAGGGCAATGTTATGATAGATATATGGATAGCGTGTCCGGGCATAGGGCTACTTACTTGAGTATCCGGATGATTGCAACTCAGACCTGCGTCCTCGGTCGAGTCCAGACACATTGCTTCTGATCTGAAGAACAATTTGTACATCTCCACGGGCGTCACGCCCATAAAATGTTGGAGAGCTCGTGGTCCCTCCGGATTGAACTCCCACAGGCGGAGGGGGCGACGTTTGCAGGGCAGGGTTCGGCGAATCAACATGACCCGCGTCACCACAACCAGACTGATGTCTCTTTCCAGAAGATCACGGATGCGGCCCTGCAACAGGGGCACGTCCTTTGCCGGCCCCCTAGTCCAGCCCCTTATTGACCCATGACACTAGTCGGGGCGGGGGACCCGAGCGGAAAGCAGGCAGTGCCACCCACTTGGTACCCCTGGGAGCTATGATAT
The DNA here is from genome assembly GCF_002162155.2 of Triticum dicoccoides. NCBI lineage: Eukaryota > Viridiplantae > Streptophyta > Magnoliopsida > Poales > Poaceae > Triticum > Triticum dicoccoides. The sequence goes on along the minus strand of NC_041380.1, from coordinate 607,158,426 downwards.
AAAACCACTCCCGTTGCCATAAGCTGGGCTCCTCTTGAAAGGAGCCCTCGGGCCATGGAGCGTCAACATTCTTGCTTATAACAGCACCTCCGCACTCCGCGTGCTGTCCCTCGATCATCTTCGGCTCTACTTTGAAGGTCTTGAGCCATAGTCCGAAGTGAGGAGTAATACGGAGGAAGGCTTCACACACGATGATGAATGATGAAATGTGGAGGATGGACTCCGGAGCTAAGTCATGAAATTCCAACCCATAATAGAACATGAGCCCCCTCACGAAGGGATCCGTCACAAAGCCTAGCCCTCGGAGGAAGTGAGATACGAACACCACGCTCTCGCCAGGCTTAGGAGTGGGAATGACCTGCGCTTGGGCAGGCAGCCTATGCGAGATTTCGCCGGTCAAAAACCTGGCCTCTCTCAGCTTTAGCACGTCTTCCTCCGTGACGGAGGAAGGCATCCATCGGCCTCGAAGGTCGGAACCGGACATCGTCGAAGGTCCGAAGGGCCTGAAATCTGGGCCTTGGGTGTTGGAACTCGAGGCGAAGGGCGAATTCGATTGGGATCAAAAGAAAGGAGTAAGGCCTTGGTCTCTTTATAAGAGGTTGAATACCAAGAGCCCTCCCTGTGACCATTTGGGACTCGCTTTTGATCGAGGAGATATACCAACGGGCACGGTTGGGTTACCCACGCCCGTATTGATGAGAATCCCGGAATAAGGGGACACGATCTCTGCTTCGACAAGACATGCCAAGGAAACCGCCTCGATAAACGCGCTAAGGTTGGACAGTAAAACGATTCGAATAAAGGCTTGGCTGTGGTGTGATGTCACGCTACAGAATAGTCAGCAGATTAGATTTGTGCAATTATTATTCTCTCTACGGCAGTATGTGGAACTTATTTTGCAGAGCCAGACACTATCCTTGTGTTCAAAATCTTCTATGAAGTATTCGGAGGAGGAACCCGCCTTGCAATGCCGAAGACAATCTGCGCGCCGGACTCGTCGTCATTGAAGCCTGGTTCAGGGGCTACTGAGGGAGTCCTGGATTAGGGGGTGTCCGGATAGCCGGACTATACCTTTGGACGGACTCTTGGACTATGAAGATACAAGATTGAAGACTTCGTCCCGTGTCCGGATGGGACTTTCCTTGGCGTGGAAGGCAAGCTTGGCGATATGGTTGTGTAGATCTCCTCCCATTGTAACCGACTCTGTGTAACCCTAGCCCTTTCCGGTGTCTATATAAACCAGAGGGTTTTAGTCCATAGGACGAACAACAATCATACCATAAGCTAGCTTCTAAGGTTTAGCCTCTCTGATCTCGTGGTAGATCTACTCTTGTACTACCCATATCATCAATATTAGTCAAGCGGGAGTAGGTTTTTACCTCCATCGAGAGGGCCCGAACCTGGGCAAAAACATTGTGTCCCTTGTCTCCTGTTACCATCCGCCTAGACGCATAGTTTGGGACCCCCTACCCGAGATCCGCTGGTTTTGACATCGACAATCTCCAAGCTTAATTCCTGCTCGTCCTCGAGTAGGTAAATGATAAAAGAAATAATTTATGAAGTGTGAATGCTAGCTGGTGCACAAGTTTGATCAATGATAATTTCAATCACCTTTTCTAGCATCCTTATATGTCATAACAGTAGCTCAACTCATAGAACTTTTCATGATCAAGTAACAAACTATTCACATGTTAAAGTATAGATCATAAACTTTCTTGAAAACTAACAAACCATGTTATTAGTCATCAAACAATTACAATTCATCTTATTTTCAGGAAGGGTCTATGTCAGAGGTTTGATTCAGCAAACTTCACATACTCAACTATCTTTTAATCTTCCATGATTGCTACCACTCAAATCATATTTTTAGAACAAATAGCATCCATCGAACACAGAGAAAGATAGGGTCTTAATGTTTCGCCTCCCAACTCATTTATCATATAGATAATTGTCAACAATAATAATTCATGATCAAATATATTTGAATGGCCATATATGCTCAAATCTTTCCATCACATGATGCTTGCCAACTAAAGAGTAGGTTGGAATGTGAAGGAATACTACTGACTCTTGCATAAAAGTAAAAGATAGGCCCTTCGCAGAGGGAAGCAGGGATTTGCAGAGGTGCCAGAGCTCGAAGCGAAAATGGAGATGAAAATAATTTTGAGAGGTATGATTTCATTGTAAACATAACGACCAAGAGTTCCCAATATCTTCCATACTACATACATTATAGGCGGTTCCCAAACAGAAAGTTAAAGATTTTTACTCCCCCTCCACCAACAATCATCAATCCATGGCTTGCCCGAAACAACGGGTGCCTCCAACTAACATCAATCCTGGGGGAGTTTTGTTTGCAATTATTTTTGATTTGATTTCGATCTTTTGATCATGGGACTGGGTATCCCAGTTACCAGCCATTTTCTCATGAATGATGGGCGGAGTCCACTCATCGTGAGAATAACCCACCTAGCATGGAAGATACTGTTAGCCCCTAGTCGCTACATGAGCGATTCGGGCATACAAAACAAATTATTATTTGGAGGTTTAGAGTTTGGCACATGCAAATTTACTTGGAACGACAGGTAAATACCGCATATAGGTAGATATGGTGGACACTCATCGAATAAACTTGGTTCAAGGAATTTGGATGCACAAGCAGTATTCCCGCTTAGTACAGATATTTTGGCTAGCAAAGGATTCTTAATAGCAAGCACCACATGTTAGATGATCCATAACAATATAACTTCTATACAAATATACCCAAGCATAACTCATTATGTTGTCTTCCTTGTCCAACTTCAACTAGTTTGCTCAGGTTTGAAAATAATTAATGGGGCTCACAATCATAGAAGATGTCCAAGATAGTATTATATGTGAAATCTCTCTTCCTTCAATATTCTTTCATGAATTGTTCAAGTGACCAATACAATGTTTGCTAACCTTCAATAAATTTACCACCTCTACTTCTTATATGTGAAGTCATTACTCAACCATGGGAAAGGCATATGAAACATATATAATTTCAGATTTATGACATTCAAATCATTCAACCATTTACTCATAGGATATAAGTGAAGCACACGAGTAAATGACAAACTACTCCAAAAAGATATGAGTGAAGATCAATGAGTAGTTAAATAATTATGTAGCTAAGTGAAGGCTGTCTCTCATTTAAGAATTTCAGATCTTGGTATTTTATTCAAATAGCAAGCAAATCTAAAGAAAATAAAATGACACTCCAAGCAAAACACATATCATGTGGTGAATAAAAATATAGCTCCAAGTAAAGTTACCGATGAACGAAGACTAAAGAGGGGATGCCTTCCGGGGCATCCCCAAGCTTAGGCTCTTGGTTGTCATTGAATATTACCTTGGGGTGCCTTGGGCATCCCCAAGCTTAGGCTCTTGCCACTCCTTATTCCATAGTCCATCGAATCTTTACCCAAAACTTGAAAACTTCACAACACAAAACTCAACAGAAAACTCGTGAGCTCCGTTAGCGAAAGAAAACAAAACACCACTTCAAGCTACTGTAATGAACTCATTCTTTATTTATATTGGTGTTAAACCTACTGTATTCCAACTTCTCTATGGTTTATAAACTATTTTACTGGCCATAGAGTCATCAAAATAAGCAAACAACACACGAAAAACAGAATCTGTCAAAAACAGAACTGTCTGTAGTAATCTGTAACTAACGCAAACTTCTGAAACTCAAAAAATTCTAAAATAAATTGGTGGACCTGAGGAATTTGTCTAGTAATCATATTCAAAAATAATCAACTAAATATACTCTCCAGTAAAAAGTTTTATCAAATCTCATGAGCGCTAAGGTTTCTGTTTTTTACAGCATGATCATAAAGACTTCACCCAAGTTTTCCCAAAGGTTCTACTTGGCACAAACACTAATTAAAACATAAAACCTCATCTTAACAGAAGCTAGATGGATTATTTATTACTAAACAGAACCAAAAATCAAGAAACAAAAATAAAATTGGGTTGCCTCCCAACAAGCGCTATCGTTTAACGCCCCTAGCTAGGCATGATGATTTCAATGATGCTCACATAAAACATAAGAATTGAAACATAAAGAGAGCATCATGAAGAATATGACTAGCACATTTAAGTCTAACCCACTTCCTATGCATAGGGATTTTGTGAGCAAACAACTTATGGGAACAACAATCAACTAGCATAGGAAGGCAAAACAAGCATAACTTCAAAACTTTAAGCACATAGAGAGGAAACTTGATATTATTGCAATTCCTACAAGCATATATTCCCCCCTCATAATAATTTTCAGTAGCATCATGAATAAATTAAACAATATAACCAGCACCTAAAGCATTCTTTTCATGATTTACTTGCATAGAAAATTTACTACTCTCCACATAAGCAAAATTCTTCTCATTCGGAAGAGTGAGAGTATCATAAGAGACTCGAATACTATAAATTGTTTCCACATTAAATGAATAATGTTCAGAAAAAGGGTAATCATAATCATGACAAGTTTTATAAATATAATCATCACTACTCTTTTTAGCATAAGTTTCATCACAATAATCATCATAAGTAGCAACTTTGTTCTCATCATAATCAATTGAAACTTCTTCCGAAATAGTGGATTCATCACTAAATAAAGTCATGACCTCTCCAAATCCACTTTCATAATTATCACAATAAGATTCAACATCCTCCAAAATAGTGGTATCACTACTTCCTAAAGTTGACACTCTTCCAAACCCACTTTCATCAATATAATCATCATAGGTAGAAGGCATGCTATCATCATAACAATTTTGCATATCAAAACTTGGGAGACTAAAAATATCATCTTCATTAAACGTAGCATCCCCAAGCTTGGGACAAACATTAATTTCAGAAAATATATTCTCAAAAACATCATCTTCATCAAACATAGCATCCCCAAGCTTGGGCCTTTTCATATCATAAGCATAATCACTCTCATCATTAATAGTATGGATAGCACCAATAGTATAGCAATTATCATCATCACGATGAGTAATAGGAGCAACATCATTTGGGGGAGATACCTTTCTACCTTTGCTTCTTTGTCTTTTCTTTTTCTTCTTCACATCATGTGTGTGTTTAACCCTCTTTTTTGAGCTCCTTATTGATGAGATTGGTTGAATAGAAGGCTCCTCCTCGTTACCTGATTCATCATAAGAAATAATAGGAGGGTATTGGGGAGTTTCTTCCCTTTCATTAGTATTCTCTTCATCTTCTATTTCTTTTCTTTTCTTTATGTAATTGGCAATATAAGGATTTTCAAAGCAATTCACCGCACAATACATATAAATTTCCTCTAGATCAAATTCAAGAAGTTTATAACGGGCAAATTCTGGAAGATAATTAGTCATACATTTCATTTCTATGTAGCCCATAAGCAAACTAAGTTCATTATAATGTGCAAGGGAAATCAAGTCATCACAATTTTTGGACATGATTAGATCATGAAACAATTTGCATCGGATAGTTAAATGACCCCGTTCATTGCAAAGTTCACAAGTACGGCCAAGAAAATTTAAACTTTCAGCACAAACATCTAGCCTTTCTTGCAACAATTTAGTTTCTAAATGCTTATGCCTCTTACAATATCTATCTTCTCTACTTAGTGTGTACTTGCAAACCCAATGCACTCCACAAAAGTCAACATGCTTATAAGAGACATTTTCATCATGACTAGTGCAATCATCATTAGTACTATGGATATTCAAGGAGTTCATACTAACAACATTGCAATCATGTTCATCATACAAAGATTTAGTGCCAAACATTTTAATGCATTCTTCTTCTAACACTTTGGCACAATTTTCCTTTCCATCATACTCACGAAAGATTTAAAAAGATGAAGCGTATGAGGTAAACTCAATTCCATTTTTTTATAGTTTTCTTTTATAAAATAAACTAGTGCGAAAACAAGAAACAAAAAGATTCGATTGCAAGATCTAAAGATATACCTTCAAGCACTAACCTCCCCGGCAACGGCGCCAGAAAAGAGCTTGATGTCTACTACGCAACCTTCTTCTTGTAGACGTTGTTGTGCCTCCAAGTGCAGAGGTTTGTAGGACAGTAGCAAATTTCCCTCAAGTGGATGACCTAAGGTTTATCAATCCGTGGGAGGCATAGGTTGAAGATGGTCTCTCTCAAACAACCCTGCAACCAAATAACAAAGACTCTCTTGTGTCCCCAACACACCCAATACAATGGTAAAATGTATAGGTGCACTAGTTCGGCGAAGAGATGGTGATACAACTGCAATATGGATGGTAGATAAAGGTTTTTGTAATCTGAAAATATAAAACAGCAAGGTAACTAATGATAAAAGTGAGCAAAAACGGTATTGCAATGCGTTGAAACAAGGCCTAGGGTTCATACTTTCACTAGTGCAAGTTCTCTCAACAATAATAACATAATTGGATCATATAAATATCCCTCAACATGCAACAAAGAGTCACTCCAAAGCCACTAATAGCGGAGAACAAACGAAGAGATTATGGTAGGGTATGAAACCACCTCAAAGTTATTCTTTCCGATCAATCCATTGGGCTATTCCTATAAGTGTCACAAACAGACCTAGAGTTCGTAGTAAAATAACACCTTAAGACACACATCAACCAAAACCCTAATGTCACCTAGATACTCCAATGTCACCTCAAGTATCCATGGGTATGATTATACGATATGAATCACACAATCTCAGATTCATCTATTCCACCAACACATAGAACCTCAAAGAATGCGCCAAAGTTTCTACCGGAGAGTCAAGACGAAAACGTGTGCCAACCCCTATGCATAGGTTCATGGGCGGAACTCGGAAGTTGATCACCAAAACATACATCAAGTAAATTAATAGAATAACCCATTGTCACCACGGTTATCCCACGCAATACATACATCAAGTGTTCTCAAATCCTTAAAGACTCAATCCGATAAGATAACTCAAAAAGGGAAACTCAATCCATTACAAGAGAATAGAGGGGGAGAAACATCATAAGATCCAACTACAATAGCAAAGCTCGCGATACATCAAGATCGTATCACCTCAAGAACACGAGAGAGAGAGAGAGAGATCAAACACATAGCTACTAGTACATACCCTCAGCCCCGAGGGTGAACTACTCCCTCCTCGTCATGGAGAATGCCGGGATGATGAAGATGGCCACCGGTGAGGGTTCCCCCCTCCGGCTGGGTGCCGGGACAGGGTCCCGATTGGTTTTTGGTGGCTACAGAGGCTTGCGGCGGCGGAACTCCCGATCTCTTCTGTTCCCCGAAGGTTTTAGGGTATATTGGTATATATAGGAGGAAGAAATACATCAGGGGAGCCACGAGGGTGGAGGGCGCGCCCAGGGGGGTGGGCACGCCCCCCTGCCTCGTGCCCTCCTTATTGATCCCCTAACATGCACTCCAAGTCTCCCGTATTGCTTTCTTTCCAAAAATAACTTTTCTGAAGGTTTCATTCCGTTTGGACTCCGTTTGATACTCCTTTTCTGCGAAACACTGAAGCAAGGGAAAAAAATAGAAACTGGCACTGGGCTCTGGGTTAATAAGTTAGTCCCAAAAATATAATAAGTTAGTAAAGCGCATTAAACATCCAAGATGGATAATATAATAGCATGAATACTTCATAAATTATAGATACGTTGGAGACGTATCAATTACCAAAGGAGTATGAACCTTGGAAAACTTTGCGGTTCACACATATTAAGGAAGGCATAGGTTCAACCCATCGGGGCATCTAAGAAACATATATCACAAGCTTCAAGAGTAAATATCACCAGCTCGAGAGCAGAGCATGGTTGGCCAAAACAGAGAATAGGATTTATCAATGGCATTATGTATCAGGGAAAGAACTTCTCGAGGTTTTTGTATACAACGAACACTGTCGGATGGTAATTCAACAAATGACCTGAAGGTCCGTAATGGAGCTGATGTGAGTATCACCACACAACCAGCGAAATAAACAATGCAAAGGCATTGGACTATAGAAAGAACTGACTAATTCAAAGCTCCAATGCAAATGAATTATGATTTCCAATTCAAGGGATCAGAAGCAAACACTCTGATTAATCATGGATAAGTTGAGTAGGCTTAGGGGGGTACAATCGACGGCAAATTGATTGGTCGAGAACCAGCGCATGCCCGGAGTGACGTCTGAGCCGAAGGGAAGAATTCTAATTGCTTGATGATTGCGAGCATTCACAAGCATATCGAATTAATGTACTCAAAATACATGACAAAGGGTGCCAATAAGATTACTAGACTTATGGGATTAGCCATAATGCAAGCAGGCGAGGATTTCAAGAACAATAGTCTGTTGAGGATTTTTGGAAGATCAAATGGTATTTCGAAGACCTTTTTGAAATACACGAATCAACTGGGGATGAGCGGATACTCGATAAGTGCGGGAGATTATCCATAGGGGTATTCAGGTGGCAAAGAACTGCAAGGCAGTAGGCACAAGGTGTTCTCGGAACAATAGAGAGAATCTTGGGGTATCTTCTAATAACAAGATCAACTGGGGTAAAAGTAAGAACGACAGGTGTATGTATTCATCCATAGGGATATTTTGGTGGTAGGGAATTGCAAATGCGATGAACACAAGTTCTCGTGATAACATCGGAGAGTATCCTCGGGGTCTTCTAATGAATCAGGCCATCATCTGGAATAAAGGGGCTCTTCGGGAGGAAGTAGTTACGAGATCCTAGTTTTAGAGTTAGCAAAGTCATTTAACCCGAATAGAAGAGAGATCAGAGTCCTAGAATATAGATGAGGAATAAAAGATCCTAATACCACCCAATGGCGACGTGAGCCCGTAAGACACACAGCCATGTTAGTAAAAGTTTTGTAATGACTAGACTCGACTTCGGCCAAGGAGTATGGAAGGGGGATTCCTACAGGCAGTCGGCTCTGATACCAACTTGTGACGCCCCCGATTCAATCGTACACTAATCATGCACGCAAACATGTATGATCAAGATCAGGGACTCACGGGAAGATATCACAACACAACTCTAAAAACATAAATAAGTCATACAAGCATCACAATACAAACAAGATGCCTCGAGGGCTCGAATACAAGTGCTCTATCATAGACGAGTCAGTGGAAGCAACAATATCTGAGTACAGACATAAGTAAACAAGTTTGCCTTAAAAAGGCTAGCACAAACTGGGATACAGATCGAAATAAATGCAGGCCTCCTGCCTGGGATCCTCCTAAACTACTCCTGGTCGTTGGCAGCAGCCGACACGTAGTAGTAGGAACCTCCAGTGTAGTAGGAGTCGTCGTCGATGGTGGCGTCTGGCTCCTGGGCTCCGGCATCTGGTTGCGACAACCAGGTAGAAGGGAAAGGGGGAAAAGAGGAAGAAAAGAAACCGTGAGTACTCATCCAAAGTACTCGCAAGCAAGGAGCTACACTACATATGCATGGGTATATGTGTAAAGGGCCATATCGGTGGACTAAACCGCAGAATGCCAGAATAAGAGGGGGATAGCTAATCCTGTCGAAGACTACGCTTCTGGCCACCTCCATCTTGCAGCATGTAGGAGAAAGTAGATGGCAAGTTCACCAAGTAGCATCGCATAGCATAATCCTACCCAGCGATCCCCTCCTCGTCGCCCTGTTAGAGAGCTATCACCGGGTTGTATCTGGCACTTGGAAGGGTGTGTTTTTTTAAGTATCCAGTTCCAGTTGTCATAAGGTCAAGGTACAACTCCAAGTCGTCCTGTTACCGAAGATCACGGCTATTCGAATAGATAAACTTCCCTGCAGGGGTGCACCACATTTCCCAACACGCTCGATCCCATTTGGCCGGACACACTTTCCTGGGTCATGCCCGGCCTCGGAAGATCAACACGTCGCAACCCCACCTAGGCACAACAGAGAGGTCAGCAAGCCGGTCTAAATCCTATGGCGCAGGGGTCTGGGCCCATCGCCCATTGCACACCTGCATGTTGCGAGGGCGGCCGGAAGCAGACCTAGCCTAGCAGGCGTTCCAGTCCAATCCGGCATGCGCCGCTGAGTCGCTGACGTCACGAAGGCTTCGGCTGATACCACGACGCCGAGTGCCCATAACTGTTCCCATGTAGTTGGTTAGTGTGTATTGGCTAGTGGCCAGACTCAGATCAAATACCAAGATCTCGTTAAGCGTGTTAATTGAAGTATCCGCGAACGCCGACCAGGGCCAGGCCCACCTCTCTCCTAGGTGGTCTCAACCTGCCCTGTCGCTCCACCACAAAGTAACAGTCGGGGGCCGTCGGGAACCCAGGCCCACCTCTACCGGGATGGAGCCACCTGCCCCTTCAGCCCCCATCTCCGAACAGTATCATAGTAAGGTAATAGTATAAAGTATATAGTGAAGGAAATATGCCCTAGAGGCAATAATAAAGTTATTATTTATTTCCTTATATCATGATAAATGTTTATTATTCATGTTAGAATTGTATTAACCGGAAACATAATACATGTGTGAATACATAGACAAACAGAGTGTCACTAGTATGCCTCTACTTGACTAGCTCGTTAATCAAAGATGGTTATGTTTCCTAACCATGGACAAAGAGTTGTTATTTGATTAACGGGATCACATCATTAGGTGAATGATCTGATTGACATGACCCATTCCATTAGCTTAGCACCCGATCGTTTAGTATGTTGCTATTGCTTTCTTCATGACTTATACATGTTCCTATGACTATGAGATTATGCAACTCCCGTTTGCCGGAGGAACACTTTGTGTGCTACCAAACGTCACAACGTAACTGGGTGATTATAAAGGAGCTCTACAGGTGTCTCCAAAGGTACATGTTGGGTTGGCGTATTTCGAGATTAGGATTTGTCACTCCGTTTGTCGGAGAGGTATCTCTGGGCCCTCTCGGTAATGCACATCACATAAGCCTTGCAAGCATTGCAACTAATGAGTTAGTTGCGAGATGGTGTATTACGGAACAAGTAAAGAGACTTGCTGGTCGCGAGATTGAACTAGGTATTGAGATACGGACGATCAAATCTCGGGCAAGTAACATACCGATGACAAAGGGAACAATGTATGTTGTTATGCGGTCTGACCGATAAAGATCTTCATAGAATATGTAGGAGCGAATATGAGCATCCAGGTTCCGCTATTGGTTATTGACCGAAGACGTGTCTCGGTCATGTCTACATTGTTCTCGAACCCGTAGGGTCCGCACGCTTAACGTTACGATGACAGTTTCAATATGAGTTTATATATTTTGATGTACCGAAGTTTGTTCGGAGTCCCGGATATGATCACGGACATGACGAGGAGTCTCAAAATGGTCGAGACATAAATATTGATATATTGGAAGCCTATATTTGGATATCGGAAATGTTCCGGGTGAAATCGGGATTTTACCGGAGTACCGGGAGGTTACCGGAACCCCCCGGGAGGTATAAGGGCCTTAGTGGGCTTTAGTGGAAGAGAGGAGAGGTGGCCAGGGCTGGGCCGCGCGCCCCTCCCCCTAGTACGAATAGGACAAAGAGAGGTGGGGTGGCGCCCCCCCTTCATTCTCTCTCTCCTCTTTCCCCCTCCCGAATCCTATTCCAACTAGGAAGGGGGGGGAATCCTACTCCCGGTGGGAGTAGGACTCCTCCTGGCGCACCCTCCTCCTGGCCGGCCGCACCCCCCCTTGCTCCTTTATATACGGGGGCAGGGGGCACCTCTAGACACACAAGTCGATCTTCGTGATCGTTCCTTAGCCGTGTGCGGTGCCCCCCTACACCATATTCCACCTCGGTCATATTGTAGCAGTGCTTAGGCGAAGCCCTGCGACGGTATAACATCAAGATCATCACCACGCCGTCGTGCTGACGGAACTCCTCCCCGACGCTTTGCTGGATCGAAGCCCGGGGATCGTCATCGAGCTAAACGTGTGCTAGAACTCGGAGGCACCGTAGTTTTGGTGCTTGGATCGGTTGGATCGGGAAGATGTACGACTACTTCCTCTACGTTGCGTCAACGCTTCCGCTTCGGTCTACGAGGGTACGTAGACAACACTCTCCCCTCTCGTTGCTATGCATCACCATGATCTTGCGTGTGCGTAGGAATTTTTTTGAAATTACTACGTTCCCCAACAGTGGCATCAGAGCCAGGTTTTATGTGTTGATGTTATATGCACGAGTAGAGCACAAGTGAGTTGTGGGCGATATAAGTCATACTTCTTACCAGCATGTCATACTTTGGTTCGGCGGTATTGTTGGATGAAGCGGCCCGGACCGACATTACGCGTACGCTTACGCGAGACTGGTTCTACCGACGTGCTTTGCACACAGGTGGCTGACGGGTGTCAGTTTCTCCAACTTTAGTTGAACCGAGTGTGGCTACACCCGGTCCTTGCGCAGGTTAAAACAACCAACTTGACAAACTATCGTTGTGGTTTTGATGCATAGGTAAGATTGGTTCTTGCCTAAGCCCGTAGCAGCCACGTAAAACTTGCAACAAACAAAGTAGAGGATGTCTAACTTGTTTTTGTAGGGCATGTTGTGATGTGATATGGTCAAGGCATGATGCTAAATTTTATTGTATGAGATGATCATGTTTTGTAACCGAGTTATCGGCAACTGGCAGGAGCCATATGGTTGTCGCTTTATTGTATGCAATGCAATCGCCCTGTAATGCTTTACTTTATCACTAAGCGGTAGCGATAGTCGTAGAAGCATAAGATTGGCGAGACGACAACGATGCTATGATGGAGATCAAGGTGTCGCGCCGGTGACGATGGTGATCATGACGATGCTTCGGAGATGGAGATCACAAGCACAAGATGATGATGGCCATATCATATCACTTATATTGATTGCATGTGATGTTTGTCTTTTATGCATCTTATCTTGCTTTGATTTACGGTAGCATTATAAGATGATCTCTCACTAAATTTCAAGATAAAAGTGTTCTCCCTGAGTATGCACCGTTGCCCAAGTTCGTCGTGCCCAGACACCACGTGATGATCGGGTGTGATAAGCTCTATGTCCATCTACAACGAGTGCAAGCCAGTTTTGCACACGCAGAATACTCAGGTTAAACTTGACGAGCCTAGCATATGCAGATATGGCCTCGGAACACCGAGACTGAAAGGTCGAGCGTGAATCATATAGTAGATATGATCAACATAGTGATGGTCACCATTGAAAACTACTCCATTTCACATGATGATCGGTTATGGTTTAGTTGATTTGGATCACGTGATCACTTAGAGGATTAGAGGGATGTCTTTCTAAGTGGGAGTTCTTAAGTAATATGATTAATTGAACTTAAATTTATCATGAACTTAGTCCCTGATAGTATCTTGCTTGTTTATGTTTGATTGTAGATAGATGGCCCATGCTGTTGTTCCGTTGAATTTTAATGCGTTCCTTGAGAAAGCAAAGTTGAAAGATGATGGTAGCAATTACACGGACTGGGTCCGTAACTTGAGGATTATCCTCATTGCTGCACAAAAGAATTATGTCCTGGAAGCACCGCTGGGTGCCAGGCCTGCTGCTGATGCAACTGACGATGTCAAGAACGTCTGGCAGAGCAAAGCTGATGACTACTCGATAGTTCAATGTGCCATGCTTTACGGCTTAGAATCGGGTCTTCAACGACGTTTTGAACGTAATGGAGCATATGAGATGTTCCAGGAGTTGGAGTTAATATTTCAAGCAAATGCCCGAATTGAGAGATATGAAGTCTCCAATAAGTTCTATAGCTGCAAGATGGAGGAGAACAGTTCTGTCAGTGAGCATATACTCAAAATGTCTAGGTATAATAATCACTTGATTCAATTGGGAGTTAATCTTCCGGATGATTGTGTCATTGACAGAATTCTCCAATCATTCCACCTAGCTACAAGAGCTTCGTGATGAACTATAACATGCAAGGGATGGATAAGACAATTCCCGAGCTCTTCGCAATGCTAAAAGCTGCGGAGGTAGAAATCAAGAAGGAGCATCAAGTGTTGATGGTCAACAAGACCACTAGTTTCAAGAAAAAGGGCAAAGGGAAGAAGAAGGGGAACTTCAAGAAGAACAGCAAGCAAGTTGCTTCTCAAGAGAAGAAACCCAAGTCTGGACCTAAGCCTGAAACTGAGTGCTTCTACTGCAAGCAGACTGGACACTAGAAGCGGAACTGCCCCAAGTATTTGGCGGATAAGAAGGATGGCAAGGTGAACAAAGGTATATGTGATATACATGTTATTGATGTGTACCTTACTAGAGCTCGCAGTAGCACCTGGGTATTTGATACTGGTTCTGTTGCTAATATTTGCAACTCGAAACAGGGACTACGGATTAAGCGAACACTGGCGAAGGACGAGGTGACGATGCACGTGGGAAATGGTTCCAAAGTCGATGTGATCGCGGTCGGCACGCTACCTCTACATCTACCATCGGGATTAGTATTAGACCTAAACAATTGTTATTTGGTGCCAGCGTTGAGCATGAACATTATATCTGGATCTTGTTTGATGCGAGACGGTTATTCATTTAAATCAGAGAATAATGGTTGTTCTATTTATATGAGTAATATCTTTTATGGTCATGCACCCTTGAAGAGTGGTCTATTTTTAATGAATCTCGATAGTAGTAATACACATATTCATAATGTTGAAGCCAAAAGATGCATAGTTGATAATGATAGTGCAACTTATTTGTGGCACTGCCGTTTAGGTCATATCGGTGTAAAGCGCATGAAGAAACTCCATACTGATGGACTTTTGGAACCACTTGATTATGAATCACTTGGTACTTGCGAACCGTGCCTCATGGGCAAGATGACTAAAACACCGTTCTCCGGTACTATGGAGAGAGCAACAGATTTGTTGGAAATCATACATACAGATGTATATGGTCCGATGAATATTGAAGCACGTGGCGGATATCGTTATTTTCTCACCTTCACAAATGATTTAAGAAGATATGGGTATATCTACTTAATGAAGCATAAGTCTGAAACATTTGAAAAGTTCATAGAATTTCAGAGTGAAGTTGAAAATCATCGTAACAAGAAAATAAAGTTTCTACGATCTGATCGTGGAGGAGAATATTTGAGTTACGAGTTTGGTCTACATTTGAAACAATGCGGAATAGTTTCACAACTCACGCCACCCGGAACACCACAACATAATGGTGTCTCCGAACGTCGTAATCGTACTTTACTTGATATGGTGTGATCTATGATGTCTCTTACAGATTTACCGCTATCGTTTTGGGGTTATGCTTTAGAGACGACTGCATTCACGTTAAATAGGGCACCATCAAAATCCGTTGAGACGACTCCTTATGAACTGTGGTTTGGCAAGAAACCAAAGTTGTCATTTCTGAAAGTTTGGGGCTGCGATGCTTATGTGAAAAAACTTCAACCTGATAAGCTCGAACCCAAATCAGAGAAATGTGTCTTCATAGGATACCCAAAGGAGACTGTTGGGTACACCTTCTATCATAGATCCTAAGGCAAGACATTTGTTGCTAAAAATGGATCCTTTCTAGAGAAGGAGTTTCTCTCGAAAGAAGTGAGTGGGAGGAAAGTAGAACTTGATGAGGTATCTATACTCGCTCCCTTATTGGAAAGTAGTACATCACAGAAACCGGTTTCTGTGACACCTACACCAATTAGTGAGGAAGCTAATGATAATGATCATGAAACTTCAGAACAAGTTACTACTGAACCTCATAGATCAACCAGAGTAAGATCCGCACCAGAGTGGTACGGTAATCCTGTTCTGGAAGTCATGGTACTAGATCATGATGAACCTATGAACTATGAAGAAGCGATGGTGAGCCCAGATTCCGCAAAATGGCTTGAAGCCATGAAATCTGAGATGGGATCCATGTATGAAAACAAAGTATGGACTTTGGTTGACTTGCCTAATGATCGGCAAGCAATTGAGAATAAATGGATCTTCAAGAAGAAGACTGACACTGACAGTAATGTTACTGTCTACAAAGCTCGACTTGTCGCAAAAGGTTTTCGACAAGTTCAAGGGATTGACTACGATGAGATCTTCTCACCCGTAGCGATGCTTAAGTCTATCCGAATCATGTTAGCAATTGCCGCATTTTATAATTATGAAATTTGGCAAATGGATGTTAAAAATGCATTCCTGAATGGATTTTTGGAAGAAGAGTTGTATATGATGCAGCCGGAAGGTTTTGTCGATCCAAAAGGAGCTAACAAAGTGTGCAAGCTCCAGCGTTCCATTTATGGACTGGTGCAAGCCTCTCGGAGTTGGAATAAACACTTTGATAGTATGATTAAAGCATTTGGGTTTGTACAGACTTTTGGAGAAGCCTGTATTTACAAGAAAGTGAGTGGGAGCTCTGTAGCATTTTTGATATTATATGTAGATGACATATTACCAATCGGAAATGATATAGAATTTCTGGATAGCATAAAGGGATACTTGAATAAGAGTTTTTCAATGAAAGACCTCGGTGAAGCTGCTTACATATTGGGCATTAAGATCTATAGAGATAGATCAAAACGCTTAATTGGACTTTCACAAAGTACATGCCTTGATAAAGTTTTGAAGAAGTTCAAAATGGATCAAGCAAAGAAAGGACTCTTGCCTGTGTTACAAGGTGTGAAGTTGAGTAAGACTCAATGCCCGACCACTGCAAAAGATAGAGAGAAAATGAAAGATGTTCCCTATGCTTCAACCATAGGCTCTATCATGTATGCAATGTTGTGTACCAGACCTGATGTGTGTCTTGCTATAAGTCTAGCAGGGAGGTACCAAAGTAATCCAGGAGTGGATCACTGGACAGCGGCCAAGAACATCCTGAAATACCTGAAAAGGACTAAGGATATGTTTCTCGTATATGGAGGTGACAAAGAGCTCATCGTAAATGGTTACGTTGATGCAAGCTTTGACACTGATCCGAACGATTCTAAATCGCAAACCGGATACGTGTTTACATTAAACGGTGGAGCTGTCAGTTGGTGCAGTTCTAAACAAAGCGTCATGGTGGGATCTACATGTGAAGCGGAGTACATAGCTGCTTCGGAAGCAGCAAACGAAGGAGTCTAGATGAAGGAGTTCATATCCGATCTAGGTGTCATACCTAGTGCATCAGGTCCAATGAAAATCTTTTGTGACAATACTGGTGCAATTGCCTTGGCAAAGGAATCCAGATTTCACAAGAGAACCAAGCACATCAAGAGATGCTTCAATTCCATCCGGGATCTAGTCCAGGTGGGAGACATAGAGATTTGCAAGATACATACGGATCTGAATGTAGCAGACCCGTTGACTAAGCCTCTTCCACGAGCAAAACATGATCAGCACCAAGGCTCCATGGGTGTTAGAATCATTACTGTGTAATCTAGATTATTTACTGTAGTGCAAGTGGGAGACTGAAGGAAATATGCCCTAGGGGCAATAGTAAAGTTATTATTTATTTCCTTATATCATGATAAATGTTTATTATTCATGCTAGAATTGTATTAACCGGAAACATAATACATGTGTGAATACATAGACAAACAGAGTGTCACTAGTATGCCTCTACTTTACTAGCTCGTTAATCAAAGATGGTTATGTTTCCTAACCATGGACAAAGAGTTGTTATTTGATTAACGGGATCACATCATTAGGTGAATGATCTGATTGACATGACCCATTCCATTAGCTTATTACCCGATCGTTTAGTATGTTGCTATTGCTTTCTTCATGACTTATACATGTTCCTATGACTATGAGATTATGCAACTCCCGTTTGCCGGAGGAACACTTTGTGTGCTACCAAACGTCACAACGTAACTGGGTGATTATAAAGGATCTCTACAGGTGTCTACAAAGGTACATGTTGGGTTGGCGTATTTCGAGATTAGGATTTGTCACTCCGATTGTCGGAGAGGTATCTCTGGGCCCTCTCGGTAATGCACATCACATAAGCCTTGCAAGCATTGCAACTAATGAGTTAGTTGCGAGATGGTGTATTACGGAATGAGTAAAGAGACTTGCCGGTAATGAGATTGAACTAGGTATTGAGATACCGACGATCGAATCTCGGGCAAGTAACATACCGATGACAAAGGGAACAACATATGTTGTTATGCGGTCTGACCGATAAAGATCTTCGTAGAATATGTAGGAGCCAATATGAGCATCCAGGTTCCGCTATTGGTTATTGACCGGAGACGTGTCTCGGTCATGTCTACATTGTTCTCGAACCCGTAGGGTCCGCACGCTTAACGTTACGATGACAGTTTCAATATGAGTTTATATATTTTGATGTACCGAAGTTTGTTCGGAGTCCCGGATATGATCACGGACGTGACGAGGAGTCTCGAAATGGTCGAGACATAAAGATTTATATATTGGAAGCATATATTTGGATATCGGAAATGTTCTGGGTGAAATCGGTATTTTACCGGAGTACCGGGAGGTTACCGGAACCCCCCGGGAGGTATATGGGCCTTAGTGGGCTTTAGTGGAAGAGAGGAGAGGTGGCCAGGGCTGGGCCGCGCGCCCCTCCCCCCTAGACCGAATAGGACAAGGAGAGGGGGGGCGGCGCCCCCCTTCCTTCTCTCTCTCCTCTTTCCCCCTCCCGAATCCTATTCCAACTAGGAAGGGGGGGGGGAATCCTACTCCCGATGGGAGTAGGACTCCTCCTGGCGCGCCCTCCTCCTGGCCGGCCGCACCCCCCTTGCTCCTTTATATACGGGGGCAGGGGGGCACCTCTAGACACACAAGTTGATATTCGTGATCGTTCCTCAGCCGTGTGCGGTGCCCCCCTACACCATATTCCACCTCGGTCATATTGTAGCAGTGCTTAGGCGAAGCCCTGCGACGGTAGAACATCAAGATCGTCACCACGCCGTCGTGCTGACGGAACTCCTCCCCGATGCTTTGCTGGATCGAAGCCCGAGGATCGTCATCGAGCTGAACGTGTGCTAGAACTCGGAGGCACTGTAGTTTCGGTGCTTGGATCAGTTGGATCGGGAAGACGTACGACTACTTCCTCTATGTTGCGTCAACGCTTCCGCTTCGGTCTACGAGGGTACGTAGACAACACTCTCCCCTCTCGTTGCTATGCCTCACCATGATCTTGCGTGTGCGTAGGAATTTTTTTTGAAATTACTACGTTCCCCAACATATAGCATATGCCCGTGATCACCTCCCGAAGTGATCACGGCCCAGTAGTATAGCATGGCAGACGGACAAGAGTGTAGGGCCACTGATGGAACACTAGCATCCTATACTAAGCATTAGGATAGCAGGTAAGGGTAACAATTGTAGCAACAATGACAGGCTATGCAGCAGAATAGGATTAACCAAAAGCAGTAATATGCTACACTACTCTAATGCAAGCAGTAGAGAGAAGGAATAGGCGATATCTGGTGATCAAAGGGGGGCTTGCCTGGTTGCTCTGGCAAGGAGGGGTTGTCAACAACGTAGTCGAACTCAGTGGCATCAGCAACGGTCTCGGTGTCTATCATAGAAGAAGATGGGGGAAGAAACAGTAAATACGGAGCAAACAAAGCATCACAAAACATAACAAGGTAATACGCGGTGCTAGGTATGCCCTTACGCGGTATTAGGTGATACCGGCGAAGGGGGGAAACATCCGGGAAAGTATCCCCGATGTTTCATGTTTTCGGACAAATGAACCGGAGGGGAAAAGTTGCATGTTCACTATGCTAGGGATTTGTGGCGGACGAACGGGCTGCGTTTTTGGATTTGTCTCGTCGTTCTAAGCAACTTTCATGTACACAGTTTTTCCATTCGAGCTACGGTTTATTTTATATTAATTTTAAAAGATTTAAATCATTTTAGGTTTTATTTAATTATTATAAATCAACATTATCCAGAATAGTGGGTGTTGACGGCAGCATGATGTCAGGAGTCAACAAAGGTGTTGACTCGGTCGCTGACGTGTGGGTCCCGCATGTCATACACTGTTAGTTAATTAACAATAGTTAATTAGGCTGATTAGTTAATTAGGCTAATCTAATCAGGATTAATTAAGTTAATTAATTAATATTTTAATTATATTTATTTATTTATTTTTAATTCTTTTTTATAACGTTCTGGCTAGGCCCCACATGTTTGTGGCTCAGAGGGGCCATAGCGGTTCGGGTGGTAGCGGGCGTCGGGCGCCGCCCGATATGGCACAGCGGGCGCCCGCCCGCTGCCACCGGCGCGGCCAATGAGGGGGGAGGCTCGGCGAGCCCGGGGCGTGCGCTCGCCGGCGGGAGGTGACGGCGCAGGCGACGAGGGGAGCGGCCCGATGCAGGCGGTGAGGGGAGCGACGCGACGCGCAGGCGGGCGGCGAGCGCGGCGCGGTGCGGCGACTGCGGGGCGACGGCTCCTGGACGCGACGGTGAGCAGGGCGAGGGACGCGGGAAGGTAGGGCGTGGCCGGAGCAGACGAACGGCACAGGCGAGCAGCGGTGAGGGCGCGGGTGTGCGAGAGGCAGCGGCCATGGGGTGCAGCAGCCGGGGAGGTCCGGGGCCGGCACAGTGGCGCGCGCAAGCGCGGCCATGGCGTAGCCGCAGGGGCCATTCGGCGGGAAGGGGCGCCGCGACAGGAGGTGTGGGAGGCCGGGCACGAGTGTGCGCGGCGGCGCGTTGTGCGGTGCGAGTGCGGTGAGCAGGGGAGGGCACGCGTCGGGCGGAAGCGAGGCAGAGGAGAGTGGAGAGGGGCGAGGCCTCGCGGGGGTTTGTAGGGAACGGGACAGAGGGGCTCGAGGAGGAAGTCGTAGACGCCGTACGCAATAGAGGCAGGCCCGTGGGGAGGTCCGGCGAGGTCCTCGGGCGGCGGCGACGATCGGTCTGGGCGGCGGCGTCGGCGGGTCGTTCCCCCAATCCAAATCTGGATCGGGGAGGAGGAGGCGATTGTGGAGGGCGGAATGGGGTGACGGGGGTTAGGGTTTGCGGTTGCGAGGGGATAAGGGAGTGAGTGGGGGGCGGCAGCCTGGGCCAGGTGGGCCGGCCTGGTGGGTCAGAGCCTAGTGGTTTTTTTCTTTTTCCTTTTTCTCTTTTCTCTTTTGTATCTTGTTTTGTTTTGTTTTACTTTTTCTTATTTTATTTTATTTTATTTTATTTTTGTTTTGGCTAATTGTTTGGGCACCAAATGCGTTTTGTAAAGTATGAGAGCTGGCCCACAAATCACAGCACAATATATCCTACCACCAAAAACTAGTTTGGTGTAAATATCATTTCATATTTATTTTGTATTAATAAAAAGGTTATTAAATAATGTTTTCAGCCACTGTTTGAGGTTGTTTAAGTCACTTATCAAATTTCAATAATGTTGTTTACAATTTTATCATAGCCTCTGATTTACCTACTATTTATTGAACATTTTAGTTTTAATATTTGAAAACTCTTATTGTTTGCTTGATTTTGAATTTTGAATTTGAATCGGTTTCGAACTAACGCGAGATTAGCAACAGAAATCGAGGTGACGTGGCATCATGAGCAGAGGTTCAGTGTAGATTAAATATCCGGGTGTCACACCTATTCTGCACAACTCCAAACGAACTGAAACTTCACGGAGATTTTTTTATCAAATATATGATGAATATTGGAGCAAATAACTACTAGAGGGGGCCCACCAGGTGGGCACAACCCACCTGGGCGCACCAGGGAGCCCAGGCGCGCCCTGGTGGGTTGTGCTCACCCAGACCCACCTCCGGTGCCCATCTTCTGGTATATGGTCATTTTCACCTAGAAAAAAATAAGGAGAGGACTTTCGGGAGAAGCACCGCTGTCTCGAGGCGGAACTTGGGCAGGAGCACTTTTGCCCTCCGACGGAGCGATTTTGCCGGGGGAACTTCCCTCCCGGAGGGGGAAATCATCGTCATCATCATCACCAACAACTCTCCCATCTTGGGAGGGCAATCTCCATCAACATCTTCACCATCACCATCTCATCTCAAACCCTAGTTCGTCTCTTGTATTCGATCTTGTTACCGGAACTATAAATTGGTGCTAGGGGGTGACTAGTAGTGTCGATTCATATTGTAGTTGATTACTATATGGTTTATTGGGTGGAAGATTATATGTTCAGATCCATGATGCTATTTAATACTCCTCTGATCATGAGCATGTTTATTATTTGTGAGTAGTTACTTTCGTTCTTGAGGTCACGGGATAAATCATGTTGCAAGTAATCATGTGAATTTGATATGTGTTCGATATTTTGATGGTATGTATGTTGTGATTCCCTTAGTGGTGTCATGTGAACATCGACTACATGACACTTCACCATATTTGGGCCTAAGGGGATGCATTATGTAGTAGTAAATAGAAGGTGGGCTGCGAGAGTGACAGAAGCTTAAACCCCAGTTTATGCACTATTCCGTAAGGGACCGATTGGACCCAAAAGTTTAATGCTATGGTTAGAATTTATTCTTAATACTTTTCTAGTAGTTGCAGATGCTTGCGGGAGGGTTAATCATAAGTAGGAGGTTTGTTCAAGTAAG
Organism: Triticum dicoccoides; assembly: GCF_002162155.2. Lineage (NCBI taxonomy): Eukaryota > Viridiplantae > Streptophyta > Magnoliopsida > Poales > Poaceae > Triticum > Triticum dicoccoides. Next base: position 607,135,972 of record NC_041380.1, on the reverse strand, counting down.
AACATCAGCTAAGCACCGGTCCACCCATATATCAAATTATCAAAGTAGCGAACACGAATCAAACCAACATGATGAAAGTGACTAGATGAAATTCCCTTGTACCCTCAAGAACACTTTTCTTATCATAAGAGACCGTTTTGGCATGTCCTTTGCCTCCAAAGGATTGGGATACCTTGCTGCATACTTGTTACAATTATCGTTACTTGCTCGTTACAAATTATCTTGCTATCAAACTACTTAGTTACTTACAATTTCAGCACTTGCAAACATTACCTTACTGAAAACTACTTGTCATTTCCTTTTGCTCCTCGTTGGGTTCAACACTCTTACTTATCGAAAAGAGCTACAATTGATCCCCTATACTTGTGGGTCATCACACCCCACCTACCAAATTACCTGCACATGTCATGGCGGGTGATAGCGGACTACGCGAGGGAGAGCCTCCATTAGTGCCAGATGACGTTGCCCCCGTCGAAGAAGTAAATGCCGATGATTTCATGGAGGAGGAGGATGATGACCCTCTCAACTATATCAATACCGCCTATGATGATGGAGGATTGATGGCTCGGGACGATGACTCGGGCTATGAGCGTGGATATGATGACTTGATGTTGCCTGATTTGCCAGAGTCGGAACGTCCTAAGGCGGAATGCAAAAAGTCTCTCTTCATGCGATCCTCACAGGAGACGTCTCCGGATGCCACCTCTACCCAGCAACAACCCGACGGCCATCCACTGATTAGCCCAACGACATGGGGGTGGTGGTTAGGGAAGGTATGGTGGGCTCACTACCGCCATCCGCCAAGAAGCAAAGGAGGAGACCGGACAAGAAAGGCCCTAAAGGCGCCAGAGCTGCTTCAAGCAGCCAACCGCCTATGAAGCCCCGGGAGATAGACAGCATACCTGTCGAAGGTGCAGAGCATTTCCATGTCACCGGACATCCGATCCTACCTCTAAAAGCGCTAGAGCGCGTACTGAACAATGATCTAAGAAGTCTTCATGAAGATGTGTTGGCCAGAGAGAAAAGCCTTCTCATCTCGGAAAAACCAGGATACCTGCTTTACATGGCTCAGCTGCCGAGCGGGAACGTCGAGAGATGGCCCACGGATAAGTTCATCCTGCGATTTGACTACATCTATGACATGTTCCACATGACCAAGCTGGATTTCCAGTTCATCCGCATGTATGTGCTGTATCTCAACTACATCATCAGGCGCGAGAACATAAAATATATCTGCGTCGTGGACCCATACTATATGCACGAGAGCTTCTTGGCAGTCTGCAAAGAGCATCGTGACTATGCGAGCAAGTACATCGGTGAGTTCATGATCGCTAATAAGGACAAGGAAGCGATTCTCCTGCCTTATCATCCCACGTAAGTCATCCGCAGATATCCTTTCGTAAGTTTTAATCATTCCTCATATGTCTGTACCCAGAATACTCCCATGCTCTGTACTTGGACTCATCGAAGAACACCAAGACAAAGGATTACACGTACATAAAGAGTGTTCTTGATAGTGCCCTATTAACCTTCAGCCTGTCTGGTGGATATATCAAGGTGAACAAGTACAGGAATAACAGGTTGGGTTTCGGCCATAAGACCGACTTCTACTGCATCCAGCAACCGTACACCAGTAAGGCTGATGGATTCTACCTCATGCATCACATGATCGAGTACAGAAGGGATAATCAACGCCTTCGCATGTCAGCTACTTCCAGCGATGCCGAGATTGTCAATTGGGCCTTAAGCATAGGAAGGGCACCGGATCATCGAATCCGAGCTGAGTTTTATGACGTACAATGTGAACTTGCCCAAGTGATCATGAAGGAGGTCCTCGAACTAACATGGATGTTCTACCATGGGCCAATGACGCGGGACGATGTCCGAGCACTGCTAGTCACTCATCGTCTGGACCTGAAGCCTTTCAACAAGCTCGGGTGCTTCGTCCCTAACTATGAAGATTGGTCCGCCAACCTGGAGGAATTATTGACGATGACAATGTGTCACTACTGTCTTTCTATGACAAAACTTCGAATTTATGCATGGTGAAACTCTGTGATGTAATTAAACTGTCCTCCTGAACTAGCATAGATCGCTCTAGTTAATTAGTTTGGGTATGGGAACTTCGTTATTTATGTTTACTATAGGTTGCTTGTATTTTGCAATTATGCCTCTTTGTAATTCTCAAGTACATTATGTTGCATATTATCGTTGAATTCATCAACTGACGATGCAGGTACATAGATTAGAGATGGTGAAGGACTGCTACATCGTGTTCGTTGGGAGGGTTCCAGGAGTGTACGACCACTGGCTAGACGCTCAGGCCCAGGTGGACAAGTCCCCGGGTGCTAGCCATAGAGGGTTCGATAGCAGAGCCGAAGCGGATAATGAAGGAAATATGCCCTAGAGGCAATAATAAAGTTGTTATTTATATTTTCTTATATCATGATAAATGTTTATTATTCATGCTAGAATTGTATTAACCGGAAACTTAGTACATGTGTGGATACATAGACAAATAGAGTGTCACTAGTATGCCTCTACTTGACTAGCTCGTTGAATCAAAGATGGTTAAGTTTCCTAGCCATAGACATGAGTTGTCATTTGATTAACGGGATCACATCATTAGAGAATGATGTGATTGAGTTGACCCATTCCGTTAGCTCAGCATTTGATCGTTTGGTATATTGCTATTGCTTTCTTCATGACTTATACATGTTCCTATGAGTATGAGATTATGCAACTCCCGAATACCGGAGGAACACTTTGTGTGCTACTGCTACGTCTTGAGCACTGCGTTGGTTTTCCCTTGAAGAGGAAAAGGTGATGCAGCAAAGTAGCGTAAGTATTTCCCTCAGTTTTTGAGAACCAAGGTATCAATCCAGTAGGAGACCACGCGCGAGTCCCTCGTACCTACACAAACAAATAAGAACCTTGCAACCAATGCGATAAAGGGGTTGTTAATCCCTTCACGGCCACTTGCAAAAGTGAGATCTGATAGAGATGATAAGATAATATTTTTGGTATTTTTATGATAAAGAGTGAAAGTAAAGATTGCAAAATAAAAGTAGATCAGAAACTTTTATGATAGAGAATAGACCCGGGGGCCATAGGTTTCACTTGTGGCTTCTCTCAAGATAGCATAAGTATTACGGTGGGTGAACAAATTACTATCGAGCAATTGATAGAATTGAGCATAGTTATGAGAATATCTAGGCATGATCATGTATATAGGCATCACATCCGCAACAAGTAGACCGACTCCTGCCTGCATCTACTACTATTACTCCACACATCAACCACTATCCAGCATGCATCTAGAGTATTAAGTTCATAAGAACGTAGTAACGCATTAGGCAAGATGACATGATGTAGAGGGATAAACTCAAGCAATATGATATAAACCCCATCGTTTTATCCTCGATGGCAACAATATAGTAAGTGTCGTTTCCCCTACTGTCACTGGGATCAAGCACCGCATGATTGAACCCAAAGCTAAGCACTTCTCCCATTGCAAGAAAGATCAATCTAGTAGGCCAAACCAAACTGATAATTCGAAAAGACTTGCAAAGATAACCAATCATACATAAAAGAATTCAGAGGAGATTCAAATATTGTTCATAGATAATCTTGATCATAAACCCGCAATTCATCGGATCTCGACAAACACACCGCAAAAAGAGTTACATTGAATAGATCTCCAAGAAGATCGAGGAGAACTTTGTATTGAGATCCAAAGAGAGAGAAGAAGCCATCTAGCTAATAACTATGGACCCGAAGGTCTGAGGTAAACTACTCACACATCATCGAAGAGGCTATGGTGTTGATGTAGAAGCCCTCCATGATCGATGCCCCCTCCGGCGGAGCACCGAAAAGGCCCCAAGATGGGATCTTGATAACCCACAAGTATAGGGGATCGCAACAGTTTTTGAGGGTAGAGTATTCAACCCAAATTTGTTGATTCGACACAAGGGGAGCCAAAGAATATTCTCAAGTATTAGCAGCTGAGTTGTCAATTCAACCACACCTGGAAACTTAGTATCTGCAGCAAAGTGTTTAGTAGCAAAGTAATATGATAGTGGTGATAACGGTAACAAAGTAAAGACAGCAAGTAATGTTTTTGATATTTTTGTAGTGATTGTAACAGTAGCAACGGAAAAGTAAATAAGCGTAAACCAGTATATGGAAAACTCGTAGGCACCGGATCAATGATGGATAATTATGCCGGATGTGGTTCATCATGTAACAGTCATAACATAGGGTGACACAGAACTAGCTCCAGTTCATCAATATAATGTAGGCATGTATTCCGTAAATAGTCATACATGCTTATGGAAAAGAACTTGCATGACATGTTTTGTCCTACCCTCCCGTGGCAGCGGGGTCCTATTGGAAACTAAGGGATATTAAGGCCTCCTTTTAATAGAGAACCAGAACAAAGCATTAACACATAGTGAATACATGAACTCCTCAAACTATGGTCATCACCGGGAGTGGTCCCGATTATTGTCACTTCGGGGTTGCCGGATCATAACACATAGTAGGTGACTATAGACTTGCAAGATAGGATCTAGAACTCACATATATTCATGAAAACATAATAGGTTCAGATCTGAAATCATGGCACTCGGGCCCTAGTGACAAGCATTAAGCATAGCAAAGTCATAGCAACATCAATCTCAGACCATAGTGGATACTAGGGATCAAACCCTAACAAAACTAACTCGATTACATGATAAATCTCATCCAACCCATCACTGTCCAGCAAGCCTACGATGCAATTACTCACGCACGGCGGTGAGCATCATGAAATTGGTGATGGAGGATGGTTGATGATGACGACGACGACGAATCCCCCTCTCCGGAGCCCCGAACGGACTCCAGATCAGCCCTCCCAAGAGAGATTAGGGCTTGGCGGCGGCTCCGTATCGTAAAACGCGATAAAACTTTCTCTCTGATTTTTTTCTCCTCGAAAGCCAATATATGGAGTTGGAGTTGGCGTCGGAGGGCCACCAGGGGGCCCACGAGGTAGGGGGGGCGTGCCCAGGGGGGAGGGGCGCGCCCCCCACCCTCATGGACAGGGTGTGGGCCCCATGGTCTTCATCTTTGGTGAGGGGTTTTTTATTATTTATTCTAAGATATTCCGTGGAGTTTCAGGTCATTCCGAGAACTTTTGTTTTCTGCACATAAAACAACACCATGGCAATTCTGCTGAAAACAGCGTCAGTCCGGGTTAGTTCCATTCAAATCATACAAGTTAGAGTCCAAAACAAGGGCAAAAGTGTTTGGAAAAGTAGATACGACGGAGACGTATCAACTCCCCCAAGCTTAAACCCTTGCTTGTCCTCAAGCAATTCAGTTGAGAAACTGAAAGAGAAAAAGAAAAACTTTTACAAACTCTGTTTGCTCTTGTTGTTGTAAACATGAAAAGCCAGCATTCAAGTTTCAGCAATTATTATGAACTAACCATACTCACAATAACACGTAGGTCTCACAATTACTCATATCACTAGCATAATCAGCTAGCGAGCCATAATAATAAAACTCGGATGACAACACTTTCTCGAAATAATCATAACATGATATAACAAAATGGTATCTCGCTAGCCCTTTCTGAGACCGCAAAACATAAATGCAGAGCAACTTTAAAGATCAAGGACTGACTAAACATTGTAATTCATGGTATAAGAGATCCAGTGAAGTCATACCCAATATAAACCAAACATAATGAATGCAAACAACAGTGTGCTCTCTAGCGGGCGCTTTTTAATAAGAAGGGTGATGACTCAACATAAAAGTAAATAGATAGGCCCTTCGCAGAGGGAAGCAGGGATTTGTAGAGGTGCCAGAGCTCAATTTTTGAAATAGAGATAAATAATATTTTGAGCGGCATACTTTCACTGTCAACGCAACAACTATGAGATGGCTGTATCTTCCATACTACATGCATTATAGGCAGTTCCCAAACAGAATGGTAAAGGTTTATACTCCCCCTCCTCCACAATCATCAATCCATGGCTTGCTCGAAACAACGAGTGCCTCCAACATTCAACGGGTCCCAGGGGAGTTTTGTTTAATTATTTTGATTTTCTTTGATCTTTTTGGATCATGGGATTGGGCATCCCTTTACCGGCCCTTTCTCGTGAATGAGGAGCGGAGTCCACTCCTCTTGAGAATAACCCACCTAGGTGGAAGATATAGGCAGCCATAGTTGCACATGAGATGCTCGAGCATACAAAACAGAATTTCATTTGAAGGTTTGGAGTTTGTCACATACAAATTTACTTGGAACGGCAGGTAGATACCGCATATAGGAAGGTATAGTGGACTCATATGAAACAACTTTGGGGTTTAAGGAGTTTGGATGCACAAGCAGTATTCCCACTTAGTACAGGTGAAGGCTAGCAAAAGACTGGGAAGCGACCAACTGAGAGAGCGACAACAGTCGTAAACATGCATTAAAATTAATTCACACCGAATATAAGCATGAGTAGGATATAATCCACCATGAACATAAATATCATGAAGGCTATGTTGATTTGATTCAACTACATGCGTGAACATGTGCCAAGTCGAGTCACTCAATTCATTTAAAGGAGGATACCATCCTATCATACCACATCATAATCATCTCAATAGCATGTTGGCATGCAAGGTTAACCATTATAACTCATAGCTAATCAAGCATGGCACAAGAAACTATAATCTCTAAATTTCATTGCAAATATGTTTACTTCATAATAGCTGAATCAGGAACGATGAATCATCATATTTACAAAAAGAAGAGAGGTCAAGTTCGTACCAGCTTTTCCCATCCCAATGAGTCCATCATATATCATCATTATTGCCTTTCACTTGCACGACCGAACGGTGTGTATAATAATAGGAGTGTACGTGCATTGGACTAAGCTGGAATCTGCAAGCATTCAACTCAAGAGAGAAGACAAGTAATATGGGCTCTAAGTTAAATAAACAATCATGCATATAAGAGTCACTAAGCATTTTCAATATAGTCTTCTCGACCCCCAAAGAAAGGAAAATAAAAATAAAAACTATTTACACGGGAAAGCTCCCAACAAGCAAAAGAAGGACGGGAAATATTTTTGGGTTTTCTTTTTAATTCTACTACAAGCATGGAAAGTAGACTAACACTAATATTTTTTGTTTTTTTTCTTAAGGTTTATTAAACACACAAGAAGAAAGCGGGAAAAAGGAAAATAAACTAGCATGGATATTACAGTGAAAGAGTATGAGCACCGACATCTAGCAATGAGTGTGAACATGAATGTAATGTCGGTGGGAAATACGTACTCCCCCAAGCTTAGGCTTTTGGCCTAAGTTGGTCTATTGCCAGGGATAACCTGGCTGATATCCGTAGGTGAAGCTGGGGTCGTACTGCGATGCAGCGGCTACCGCCTGCTGAGCAGCAGCACGGCGTTGGGCTGCTTCCACTCCCCTCTCGTACTCATCTGCCTCCTCTCTGGTAATAATATATCTTCCTCTCGCCTGAAAATCAAAGAAGGTAGGAGCAGGAAGAGCAACACGGACCATACGCCGTCTGTCAAAGATTAGTCGATACTGGTAAGGTGGTCCAGTCCTCTCAATGAACTGGTGGGAAACATAGGATCAAGATCTAAATAAGAAGTGGGCAACTCCACATCACCCTCACGAATGTCTACATCAAGAAAAATTAGCTAAGCGGGTTGCATAAATTCCTCCAAAGAAATCTCTGTTACGTCTATTAAGATGCAACCTACAAGCTACAATGGCTCCCATATGATAAGCTTGGTTCCCTAACACAGCACTTCTGAGAATGCTGAGATTAGGGGCACACATGTGACATGCTTCATCCTTAGCAGTTATACATCTACCAATGAAGAGAGCAAAATAATGTATAGCAGGAAAGTGAATGCTCCCTATAGTGGTCTGTGCTATATCTCTAGATTCCCCCACAGTTATTGTAGCAAGAAAATCTCTATATTCAGATTTAGGGGGATCCCTGATACTACCCCAAGATGGAAGTTTGCATGCACGAGTGAAATCCTCTAAGTCCATGGTATAAGACTTGTCATAAAGGTCAAACATGACTGAAGGAGAATTACGCGAAGATGAATAATCAAACCTCCCCACAAATGAACTTGCGAGATAACGATACTGGGGGCATTTATCAGCTTCAAAGTCCTCAAGACTGGCATTACGCACATATGTGTAAAACTCTTCTTTAATTCCCACTTGATTCATAAAATTTTCCGAAGGCCATTCATAGGGCCTCACGAGAGCGTCTCTTGGTGGTTCCTCGTCACCATCACGCATTGCAAGTCTGGGACCTTGCTTCCTTGAAGAACCACCTTGGAACATCCTCCTAAGCATATTGTTTTATCTGAAAATAATTCTGAAATTTTAGTAACTTCAAACAAAAGTGAACCAACTTCAATAAGATTAATAGCAACTACTCATACAAGTGCCTAGAGCATATATCAAGCATAAGAACTACTTGGAACCATATATATTTGACATGCAAGCTCAAGAACATGGTCACCTATGCAGCACAAATTTGCAATGAATAAAGCACTAGAACAAAAACTAATTGTACCAATGGAGGAGTCACATACCAAGGAACAATCTCCCCAAGCAGTTTTGCGAGAGGTGCTTTAAGCAAGGAGATCGAAAATCGCAGCAAAAGTTGCTGGAACACGAGCTTGAGTTGGTTTTTCGGGTTTGTGCGAGACAGAGGAAGAAGATGGGTGCATGAATAAGTGGAGGAGGGCCACCGTGGGCCCACGAGGCAGTGGGGCGCGCCCAGGGGGGTAGGGCGTGCCCTCCACCCTCGTGACCAGGTGGCAGCTCCCCCCGCGGTAATTTTTGCACTAAAAATCCTTAAATATTCCCGAAAAAATCATATTAAATTGGCATGGCATTCTGAGGACTTTTATTTTCGGGATATTTTTATATTGCACGGATAAGTCAGGAAACAGACAGAAAAAAATACTATTTTACTTTATTTCTACTAAAGAACAGAAAATATAAAGAGGGTACAGAAGGTTGTGCTTCTAGTTTCATCTATCTCATGCTCATCAAAAAGAATCCACTAACAAGGTTGATCAAGTCTTGTTAACAAACTCATTCCGATAATCATGGAACCGGAGAAATTTTGAATAACACTATGTTACCTCAACGGGGATATGGACATCCCCAACAATAAGTATATCATATTTCTTTTTGACAGTAGGAAGAGGAAATTCAAAACCTCCAAATATAATCGATGGAATTTTCCCAATAGAGTTGACACTATAAACTTGAGGTTGTTTCCTCGGAAAGTGCACCGTATGCTCATTACCATTAACATGAAAAGTGACATTGCCTTTGTTGCAATCAATAACAGCCCCTGCAGTATTAAGGAAAGGTCTTCCAAGAATAATAGACATACTATCATCCTCGGGAATATCAAGAATAACAAAGTCCGTTAAAATAGTAACATTTGCAACCACAACAGGTACATCCTCACAAATACCGACAGGTATAGCAGTTGATTTATCAGCCATTTGCAAAGATATTTCAGTAGGTGTCAACTTATTCAAGTCAAGTCTACGATATAAAGAGAGAGGCATACCACTAACACCGGCTCCAAGATCACATAAAGCAGTTTTAACATAATTTCTTTATGGAGCATGGTATAGTAGGTACTCCTGGATCTCCAAGTTTCTTTGGTATTCCGCCCTTAAAAGTGTAATTAGCAAGCATGGTGGAAATTTTAGCCTCCGGTATCTTTCTTTTATTAGTAATGATATCCTTCATATACTTAGCGTAAGGATTTGTTTTGAGCACATCAGTCAATCGCATACGCAAAAAGATAGGTCTAATCATTTCAGCAAAGCGCTCAAAATCCTCATCATCCTTTTTCTTGGATGGTTTCGGAGGAAAAGTCATGGGTTTCTGAACCCATGGTTCTCTTTCTTTACCATGTTTCCTAGCAACGAAGTCTCTTTTATCATAATGTTGATTCTTTGATTGTGGGTTATCAAGATAAACAGCAGGTTCAACTTCTACATCATTATCATTACTAGGTTGAGCATCATCATGAACATCATCATTAACATTTTCACTAGGTTCATGTTCATTACCAGATTGTGTTTCAACATCAGACATAGAGATATCAGTTGGATTATCATGTGGTTCAGCAATAGGTTCACTAGAAGTTTGCACGGTTCTATCATTTTTCTTTTTCTTCCTTTTAGAAGAACTAGGTGCATCAATATTATTTCTTTGAGAATCTTGCTTGATTCTCTTAGGGTGGCCTTCAGGATACAAAGGTTCCTGAGTCATTCTACCAGTTCTAGTAGCCACTCTAACATCATAATCATTTTTCTTACTGTCGGTGTCAAAACCGGCGGATCTCGGGTAGGGGGTCCCGAACTGTGCGTCTAGGCCGGATGGTAACAGGAGACAAGGGACACGATGTTTTTACCCAGGTTCGGGCCCTCTCAATGGAGGTAAAACCCTACTCCTGCTTGATTAATATTGATGATATGGGTAGTACAAGAGTAGATCTACCACGAGATCAAGGAGGCTAAACCCTAGAAGCTAGCCTATGGTATGATTGTTGTATGATGGAGTTGTCCTATGGACTAGAACCCTCCGGTTTATATAGACACCGGATAGGGTTAGGGTTACACAGAGTCGGTTACAATGGTAGGAGATCTTGAATATCCGCATCGCCAAGCTTGCCTTCCATGCTAAGGAAAGTCCCATCCGGACACGGGATGAAGTCTTCAATCTTGTATCTTCATAGTCCTGGAGTCCGACTGAAGGTATAGTCCGGCTATCCGGACACCCCCTAATCCAGGACTCCCTCAGTACCCCTGAACCAGGCTTCAATGACGATGAGTCCGGCGCGCAGTTTGTCTTCGGCATTGCAAGGCGGGTTCCTCCTCCAAGTTCTTCAAGAAGATTGTAAACACCAAGAGTAGTGTCCGACTCTTCAAAATAAGTTTCCACATATTACCATAGAGATAATAATGTTAACACAAATCAAATCTGCTGACATATTCCGCAGTGTGTCATCACACTACGGCCAAGTCCTTTACTCGAATCATTTTTACTTTTCCACCTCAGCGCGTTTTGCGAGGCAGTTTCCTTGGCACGTCTTGTCAAAGCAGAGATCGTGTCCCCCTTTTACGGGATTCTCATCAATACGGACATGGGTAACCCAACCGCGCCATTTATCACGGCGCTTGGGAGGCAAGCGAGTTTTACTAGGCTGGTGGGGACGCACAACCACATGCGCCCATATAAGGGGATAAGGATCCACCTTTTTACCTACGCCTTCTTCCTCCTTTGCCTATCCATCTCCTGCGCACTCGAGCTCCAGCGCCCAAGCCCGCACTTCCCACCTCGACCTTCTCCAGCGATGTCCGGAGCGGGAGGCAAGTGGAAGGTCTCCTCCGTCATGGAGGGCGACGTCAAAAAGCTTAGGAAGGCCGGATACTTGTCCAAAGACATCGCGCACCGGCTTCCCGAGAAGGGGCAGCTCCTCCCCACCCCAAGGCCCCACGAGAGGGTAGTATTCCTTCCCCACTTCCTCCGTGGACTGGGTTTTCCACTCCACCCATTCGTCCGGGGACTCATGTTCTACTACGGCCTGGATTTCCACGATCTGGCCCCGAACTTCATCCTCAACATCTTGGTGTTTATCATCTTGTGCGAGGCTTTCCTCCGCGTCCGCCCCCATTTCGGCCTCTGGCTCAAGACCTTCAACGTCAAGCCCAAGGTGGTGCGCGGCAGCCAGGTGGAGTGCGGAGGCGCCATGGCGGGCAAGATTGCCAACATCCTGTGGTTCGAGGGCTCCTTCGTGGAGACCCTAAAGGGGTGGCAAGCCGGGTGGTTTTACATCACCGAGCCACGCGATCCGAAATGGATCGTAGCCCCCGAGTTTCGATCCGGACCCCCCACGCGGCTTATGTCCTGGAAAGAGACGAGCCTGTCATGGGGTAACGAAGAAGAGGTGACCGGACTGAAAACATGCATCCAGTCCCTGGTAAACAAGCCAATTAGGCTTGTCAATGTAGTCCAGGTCATGCTCGTCCGCCGGATCCTCCCGTGTCAACAACGGGATTTTAATCTATGGGAGTTCGACCCGGCGCAGCATCGAACCCTTAATAGGCTCTTCGACACGACGTATGAAGACGTCTGGAAGTTGCTAATCAAAGGTGCCGAGGCTCCCGCATCCGCTTCTGAGGGCCGCGGATACAGCTCGCAGCGTCACACTAGCGAGGTAAGCTATTTTCACCTTTTACAGGATGTTAAGTTTTTTCATAGTTTGACTCTATGCGGGATCTAAACTCCCTTACCTTTGACAGGCTTGGCAGGCGATATCCGGACCGATTAACTGTCCGGATCCCTTGCCCAAAGACCCAGACCCTGCTCTCTTAGTGAAGCTGCTGGTTCCGGCGCCCTATGTGGTGCCGGAGAAGAAGGCCAAGAAGAAGAAGGCCACGGGGACTCGAAAGAGTGCCTGTAATATGGTGGTGTCAGACTCATCATCCGATGAGTCCGAGATGCTCTCCTCCCGTGAGAACGAGGAGGAGGAAGAAGAAACCTCTCCCCCTCCAGCGGGGGGAGGGAAGAAAAGGAAGGCCGGCCCAACAGGGGAGGCCGAAGGGTCTAGGAAGAGGAAGACCCCTCCGTCGGACTACTCCCCCGATGCCGAAGAGGACGAAGAGGAGTGGCCAGATAGGGCCAAGCGTCCGGCGAAATCGTAAGTTCGGATATCAGAGTAACTCATGACGTTCCTTTGTTGCACAACTTTCCTAATGTCGGACATAATTATGCAGCCCGCCCCGGGCCGAACTCGACGAATCATCGGGCGGCTCCCTGGATTCATCGGACGTGAACTCAGTTCCGCCCGCTGACTCCCCCCACACTGCGGATGACGCCGAAGTGGCGTCGCGGCAAGCTCCTAGGCAGGAGGAGGTGGTCCTGGAGGAGCCGCGAGGCGACCTCCCGGACTCCAGGAGTAAAGGGGACAAGACCCCCCAGGGCTCCAAGTCCGGCTTTGAGCCGGACACCGCGCCAGAATCTTCAACAGTTCCGGACCGCGGTAGGCGAACTCCTCCCAAGAGGAGCAAGCCTTCTGAGCCAGTGGCCTCCGTCCAACCGGAGGAGCCGGACAATCTTCTGGAGGTGCTTGACGACGCCTCCATTGACAAGGAGCACCGTACTATTATGAGTACGATGATCCAGAAGGTTCAGTCCGCCAAGAGCGGACTGACTGAAGCTTGTGCTAGCCTTCTAACAGGCTTCGAGGTAAGTAAAAATATGTAAAAATATTACCGCATATATGGTAGCCCTTGATGCTCTGTTTGGTGTTCGGAAAGAAAAGCCGAATAGAGGATCTATTAATTTTCGCAGAAGTCTAACAAAAAGGAGTCAATATGCGTATGTAGGCTTCGCTGCTAGCCACCGCCGCACTGACTGCGGAGGTGGGTGCCCTGAAACCGGGCCTCGAGCGGACCGAGCAAGAGCTCAGCCTTGTCAAGCGGCAGCTCGAGGAGAAAGAAGGTAAGAAATACCTTACAGAAAAAGTGCCTATAAAAAGACGTGATTGCAAAAAATAACAGGATTGTGCTACTTATTGTAGGGGCCACGACTGAGGTGGCGACCCTCAAGCAGGCGCTGTCCGAGGCTGAGAAGAAAGCGGCCGCAGAGCGCACCGAGCGAGAGAAACTTGAGGACCAGGTCGGCGAGGTGTAGCAGGAGCTTCAGACTCTCATGAAAACACATGAGAGTTTGGAGCTTGAGTCAAAGACGCAAGCGTCCGAGCTCGCGGCGGCCCTTGAGACTGCCAAGTCCGCCAAGGCCGAAGCCCAAAGGGCCCTCCAAGAGTTGGAGGAGATGAAAAAGATAGCGGCGGGTAAGGCATTCTTTATGCAGAGAAGAAATATAAAAGTAAACTACTTGTTACTTACCCGAATCCGGAGCTCTCCAGGGGCATTCGCAGATCTTCCCCGTAGCGTATCCGACGCCACCACATTCTACCGAGCTGAGGAGGACAACTCGAAGGAGAAGGTGTTCTGGTCTCAGTATGCTGAGGCCGGACACCCTGTGCCCTTGAGCGATCAGCTGAAACAGCTAGTCGAGCTCCACAAGGCGGCTGAACAGGCCATGAAGGGCTTCATAGTTCGGCTGTGGCCCGGAGAGGCCCTGCCCGGGAGGTACTTCGGGCTGGTGCGGCGGCTGTTCAAGGCCTGTCCAAGGCTTGAGCTCATCAAGCGCTCAGTCTGCATCGAAGGTGCCCGTAGGGCCCTTGCCCGTGCAAAGGTGCACTGGGGTAAGCTGGACGGTGAGAAGCTTGTGAGGGACGGGCCACCGCTGGGGAAGGAGCATCGCAAGCCCGAGAACTACTATAAGGATGTTCTTGCGGGTGCCCGCCTTGTGGCGGATGAATGTACCAAGGATGTAATTTTTGAATGAACTCGCTCGTGTTTATCCTGTGCGCTGAAAACTTGTTCATAGGCGCTAAGCAATGCTTGTTGAATTTAAAATATTATTTTCTGTGCGGCTGTTTATCGAAAAATTGAGAGATGGCCAGTCGTCGGCTTCTGCCCCCATGCCGCTAGTGCTGGGGTGTTCGGGATAAACCTGAGCGCTCTTTTTCCCATAGTTGGGTCCTTCGAGGGAGCCGCTCAGCACAACGAACCAGGCAATCGGACTATAATGCTTGAACACTCTCACTTAGCCATAGAACTTTATAATTTTAAATTTCGGCGAAGCCCCTAGTTCGGAAGATCGAGTTTGGGGCGCTATCCACGCCTTGGCCGGACAAATCCGGCTCCTCGCTCGAAGCGGCATAAGTCTTTAGGGACTCGAAAAACCTCTCGAACAGCGACCGGTCTCTCGCCTCATCATGACAGTCAGTTTTAGCTTTCTCCACTGAGGTGCTTAACCCAGCTCAACTGGGGCACAATCGCAGTGGTTCTCCTAGTGCTACCTTAGCCGATATAGCGGAACGTAAGGCACCAAAACATAGGAGCCGGGCAAACCCAACTATTGACCCAAATCATGATTCGGAGCCGATGCATATAGTGCTATAAGTTCGGGGTGCCGCACTTGTGAAAGTGTGCGGACTTCTCACACCATATTGAAGGGTACTGAAGCCCCTGGCGTATTTGCCGTACCACAGTGTACGGGTGCAACATGTCATTAATGAACATATATAAAAGAAAGTAATGCAGAAAATAGACAAAATCTATGCATTATTTATATAAAGGCTGCTATCAGAGAAGAATGATACAAGTGGTATTATAAGCAAAAGATATTGGACTATTTAACATGTCCTGGCCAGGGGCAGGCCGCGGAATTGTATTCAAAACAGGTATACTGCTCGTAATAGAGACCACCTGGGAGTTCCATAATGCGGCATGGCTTGTCTGCCTTCCTGGATCTTGCATTGTTTGTGCGGCAGTTGAATTGCCGAACAGGTCGTCCGAAGTGTGGAGTCCTGAAAGTAAGAAAAAACTAAAAGAATTCGGCAGCCCCTAGTACGGTTTAGGCCGTGTTTTGGGCGTGCTGTGATGGTGCCCCTTCCCCTGCGCCCATGGTATTTCAAGAGCGTAGTTATGTACGCGAAGCACTGGTTTTGCTATGTCGCGGGGGAGAGGGTTGGGGCCGCATTGCTACGCCTGTTCAGAACATGCCAGGCGGTCTTATTGTAGGTTACTCCGGGTGCGCTTGGCAGTGTCCGGCTTTTTAGCGGCCGGACTGGAGAATTGCCTAAGAAGGCTGCTTTGTACTTCCGCTGCGAGAGCCGCCATGTGCTCCTCCGTACGGAGGGAGCGTTCGGTGTTTCCGTTGACCGTAATTACTCCTCGAGGGCCTGGCATCTTGAGCTTGAGATATGTGTAGTGTGGCACCGCGTTGAACTTTGCAAATGCGGTTCGCCCGAGCAGGGCGTGATAGCCACTGCGAAACGGGACTATATCGAAGATTAACTCTTCGCTTCGGAAATTGTCCTGAGATCCGAAGACCACTTCAAGTGTTACTGAGCCTGTACAGTTGGCCTCTACACCTGGTATAACGCCTTTAAAGGTCGTTTTTTTGGGCTTAATCCTCGAGGATCTATGCCCATTTTCCGCACTGTATCCTGGTAAAGCAGGTTCATGCTACTTCCGCCGTCCATGAGGACTCTTGTGAGATGAAATCCGTCGATAATTGGGTCGAGAACCAATGCGGAGAAGCCGCCATGACGGATGCTAGTGGGGTGGTCCCTTCGATCAAAAGTGATCGGGCAGGAGGACCTTGGGTTGAACTTTGGGGCGACTGGCTCCATCACGTATACGTCCCGTAGCGCACGCTTCCGCTCCCTTTTGGGAATGTGGGTTGCGTTATATCATGTTCACCGTCCGCACTTGTGGGGGAAAACCCTTTTGTCCACTGTTGTTCGGTGGCTTGGGCTCCTCCTCATCATCGCTATGCAGCCCCTTGTCTTTATTTTTGGCTCTTAACTTGCCTGCCTGCTTGAACACCCAACAATCCCTGTTGGTGTGATTGGCTGGCTTTTCGGGGGTGCCATGTATCTGGCACAAGCGGTCGAGTATTCGGTCCAAACTGGACGGGCCCTGAGTATTCTTTTTGAATGGCTTTTTCCACTGACCAGATTTATAGCCTCTGAATCCGGCATTAACTGCCGTGTCTTCGTTGCTGTCGCTGCTAACGCGACACTTTTGCTTGTTACGACGTGTCCTGCCACTTTTGTCCTTGGTATCCGAATTACCAGGGTTCTCTGCTAAGTTGTTACTGCGAGCTAGCCAGCTATCTTCTCCCGCGCAAAAGCGGGTCATGAGTGTCATGAGGGCTGCCATGGTTTTCGGCTTTTCCTGTCCCAGGTGCCGGGCAAGCCACTCGTCGCGGATGTTATGCTTGAAGGCTGCTAGGGCCTCTGCGTCCGGACAGTCGACTATCTAGTTTTTCTTTGTTAGGAACCATGTCCAGAATTGCCTGGCCGATTCCTCTGGCTACTGAATTATGTGGCTTAGGTCATCGGCATCCGGTGGTCGCACGTAAGTGCCCTGGAAGTTATCGAGGAATGTGGCTTCCAGGTCCTCCCAAGAACCGATTGAGTCTGCTGGCAAGCGGTTGAGCTAATGCCGGGCCGGTCCCTTAAGCTTGAGCGGGAGGTATTTAATGGCGTGTAGATCATCGCCGCGGGCCATGTGGATATGAAGGAGATAATACTCAATCCATACAACAGGATCTGTTGTCCCATCATATGATTCGATGTTTACGGGTTTGAAACCCTTTGGGATTTTATGATCCATTACTTCATCTATGAAGCATAGTGGGTGTGCGGCGCCTCTATACTGGGCTATATCCTGACGCAGCTCGGAAGAGCTATGTCTGTTGTGTTCGGCCCGGCCGGATTTGTTGTATCCGGACTGAAGATTACCGTCACGTGCCGTGGGGCGCCTGCGCGATCCGTAGATCGATCTTGTTTGCCTTGCCTTGTCCTCCAGTATATCTCACAAGTCTGGCGCATTTTTCCGTGCCTTAGTTGAACGGCGCCGGGGCATGGCTTGGTTGGAGGGCCGACAGGCCTCTCTGTCGCAGCCGCGAGGTGGCCGGTCGGCCATGTCATGCACTAGTGATGTAGGTGCTTCCTCCTCTGATCGGGGTAGCGGCCTGCGCTTTGGGTAACTCTTGGAGGGGCGCTCGAGTTCATACTCTTCGGCCGCAAGGACTTCAGTCCATCTGTCAGCTAGCAAGTCTTGATCAGCTCTAAGCTGTTGCTGCTTTTTCTTGAGGCTATTTGCCATGGCTAGAAGCCTGCGTTTGAAATGCTCTTGTTCGGCAGGGTCTGATGGTACGACGAATTCGTCGTCGTCGAGGCTTGCCTCATCTTCGGAGGGAGGCATATAGTTATCATCCTCAACCTCTCAGTCTGCCGCTCTCTCATGAGGGCTGGCTTCTCCATCTTCCTGTGCCGAATCTTGCTGGGGGGGGTGTTCTTCGGCGCTATCCGGGGTAGTATTATCTCCCGTGCTGGAATCACCGTTTTTGCTTTGGCGGGATTTAGAGCGGCGCCGCTGATGCCGGCGCTTTGGCTGTTTCTTGGAGGTGTCATCCCCCGCTGTTCCATCGCCACCTCCATCTTTTGGAGTATCCACCATGTATATGTCATATGACAAGGTGGCTTTCCAGTGCCCTATAGGTGCTGGTTCCTATTCGTCTCCTGCATCGTCGTCCATACCGTCGATGTCCTCGGAGTCGAAGTCAAGCATGTCGGTTAAATCGTCGACAGTGGATACAAAGTGGGTGGTGGGTGGGCTTTGAATTTCATCATTCGTATCCCATCCTTGCTGACCGTAGCTCGGCCAGGGCTCTCCTGACAAAGAGAGAGACTTTAGTGACTGCAGGATATCGCCAAAGGGCGAGTGCTGAAAGATGTCCTCAGCGGTGAACTCCATGATCGGCGCCCAATCGGATTCGATTGGCAGGGGCGTGGAGGGCTCAAAGTCCGGAAAGGAGTCCGGCTCTTCGGAGTCGCGGGTCTTGTAGAGTGCGGGGCTGGCATTCAGCTCGATCGCCTTTGGGATCGCAGCCCCCGAGGTGGCGTCCAACCACTCATCCTCGATTGGCGCAGCGGGCTCCGAATTAAGGGTCGGAACCGGTGCGAGTGCGGCCTCGAGGACGCTGTTCGGAGGCAGAGCTAGATCATGCCCCTCGAGACAGTGCGGCGCGCTTGGCCGTGGCTCGAATCCGTCGAAGATCAAGTCCCCGTGGATGTCAACCGTGTAGTTTAAGCTTCCAAACCTGACCTGATGGCCAGGGGCGTAGCTTTCGATCTGCTCCAGGTGGCCAAGCGAATTGGCCCGCAGTGCGAAGCCGCCGAAGACGAAGATCTGTCCGGGGAGAAAGGTCTCACCCTAGACTTCATCGTTATAGATGATCGAGGGAGCCATCGAGCCCAAAAGTGACGACACAGGGGAACTCTCAATGAAAGCACCAATGTCGGTGTCAAAACCGGCGGATCTTGGGTAGGGGGTCCCGAACTGTGCGTCTAGGCCGGATGGTAACAGGAGACAAGGGACACGATGTTTTTACCCAGGTTCGGGCCCTCTCGATGGAGGTAAAACCCTACTCTTGCTTGATTAATATTGATGATATGGGTAGTACAAGAGTAGATCTACCACGAGATCAAGGAGGCTAAACCCTAGAAGCTATCCTATGGTACGATTGTTGTATGATGGAGTTGTCCTATGGACTAGAACCCTCCGGTTTATATAGACACCAGTTAGGGTTAGGGTTACATAGAGTCGGTTACAATGGTAGGAGATCTTGAATATCCGCATCGCCAAGCTTGCCTTCCACGCCAAGGAAAGTCCCATCCGGACACGGGACGGAGTCTTCAATCTTGTATCTTCATAGTCCTGGAGTCCGGCTGAAGGTATAGTCCGGCTATCCAGACACCCCCTAATTCGGGACTCCCTCACTTACTATTCATTTCATCAAGCATTTCTTTCTGAGCTTTAAGTACTTGTTCTACTTGAGTGGTAACCATAGAAGCATGTTTGCTAACAAGTTTAAGTTCACCTCTAATATTATCCATATAATCACTCAAGCATTTAATCATAAAGGTATTCTGCTTTAATTGTCTACCAAAATAAGCATTAAAGTCATCTTGCTTAAACATAAAGTCATCAAACTCATCCAAGCACTGACTAGCAATTTTAGTAGGAGGGACTTCAACTTTATCATATCTATAGAGAGAATTTACCTTTACTACCTGTGTCGGGATATCGAGAGGTTCTTCAGTAAATAAGTAATTGAGATCATATACTTCTTCAACAGGCGGTAAATTAAGACCATGTATTTCTTCAATAGGAGGTAAATTCTTAACATCTTCAGCTTTAATACCTTTTTCTTTCATAGATTTCTTTGCCTCTTGCATATCTTCGGGACTGAGAAATAGAACAACTCTCTTCTTCGGAGTTGGTTTAGGAATAGGTTCAGTAATTGGCTCAGGAGCTGGCTCAGGAGTTGGCTCGGGAGGTGGCTCAGGAGGTGCCCAATTATTTTCATTTGCCAACATATTATTCAATAAAATTTCAGCGTCATCCGGTGTTCTTTCCCTGAAAAGAGAACCAACACAACTATCCAGGTAATCTCTGGAAGCATCAGTTAGTCCATTATAAAAGATATCAAATATTTTAGGTTTCTTAAGAGGATGATCAGGCAAAGCATTAAGTAACTTGAGAAGCCTCCCCCAAGCTTGTGGGAGACTCTCTTCTTCAATTTGCACAAAATTGTATATTTCCCTCAAAGCAGCTTGTTTCTTATGAGCAGGGAAATATTTAGCAGAGAAGTAATAAATCATATCCTGGGGACTTTGCACACAGGTAGTATCAAGAGAATTAAACCATTTCTTAGCATCACCCTTTAATGAGAACGGAAATATTTTGAGTATATAAAAGTGGCGCGATCTCAGATTATTAGTAAACAGGGCAGCTATTTCATCTAACTTACGAAGATGTGCCACAACAGTTTCAGATTCATAGCCATAAAAAGGATCAAATTCAACCAAAGTAATTATATCTGGATCAACAGTAATATCATAATAATCCTGATCAGGAACACAGATAGGTGAAGTAGCAAAAGCAGGGTCGGGTCTCATCCTACCTCTAAAAGATTCCTTACTCCACTTAATTAGTAACCTCTTACGTTCAGGTTTATCCGAACAAGCAAGAATAGCTTCATAAGATTCATTATTAAAAAGATAACCCTCAGGAATAACAGGCATAGGTTCATCATCACTAACATCATCGTGTTCAGGTTCACTAATTTCTCTTTCTCTAGACTTAGAAATTTTCTCATCTAGAAATTCACCAAGTGGCACAGTAGTATCAAGCATAGAAGTAGTTTCATCATAAGTATCATGCATAGCAGAAGTGGCATCATCAATAACATGCGACATATCAGAATTCATAGCAGTAGTAGGTTTAGGTGTCGCTAGCTTACTCATAACAGAAGGTGAATCAAGTGCAGAGCTAGATGGCAGTTCCTTACCTCCCCTCGTAGTTGAGGGATAAATTTTTGTCTTAGCGTCTTTCAAGTTCTTCATAGTGTCCAGCAGATATAAATCCCAAGTGACTCAAAGAATAGAGCTATGCTCCCCGGCAACAGCGCCAGAAAAAGGTCTTGATAACCCACAAGTATAGGGGATCGCAACAGTTTTCGAGGGTAGAGTATTCAACCCAAATTTGTTGATTCGACACAAGGGGAGCCAAAGAATATTCTCAAGTATTAGCAGCTGAGTTGTCAATTCAACCACACCTGGAAACTTAGTATCTGCAGCAAAGTGTTTAGTAACAAAGTAATATGATAGTGGTGATAATGGTAACAAAGTAAAGACAACAAAAGTAATGCTTTTGGTATTTTTGTAGTGATTATAACAGTAGCAACGGAAAAGTAAATAAGCGTAAACCAGTATATGGAACACTCGTAGGCACCGGATCAATGATGGATAATTATGCCGGATGTGGTTCATCATGTAACAGTCATAACATAGGGTGACACAGAACTAGCTCCAATTCACCAATATAATGTAGGCATGTATTCCGTAAATAGTCATACGTGCTTATGGAAAAGAACTTGCATGACATCTTTTGTCCTACCCTCCCGTGGCAGCAGAGTCCTATTGGAAACTAAGGGATATTAAGGCCTCCTTTTAATAGAGAACCGGAACAAAGCATTAACACATAGTGAATACATGAACTCCTCAAACTATGGTCATCACCGGGAGTGGTCCCGATTATTGTCACTTCGGGGTTGCCGGATCATAACACATAGTAGGTGACTATACACTTGCAAGATAGGATCTAGAACTCACATATATTCATGAAAACATAATAGGTTCAGATCTGAAATCATGGCACTCGGGCCCTAGTGACAAGCATTAAGCATAGCAAAGTCATAGCAACATCAATCTCAGAACATAGTGGATACTAGGGATCAAACCCTAACAAAACTAACTCGATTACATGATAAATCTCATCCAACCCATCACCGTCCAGCAAGCCTACGATGCAATTACTCACGCACGGCGGTGAGCATCATGAAATTGGTGATGGAGGATGGTTGATGATGACGACGGTGACGAATCCGCCTCTCCGGAGCCCCGAACGGACTCCAGATCAGCCCTCCCGAGAGAGATTAGGGCTTGGCGGCGGCTCCATGTCGTGAAACGCGATGAAACTTTCTCTCTGATTTTTTTCTCCTCGAAAGCCAATATATGGAGTTGGAGTTGGCGTCAGAGGGCCACCAGGGGGCCCACAAGGTAGGGGGGCGCACCGAGGGGGGAGGGGCGCGCCCCCCACCCTCGTGGACAGGGTGTGGGCCCCTTGGTCTTCATCTTTGGCGAGGATTTTTTTATTATTTATTCTAAGATATTCCGTGGAGTTTCAGGTCATTCCGAGAACTTTTGTTTTCTGCACATAAAACAACACAATGGCAATTCTGCTGAAAACAGCGACAGTCCGGGTTAGTTCCATTCAAATCATACAAGTTAGAGTCCAAAACAAGGGCAAAAGTGTTTGGAAAAGTAGATACGACGGAGATGTATCAGATCTCAGGGGTACAGAAGGTTGAGGCGGTGGAAATAGGGTTTCGTTGTGCTCCTGGATGGTTTCGGGGTATGTAGGTATATATAGGACGAAGAAGTAGGTCGGTGGAGCCACGAGGGACCCACGAGGGTGCAGGCGTGCCCGGGGGGCAAGCGCGCCTCCCTGCCTCTAGGCCTCCTTGTTGATTTCTTGACGTCCACTCCAAGTCCTCTAGATCACGTTTGTTCCAAAAATAACTCTCCCAAAGGTTTCATTCCTTTTGGACTCCGTTTGATATTCTTTTCTGCGAAACACTAAAATAGGCAAAAAAATAGCAATTTGCACCGGGCCTTGGGTTAATAGGTTAGTCCCAAAAATAATATAGAAGTGTATAATAAAGCCCATTAAACATCCAAAACAGAATATACAATAGCATGGAGCAATCAAAAATTATAGATACGTTGGAGACTATCAGCTACCAAACGTCACAACGTAACTGGGTGATTAAAATGTGCTCTACAGGTGTCTCCGATGGTACTTTTTGAGTTGGCATAGATCAAGATTAGGATTTGTCACTCCGATTGTCGGAGAGGTATCTCTGGGCCCTCTCGGTAATGCACATCACTATAAGCCTTGCAAGCAATGTAACTAATGAGTTAGTTGCGGGATGATGCATTACGGAACGGTTAAAGAGACTTGCCAGTAACGAGATTGAACTAGATATTGAGATATCGACAATCGAATCTCGGGCAAGTAACATACCGATGACAAAGGGAACAACGTATGTTGTTATGCGGTTTGAGCGATAAAGATCTTCGTAGAATATGTAGGTGCCAATATGAGCATCCCGGTTCCGCTGTTGGTTATTGACCAGAGATGAGTCTCGGTCATGTCTACATAGTTCTCGAACCCATAGGGTCCGCACGCTTAATGTTTGGTGATGATCGGTATTATGAGTTTATGTGTTTTGATGTACCGAAGGTTGTTCAGAGTCCCGGATGAGATCAGAGACATGACGAGGAGTCTCGTAATGTTCGAGACGTAAAGATCGATAAATTGTAAGGCTCTATTCGGACATTGGAAAGGTTCTGAGTGGTTCGAGTATTTATCGGAGTACCGGGGAGTTACGGGAATTCGACGGGGAGTATATGGGCCTTATTGGGCTTTAGGGGAGAGAGAGAGAGGGGCTGCCTAGGGCAGGCCGCGTGCCCCCCAAGGCCTAGTCTAAATTGGACTAGGGGGAGGGGCGGCACCCCCTCCTTCCTTCTCTTCTCTCTTCCCCTTCCTTCTCTCCTACTCCTACTACTTGGAAAGGGGGAATCCTACTCTCGGTGGGAGTAGGACTCCCCAGGGCGCGCCATAGTAGAGGGCCGGCCCTCCCCCTCCTCCACTCCTTTATATACGGGGGAGGGGGCACCCCATAGACACACAAGTTGATCATTGATCTCTTAGTCGTCCACCCTAATCCACCTCGGTCATATCGTCGTAGTGCTTAGGCGAAGCCCTGCGCCGGTAACTTCATCATCACCGTCATCACGCCATCGTGCTGACAAAGCTGTCCCTCGAAGTTCTACTGGATCATGAGTTCGTGGGACGTCACTGAGCTGAACATGTGCAGATCACGGAGGTGTCGTACGTTCGGTACTAGGATCGGTCGATCGTGAAGACGTACGACTACATCAACCGCGTTGTCATAACGCTTCCGCTTACGGTCTACGAGGGTACGTAGACAACACTCTCCCCTCTCGTTGCTATGCATCACCATGATCTTGCGTGTGCGTAGGATTTTTTTTTGAAATTACTATGTTCCCCAATAGTGGTATCAGAGCCAGGTTTATGCGTAGATGTTATATGCACGAGTAGAACACAAGTGAGTTGTGGGCGGTAACAGTCATACTGCTTACCAGCATGTCATACTTTGATTCGACGGTATTGTTGGATGAAGCGGCCCGGACCGACATTACGCATACGCTTATGCGAGACTGGTTCTACCAACATGCTTCGCACACAGGTGGCTGGCGGGTGTCAGTTTCTCCAACTTTAGTTGAATCGAGTGTGGTGATACGTCTCCAACGTATCTATAATTTTTCTATTGTTCCATGTTATGTTATATTCTGTTTTGGATGATTAATGGGCTTTGTTAAACTCTTTTATATTATTTTTGGGACTAAACTATTAACCCAGAGCCCAGTGCCAGTTCCTGTTTTTTTCCTTGTTTCAGTGTTTAGCAGAAAAGGAATATCAAACGGAGTCCAAACGGAATGAAACCTTCGGGAAAGTTATTTTTGGAATGGAAGCAATCCAGAAGACTTGGAGTATATGTAAGGGAAGCAACGAGGAAGGCACGAGGCAGGGGGCGCGCCCACACCCCTGGGCATGCCCTCCACCCTCGTGGGCCCCTCGTGGCTCCCCTGACGTATTTCTTCCTCCTATATATACCGATATGCCCTAAAATCATCGGGGAACAGAATAGATCGGGAGTCCCGCCGCCGCGAGCCTCTGTAGCCACCAAAAACCAATCGGGACCCTATTCCGGCACCCTGCCGGAGGGGGGAACCTTCACCGGTGGCCATCTTCATCATCCCGGCACTCTCCATGACAAGGAGGGAGTAGTTCACCCTCGGGGCTGAGGGTATGTACTAGTAGCTATGTGTTTGATCTCTCTCTCTCTCTCTCGTGTTCTTGAGGTGATACGATCTTGATGTATCACGAGCTTTGCTATTGTAGTTGGATCTTATGATGTTTCTCCCCCTCTACTCTCTTGTACTGGATTGAGTTTTCCCTTTGAAGTTATCTTATCGGATTGAGTCATTAAGGATTTGAGAACACTTGATGTATGTCTTGCATGTGCTTATCTGTGGTGACAATGGGATATCACGTGATCCACTTGATGTATGTTTTGGTGATCAACTTGCGGGTTCCGCTCGTGAACTTATGCATAGGGGTTGGCCCACGTTTTCGTCTTGACTCTCCGGTAGAAACTTTGGGGCACTCTTTGAAGTTCTATGTGTTGGTTGAATAGATGAATCTGAGAATATTTAATGCATATCGTATAATCATACCGACGGATACTTGAGGTGACATTGGAGTATCTAGGTGACATTAGGGTTTTGGTTGATTTGTGTCTTAAGGTGTTATTCTAGTATGAACTCTATGATAGATCGAACGGAAAGAATAGCTCCGTGTTATTTTTACTACAGACTCTTGAATAGATCGATCCGAAAGAATAACTTTAAGGTGGTTTCGTACCCTACAATCTCTTCGTTTGTTCTCCGCTATTAGTGACTTTGGAGTGACTCTTTGTTGCATGTTGAGGGATAGTTATATGATCCAATTATGTTATTATTGTTGAGAGAACTTGCACTAGTGAAAGTATGAACCCTAGGCCTTGTTTCCTAGCATTGCAATACCGTTTACGCTCACTTTTATCGCTTGCTACCTTGCTGTTTTTATATTCTCAGATTACAAAAACCTATATCTACCGTCCATATTGCACTTGTATAACCACCTCTTCGCCGAACTAGTGCACCTATACAAATTACCATTGTATTGGATGTGTTGGGGATACAAGAGACTCTTTGTTATTTGGTTGCAGTGTTGTTTAAGAGAGACCATATTCATCTTACGCCTCCCATGGATTGATAAACCTTAGGTCATCCACTTGAGGGAAATTTGCTACTGTCCTACAAACCTCTGCACTTGGAGGCCCAACAACGTCTACAAGGAGAAGGTTGCGTAGTAGACATCAAGCTCTTTTCTGGCGCCGTTGCCTGGGAGGTGAGTGCTTGAAGGTATATCTTTAGATCTTGCAATTGAATCTTTTAGTTTCTTGTTTTATCACTAGTTTAGTTTATAAAAGAAAACTACAAAAAAATGGAATTGAGTTTGTCTCATACGCTTCATCTTTTTAACATCTTTCGTGAGTATGATGGGAAGGAAAATTGTGCCAAAGTGTTAGAAGAAGAATGCATTAAAATGTTTGGCACTAAATCTTTGAATGATGAGCATGATTGCAATGTTGTTAGTATGAACTCCTTGAATATCCATAGTACTAATGATGATTGGACTAGTTATGATGAAAATGTCTCCTATAAACATGTCAATTTTTGTGGAGTGCATTGGGTTTGCAAGTACACACCAAATAGGGAAGATAGATATTGCAAGAGGCATAAGCATTTCGAAACTAAATGGTTGAAAGAAAGGCTAAATGTTAGTGCTGAAAATTTAAAATTTCTTAGCCATACTTGTGAACTTTGCAATGAACATGCTCACTTAAATATCAAATGCAAATTGTTTCATGATCGAATCGTGTCCAAAAATTGTGATGACTTGATTTCCCTTGCACATTATAGTGAACTTAGTTTGCTTTTGGGTTATGAAGAAATGAAACGTCAAACTAAGATTATTCCAGAATATAACCTCGAGAAATTCCTCGATATTGATCTAGAAGAAATTTATATGTATTGTGCGGTGAATTGCATTGAAAATCTTTATATTGCCAATTAGATAAAGAAATGAAAACAAATAGAAGATGAAGAGAATACTAATGAAAGGGAAGAGACTTCCCAATATCCTCCTATTATTTCTTATGATGAATCAGGTAACGAGGAGGAGCTTTCTATTCAACCAATCTCATCAATAAGGAGCTCAAAAAAGAGGGATAAATCCGCACATGATGTGAAGAAGAAAAAGAAAAAACGGAGAAGCAAAGGTAAAAAGGTATCCCTCCCAAATGATGTTGCTCCTACTACTCATTGTGATGATGATAATTGCTATACTATTGGTGCTATATATCCATACTATTAATGATGAGAATGATTATGCTTATGATATGAAAAGTCCAAGCTTGGGTATGCTACGTTTAGTGAAGATGATATTATTAGCCTCTCAAGTTTTGATATGCAAATTTGTTATGATAGCATGCCTCCTACTTATGATGATCATATTGATGAAAGTGGGTTTGGAAGAGTGTCAACTTTAGGAAGTAATGATCCCACTATTTTGGAGGATGTTGAATCTTATAATATTTATGAAAGTGGATTTGGAGAGGTCATGACTTTATTTAGTGATGAGTCCACTATCTTGGAAGAGGTTTCAATCGATTATGATGAGAACAAAGTTGCTACTTATGATGATTATTGTGATGAAACTTATGCTATAAAAGGTAGTGATGATTATATTTATAAAACTTGTCATGATTATGATTACCCTTTTTCTGAACATTACTCTTTTAATGTGGAAACAATTTATAGTATTCAAGTCTCTTATGATACTCCCACTATTCCGAATGAGAAGAATTTTGCTTGTGTGGAGAGTAGTTAATTTTCTATGCTTGTAGATCATGAGAAGAATGCTTTAGGTGCTGGTTATATTGTTGAATTAATTCATGATGCTACTGAAAATTATTATGGGGGAGTAATATACGCTTGTAGGAATTGCAATAATACCAAGTTTCCTCTCTATGTGCTTAAAGTTTTGAAGTTATGCTTGTTTTGCCTTCCTATGGTAGTTGATTATTGTTCCCATAAGTTGTTTGCTCACAAAATACCTATGCATAGGAAGTGGGTTTGACTTAAATGTGCTAGTAATGTTCTTCATGATGCTCTCTTTATGTTTCAATTCTTATCTTTTATGTGAGCATCATTGAAATCGTCATGCCTAGCTAGGGGCCTTAAACGTTAGCGCTTGTTGGGAGGCAACCCAATTTTATTTTAGTTTATTGCTTTTTGGTTCTGTTTAGTAATAAATAATCCATCTAGCTTATGTTTAGATGTGGTTTTATGTTTTAATTAGTGTTTGTGCCAAGTAGAACCTTTGAGAAGACTTGGGTGAAGTCTTTATGATCATGCTGTAAAAAACAGAAACTTTAGCGCTCACGAGATTAGCTAAATTTTTTTACTGGAGAGTGATATTTAGTTGAATGTTTTTGCAGATGATTACTACACACATTCCTCAGGTCCAACAATTTATTTTATAATTTTTGGAGTTCCAGAAGTATACGTTTGATACAAATTACTACAGACAGTTCTGTTTTTGACAGATTCTGTTTTCCATGTGTTGTTTGCTTATTTCGATGAATCTATAAGTAGTATCAGAGGGTATGAACCATAGATAAGTTGGAATACAGTAGATATTACACCAATATGAATTTAGAATTAGTCCACAACAGTACCTAAGTGGTGATTAATTTTCTTATACTAATGGAGCTTACGAGTTTTCTGTTAAGTTTTGTGTTGTGAAGTTTTCAAGTTTTGGGTAAAGATTCGATGGACTATGTTATAAGGAGTGGCAAGAGCCTAAGCTTGGGGATGCCCAAGGCACCCCAAGGTAATATTCAAGGATAACCAAGCGTCTAAGCTTGGGGATGCCCCGGATGGCATCCCCTCTTTCGTCTTCAGTCATCGGTAACTTTACTTGGAGCTATATTTTTATTCACCACATGATATGTGTTTTGCTTGGAGTGTTTTTTTATTTTCTTTAGCTTTGCTTTCTGTTTGAATAAAATACTAAGATCTGAAATTATTAAATGGGAGAGTCTCCACATAGCTAAATAATTATTTAACTACTCATTGATCTTGACTTATATCTTTCGGAGTAGTTTGTCGTTTGCTCTAGTGCTTCACTTATATTTTTTAGAGCATGGCGGTGGTTTTATTTTGAAGAAATATATGAACTCTCATGCTTCACTTATATTATTATTGAGAGTCTTTAGAACAGCATGGTAATTTGCTTTGCTTATGAATTTAGTCCTAATATGACGGGCATCCAAGAGGGATATAATAAAAACTTTCATAATAAGTGCATTGAATACTAAGAGAAGTTTGATTCTTTATGATTGTTTTGAGATATGAAGATGGTGATATTAGAGTCATGCTAGTTGAGTAGTTGTGAATTTGAGAGATACTTGTGTTAAAGTTTGTGATTTCCGTAGCATGCACGTATGGTGAACCGTTATGTGATGAAGTCGGAGCATGATTTATTTATTGATTGTCTTCCTCATGAGTGGCGGTCGGGGATGAGCGATGGTCTTTTCCTACCAATCTATCCCCCTAGGAGCATGCGCGTAGTACTTCGTTTCGATAACTAATAGATTTTTGCAATAAGTATGTGAGTTCTTTATGACTAATGTTGAGTCCATGGATTATACGCACTCTCACCCTTCCACCATTGCTAGCCTCTCTAATACCGCGCACCTTTCACCGGTATCATATACCCACCATATCCTTCCTCAAAACAGCCACCATACCTACCTATTATGGCATTTCCATAGCCATTCCGAGATATATTGACATGCATCTTTCCACCGTTCCGTTTATTATGACATGCTCCATCATTGTCATATTGCTTTGCATGATCATGTAGTTGACATCGTATTTGTGGCAAAGCCACCTTTCATAATTCTTTCATACATGTCACTCATGAGTCATTGCACATCCCGGTACACCGCCGGAGGCATTCATATAGAGTCATATTTGTTTAAGTATCGAGTTGTAATTCTTGAGTTGTAAGTAAATAAAAGTGTGATGATCATCATTATTAGAGCATTGTCCCAAGTGAGGAAAGGATGATGGAGACTATGATTCCCCCATAAGTCGAGATGAGGCTCTAGACTAAAAAAAAGAGGCCATAAGAAAGAGAAGGCCTAAAAAAAGGAAAAAAATGAGAGAAAAAGAGAGAAGGGACAATGCTACTATCCTTTTTACCACACTTGTGCTTCAAAGTAGCACCATGATCTTCATGATAGAGAGTCTCTTATGTTGTCACTTTTATATACTAGTGGGAATCTTTCATTATAGAACTTGGCTTGTATATTCCAATGACGGGCTTCCTCAAAATGCCCTAGGTCTTCGTGAGCAAGCGAGTTGGGTGCACACCCACTTAGTTTCTTTTTGAGCTTTCATATACTTATAGCTCTAGTGCATCCGTTGCATGGCAATCCCTACTCACTCACATTGATATCTACTGATGGGCATCTCCATAGCCCGTTGATACGCCTAGTTAATGTGAGACTATCTTCTCCTTTTTGTCTTCTCCACAACCACCATTCTATTCCACCTATAGTGCTATGTCCATGGCTCACGCTCATGTATTGCGTGAAGATGGAAAAAGTTTGAGAACATCAAAAGTATGAAACAATTGCTTGGCTTGTCATCGGGGTTGTGCATGATTTAATTATTTTGTGTGATGAAGACAGAGCATAGCCAGACTATATGATTTTGTAGGGATAGTTTGCTTTGGCCATGTTATTTTGAGAAGACATGATTGCTTTGTTAGTATGCTTGAAGTATTATTGTTTTCATGTCAATATTAAACTTTTATCTTGAATCTTATGGATCTAAACATTCATGCCACAATAAAGAAGATTACATTGATAAATATGTTAGGTAGCATTCCACATAAATTTTTTTGTTTTTATCATTTACCTACTCGAGGACGAGCAGGAATTAAGCTTGAGGATGCTGATACGTCTCCAACGTATCTATAATTTTTGATTGTTCCATGCTATATTATATTCTATTTTGGATGATTAATGGGCTTTGTTAAACACATTTATATTATTTTTGGGACTAACCTATTAACCGAGAGCCCAATGCCAGTTCCTATTTCCCCCTTGTTTCAGTGTTTCGCAGAAAAGGAATATCAAACGGAGTCCACGGAATGAAACCTTCGGGAAAGTTATTTTTGGAACGGAAGCAATCCAGAAGACTTGGAGTATACGTAAGGGAAGCAACGAGGAAGGCACGAGGTAGGGGGCGCACCCTCCACCCTCGTGGGCCCCTCGTGGCTCCCCTGACGTATTTCTTCCTCCTATATATATATACCAATATAGCCTAAAACCATCGGGGAACATAATAGATCGGGAGTTTCGCCACCGCAAGCCTCTGTAGCCACCAAAAACCAATCGGGGCCCTGTTCCGGCACCCTGCCGGAGGGGGGAACCCTCACCGGTGGCCATCTTCATCATCCCGGCTCTCTCTGTGACGAGGAGGGAGTAGTTCACCCTCGGGGCTGAGGGTATGTACCAGTAGCTATGTGTTTTATCTCTCTCTCTCCCTCGTGTTCTTGAGGTGATACGATCTTGATGTATCGCGCGCTTTGCTATTATAGTTGGATCTTATGATGTTTCTCCCCCTCTACTCTCTTGTACTGGATTGAGTTTTCCCTTTGAAGTTATCTTATTGGATTGAGTCTTTAAGGATTTGAGAACACTTGATGTATGTCTTGCATGTGCTTATCTGTGGTGACAATGGGATATCACGTGATTCACTTGATGTATGTTTTGGTGATCAACTTGCGGGTTCCGCTCATGAACTTATGCATAGGGGTTGGCACACGTTTTCGTCTTGACTCTCCGGTAGAAACTTTGGGGCACTCTTTGAAGTTCTATGTGTTGGTTGAATAGATGAATTTGAGAATGTTTGATGCATATCGTATAATCATACCCACGGATACTTGAGGTCACATTGGAGTATCTAGGTGACATTAGGGTTTTGGTTGATTTGTGTCTTAAGGTGTTATTCTAGTACGAACTCTATGATAGATCGAACGGAAAGAATAGTTTCATGTTATTTTACTACGGACTCTTGAATAGATCGATCCGAAAGAATAACTTTGAGGTGGTTTCATACCCTACAATAATCTCTTCGTTTGTTCTCCGCTATTAGTGACTTTGGAGTGACTCTTTGTTGCATGTTGAGGGATAGTTATATGATCCAATTATTTTATTATTGTTGAGAGAACTTGCACTAGTGAAAGTATGAACCCTAGGCCTTGTTTCCTAGCATTGCAATACCGTTTACGCTCACTTTTACCATTAGTTACCTTGCTGTTTTTATATTTTCAGATTACAAAAACCTATATCTACCATCCATATTGCACTTGTATCACCATCTCTTCGCCGAACTAGTGCACCTATACAATTTACCATTGTATTGGGTGTGTTGGGGACACAAGAGACTCTTTGTTATTTGGTTGCAGGGTTGTTTGAGAGAGACCATCTTCATCCTACGCCTCCCATGGATTGATAAACCTTAGGTCATCCACTTGAGGGAAAGTTGCTACTGTCCTACAAACCTCTGCACTTGGAGGCCCAACAACGTCTACAAGGAGAAGGTTGCGTAGTAGACATCATGTGGCTACGCCCGGTCCTTGTTGAAGGTTAAAACAACACATACTTGACGAAAAATCATTGTGGTTTTGATGCATAGGTAAGAACGATTCTTGCTCATCCCGTAGCAGCCACGTAAAACTTGCAACAACAAAGTAGAGGACGTCTAACTTGTTTTTGCAGGGGCATGTTATGATGTGATATGGTCAAGACATGATGCTAAATTTTATTGTATGAGATGATCATGTTTTGTAACGGAGTTATCGGCAACTGGCAGGATCCATATGGTTGTCGCTTCATTGTATGAAATGCAATCGCCATGTAATTGCTTTACTTTATCACTAAGCGGTAGCGATAGTCGTAGAAGCAATAGTTGGCGAGCCGACAACGATGCTGCGATGGAGATCAAGGTGTCGCCCCGGTGACGATGGTGATCATGACGGTGCTTTGGAGATGGAGATCAAAGGCACAAGATGATGATGGCCATATCATATCACTTATATTGATTGCATGTGATGTTTATCCTTTATGCATCTTATTTTGCTTAGTTCGGCAGTAGCATTATAAGATGATCTCTCACTAAATTTCAAGGTACAAGTGTTCTCCCTGAGTATGCACCATTGCAAAAGTTCGTTGTGCCGAGACACCACGTGATGATCGGGTGTGACAAGCTCTACGCTCACATACAACGGGTGCAAGCCAGTTTTACACACGCAGAATACTCGGGTTAAACTTGAGGAGCCTAGCATATGCAGATATGGCCTGGGAACACTGGAGACTGAAAGGTCGAGCGTGAATCATATAGAAGATATGATCAACATAGTGATGTTCACCATTGAAAACTACTCCATATCACGTGATGATCGGACATGGTTTAGTTGATATGGATCACGTGATCACTTAGATGATTAGAGGGATGTCTATCTAAGTGGGAGTTCTTAAGTAATATGATTAATTGAACTTAAATTTATCATGAACTTAGTCCTGGTAGTATTAGCATATCTATATTGTAGATCGATAGCTTGCGTTTAGCTCCCTTGTTTATTTTTAATATGTTCCTAGAGAAAACTAAGTTGCAAGATGTTAGTAGCAATGATGCGGATTGGATCCGTGATCTGAGGATTATCCTCATTGCTGCACAGAAGAATTATGTCCTTGATGCACCGCTAGGTGACAGACCGACTGTAGGAGTAGATGCAGACGTTATGAACGTTTGGCAAGCTCGATATGATAACTACTTGATAGTTTAGTGCACCATGCTTTATGGCTTAGAATCGGGGCTTCAAAGACGTTTTTGAAACGCCACGGAGCATATGAGATGTTCCAAGAGTTGAAATTAGTATTTCAGACTCACGCCCATGTCGAAAGGTATGAGACCTTTGACAAGTACTTTGCCTACAAAATGGAGGAGAATAGCTCAGCTAGTGAGCATGTGCTCAGAATGTCTGAGTACTACAATCACTTGAATCAAGTGGGAGTTAATCTTCCAGATAAGATAGTGATTGACAGAGTTCTCTAGTCACTAGCACCAAGTTACTAGAACTTTGTGATGAACTATAATATGCAAGGGATAACGGAAACGATTCCCAAACTCTCCGTGATGCTGAAATCAACGAAGGTAGAAATCAAGAAAAGCATCAAGTGTTGATGGTTGACAAGACCACTAGTTTCAAGAAAAGGGCAAAGGGAAGAAGGGGAACTTAAAAAAGAACGGCAAGCAAGTTGCTGCTCAAGTGAAGAAGCCCAAGTCTGGACCTAAGCCTGAGACTAAGTGCTTCTACTGCAAAGGGACTGGTCACTGGAAGCGGAACTGCCCCAAGTATTTGGCGGATAAGAAGGATGGCAAAGTGAACAAAGGTATATTTGATATACTTCTTATTGATGTGTACTTTACTAGTGTTTATACCAACCCCTCAGTATTTGATACTAGTTCAGTTGCTAAGATTAGTAACTCGAAACGGGAGTTGCAGAATGAACATAGAATAGTTAAGGGTGAAGTGACGATGTGTGTTGGAAGTGGTTTCAAGATTGATATGATCATCATTGCACACTCCCTATACTTTTGGGATTAGTGTTGAACCTAAATAAATGTTATTTGGTGTTTGCGTTGAGCATGAATATGATTTGATCATGTTTATTGCAATACGATTATTCATTTAAGTCAAAGAAAAATTGTTATTCTGTTTACGTGAATGAAACCTTCTGTGGTCATACACCCAAGGTGCATGGCTTATTGAATCTCGATCGTAGTGATACACATATTCATAATATTGATACCAAAAGATGCAAAGTTAATAATGATAGTGCAACTTATTTGTGGCACTGCCGTTTAGGTCATATTGGTGTAAAGCGCATGAAGAAACTCCATACTGATGGGTTTTTGGAATCACCTGATTATGAATCACTTGATGCTTGCGAACCATGCCTCATGGGCAAGATGACTAAGACTCCGTTCTCCGGAACAATGCAGCGAGCAACTGACTTATTGGAAATAATACATACTGATGTATGCAGTCCGATGAGTGTTGAGGCTCACGGCGGGTATCGTTATTTTCTGACCTTTACAGATGATTTGAGAAGATATGGGTATATCTATTTGATGAAACATAAGTCTGAAACATTTGAAAAGTTCAAAGAATTTCAGAGTGAAGTGGAAAATCATCGTAACAAGAAAATAAAGTTTCTACGATCTGATCACGGAGACGAATATTTGAGTTACGAGTTTGGTCTTCATTTGAAACAATGTGGCATAGTTTCGCAGCTCACGCCACCCGGAACACCACAATGTAATGGTGTGTCCGAACATCCTAACCGCACTTTATTAGACATAGTGCCACCTATGATATCTCTTACTTAGTTATCGCTATCGTTTTGGGGTTATGCATTAGAGACAGTTGCATTCACGTTAAATAGGGCACCATCTAAATCCGTTGAGACGACACCTTATGAACTGTGGTTTGGCAAGAAACCAAAGTTGTCATTTCTTAAAGTTTGGGGCTGCGATGCTTATGTGAAAAAGCTTCAACTTGATAAACTCGAACCCAAATCGGATAAATGCGTCTTCATAGGATACCCAAAGGAAACTGTTGGGTACACCTTCTATCACAGATCTGAAAGCAAGATATTTGTTGCTGAAAATGAATCTTTTCTAGAGAAGGAGTTTCTCTCGAAAGAAGTGAGTGGGAGGAAAGTAGAACTTGATGAGGTAATTGTACCTTCTCCCGAATTGGAAAGTAGTTCATCACAGAAATCAGTTCCAGTGATGCCTACACCAATTGGTGAGGAAGTTAATGATGATGATCATGAAACTTCAGATCAAGTTACTACTGGACCTCGCAGGGCAACCAGAGTATGTTCTGCACCAGAGTGGTACGGTAATCCAGTTCTGGAAGTCATGTTTCTAGACCATGGCAAACCTATGAACTATGAGTAAGCGATGATGAGCTCAGATTACGCAAAATGGCTTGAGGCCATAAAATCTAAGATGGGATCCGTGTATGAGAACAAAGTGTGGACTTTGGTAGACTTGCCCAATGATCGGCAAGCCATAGAAAATAAATGGATCTTGAAGAGGAAGACAGACGCTGATAGTAGTGTTACTATCTACAAAGCTAGACTTGTTGAAAAAGGTTTTTGACAAAGTTCAAGGTGTTGACTACGGTGAGATTATCTCACTCGTAGCGATGCTTAAGTCTGTCCGAATCATGTTAGCAATTGCCACATTTTATGAAATATGGCAAATGGATAACAAAATTGTATTCCTTAATGGATTTATTAAAGAAGAGTTGTATATGATGCAACCATATTGTTTTATCAATCCTAAAGGTGCTAACAAAATGTGCAAGCTCCAGCGATCCATCTATGGACTGATGCAAGCATCTCGGAGTTGGAATATACTCTTTGATAAGTTGATCAAAGCATATAGTTTTATGCAGACTTGCGGTGAAGCCTGTATTTACAAGAAAGTGAGTGGGAGGACTACAGCCTTTTCTGATAAGTATATGTGAATGACATATTGTCGATCGGAAATGATGTAGAATTTTTTGGAAAGCATAAAGGAGTGTTTGAAAGGAGTTTTTTCAAACAAAGACCTCGGTGAAGCTGCTTACATGTTGAGCATCAAGTTCTATAGAGATAGATCAAGACGCTTGATAAGTTTTTTCAATGAGTACATACCTCGACAAGTTTTTGAAGTAGTTCAAAATGGAACAATCAAAGAAGGAGTTCTTGCCTATATTGCAAGGTGTGAAATTGAGTAAGACTCAAAGCCCGACCACGGCAGAAGATAGAAAGAGAATGAAAGTCATTCCCTATGCCTCAGCCATAGGTTCTATAAAGTATGACATGTTGTGTACCAGATCTATTGTATACCCTACACTAAATTTGGCAAGGGAGTACAATAGTGATCTAGGAGTAGATCACTGTACAACGGTCAAAATTATCCTAAGTGGAATAAGGATATGTTTCTCGATTATGGAGGTGACAAAAGGTTCATCGTAAAGGATTACGTCGATGCAAGTTTTGACACTAATCCAGATGACTCTAAGTCCCAATCTAGATACATATTGAAAGTGGGAGCAATTAGCTAGAGTAGCTCTGTGCAGAGCATTATTGACACAGAAATTTGCAAAATACATACGGATCTGAATATGGCAGACCCGTTGACTAAACTTCTCTCACAAGGAAAACATGGACACACCTTAGTACTCTTTGGGTTTTAATCACATGGCGATGTGAACTAGATTACAGACTTTAGTAAACCCTTTGAGTGTTGGTCACATGGCGATGTGAACTATAGGTGTTAATCACATAGTGATGTGAACTAGATTATTGACTCTAGTGCAAGTGGGGGACTGAAGGAAATATGCCCTAAAGGCAATAATAAAGTTGTTATTTATATTTCCTTATATCATGATAAATGTTTATTATCATGCTAGAATTGTATTAACAGGAAACTTAGTACATGTGTGGATACATAGACAAACAGAGTGTCACTAGTCTGCCTCTACTTGACTAGCTCGTTGAATCAAAGATCGGTAAGTTTCCTAACCATAGACATGAGTTGTCATTTGATTAACGGGATCACATCATTAGAGAATGATGTGATTGACTTGACCCATTCCGTTAGCTTAGGATTTGATCGTTTAGTATATTGCTATTACTTTCTTCATGACTTATACATGTTCCTATGACTATGAGATTATGCAACTCCCGAATACTGGAGTAACACTTTGTGTGCTACCAAACGTCACAACATAACTGCGTGATTATAAAGGTGCTCTACAGGTGTCTCCGATGGTACTTGTTGAGTTGGCATAGATCAAGATTAGGATTTGTCATTCTGATTGTCGGAGAGGTATCTCTGGGCCCTCTCGGTAATGCACACCACTATAAGCCTTGCAAGCAATGTAACTAATGAGTTAGTTGCGGGATGATGCGTTACGGAACGAGTAAAGAGACTTGCCGGTAACGATATTGAAATAGGTATTGAGATATCGACGATCGAATCTCGGGCAAGTAACATACCGATGACAAAGGGAACAACGTATGTTGTTATGCGGTTTGACCGATAAAGATCTTCGTAGAATATGTAGGAGCCAATATGAGCATCCAGGTTCCACTGTTGGTTATTGACCGGAGATGAGTCTCGGTCATGTCTACATAGTTCTCGAACCCGTAGGGTCCGCACACATAACGTTTGGTGACGATCGAGATTATGAGTTTATGTGTTTTGATGTACCGAAGGTTGTTCGGAGTACCGGATGAGATCAGGGACATGACGAGGAGTCTCGAAATGTTCGAGACGTAAAGATCGATATATTGGAAGGCTATATTCGGACATCGGAAAGGTTCTGAGTGGTTCGGGTATTTATCGGAGTACCGGAGAGTTACGGGAATTCGCCGAGGAGTATATGGGCCTTATTGGGCTTTAGGGGAGAGAGAGGGGCTGCCTAGGGCAGCCCCCCCAAGGCCTAGTCCGAATTGGACTAGGGGGAGGAGCAGCGCCCCCTCCTTCCTTCTCTTCTCTCTTCCCCTTCCTTCTCTCCTACTCCTACTACTTGGAAAGGGGGGAATCCTACTCCCGGTGGGAGTACCCAGGGCGCGCCATAGTAGAGGGTCGGCCCTCCCCCTCATCCACTCCTTTATATACGGGGGAGGGGGGCACCCCATAGACACACAAGTTGATCATTGATCTCTTAGCCGTGTGCGGTGCCCCCCTTCACCATAATCCACCTCGGTCATATCGTCGTAGTGCTTAGCCGAAGCCCTGCGTTGGTAATTTCATCATCACCGTCATCACGCCGTTGTGCTGACGAAGCTCTCCCTCGAAGCTCTACTGGATCGTGAGTTCGTGGGACGTCACCGAGCTGAACGTGTGCAGATCGTGGAGGTGTCGTACGTTCGGTAGTAGGATCGGTCGATCATGAAGACGTACGACTACATCAACCGCGTTGTCATAACGCTTCCGCCTACGGTCTACGAGGGGGTACATAGACAACAGTCTCCCCTCTCGTTGCTATGCATCACCGTGAACTTG
Source organism: Triticum dicoccoides (assembly GCF_002162155.2). Classification (NCBI taxonomy): domain Eukaryota; kingdom Viridiplantae; phylum Streptophyta; class Magnoliopsida; order Poales; family Poaceae; genus Triticum; species Triticum dicoccoides. Next base: position 607,096,734 of record NC_041380.1, on the reverse strand, counting down.
CGTGTGCGTAGGAATTTTTTTGAAATTACTACGTTCCACAACATAAAATTGTTACTTGAGGTGGACGCTCCGGCAAGAGCGGGAGCGAAACCGCCAGTGCCTCGAGAAGTACTACATAGTCGCGCTCTTGCTCATGCCGATCGCTTCTCTTCTACATCATGGTTTAGATAGAGATGATGAAACTTGTGTGTGTGCCATGACCATGCAGTTGCATTTATTCGAGACATGACATGACTTGTGTATCGCTATTTTCGAGATGTGATACTATTTTGTGTTGGATGATGATGATGACAATGGTATGACGAGACTACTGTATGTGTATGATATGATGAGAATAATGTATGTTTGTTATGATACGATGAAACAAGTATATAGAGTATGCACAATTACATCATAAATATGTAGAGGGAAAATAAAAATATGAAAGCAGCAATATTAGCAGTAGCGCTGGTAGGCGTCTAGCGGCAGCGCTGGATTAACAACAGCATTTGCTTAGGTGCAACGCTACAGATAATTAGTAGTACGCTGGTTGGAGCAGCGCCACTGCTAACCATACTTACCAGTAGCCTGATTCTGATAAGAAAATAGGCAGTTTTCCTATTAAATTAATCCATGAATAAATCATGAGCATGACATTAACAACATTGATAACACACTGCTTACGATCTAACAGAGCATGTACTACGCATATAGTAGAAACATCTACGCATATCGCTAGTACTGCTACAACAGAAAGAAACACGAGAGGGATAAACGATGTATACCCTCCAATCGGCCATGCGGCTACAGTGGCAGTAGCCGCGGCATCCTCGGCAGCCTTCTTGTCGGGCTCGGCCTTCTCAGCAGCGGCACGGTCGGCGTCGGTCGACATGGTGATGTGGACGTAGATGAACAGAAGCGAGCAGTCGCGTAGTCGCTACCCAAAAACCTAATCGCCCCTCTCCCGTACAGGATTCGGAGAGGCGGGGTTTCGGAGGCCTGCTCTCCCATCAACCGTGTACGCGGTGAACGGGACAGAGTTGCCGGCGGCAACAGCAGCAGAGGAACGACGTGGGCGTGGAGGCGGAGATGCGTTCTGTTTCGTGGCGGCTAGGGTTGGCAGCGCCTCACATATATATGTGCGGTTGCGCGTGGAGAGACGTGGGCTGAACGCACGTCCAAGTCGGTAGCCCACGATCCGACGTCTCAGATCGTGGCCCCACCTGTCAAAGACTCTCCGTTCCTGACCGGCAAAAAGAAGCGCATAGGAGTGAGCTCGGCTCGGCTCAATCCCGCAACCTGCGATGCGTCGTGACGAGGCGTGGCGTGGCATGGCGAGGCGAGCGGAGGAGGAGGAGTGCGCGAGGGCCTCATCTCTTCTCAAGCTCCAATAGCACGAGGAAGAGAATCCCTTATAAACCACTCCAACTCTCCTTCCACTTCCGGGGTGGGACTAAACTTCCCACCACCTTGTCATGCCACCTACATGGGCCCTTAGAGATCAAATCTGAAATTGTCATATGGGCTCTAGGCCCATCTCATATTTCAACAATCCCCCACCAGATCTCAGGGGCCCAGTTTGTCCTTTGTTCCAAACGCTGTTTTGATATACCAGCATCTCAGTGGAGACCGATTAAGGTTGAGCTCCACCTAGACCAAGTAGTTACGCTCCTTCACAACTGAACAATGGACTATGCCTTGAATTGTCAGTTTGGCGTCAAGAAGTTTCACCACAAGTCTCACTAATACGAGGCTGCCGAAGGCCGACCCCTCGGGTGGAGCATATTAGTCACACTCCTCACCTGTTCATGAGCTTGCTAGAGATCACCCCAATCTCATAGACTGTGACCAGCAGTCGGGCTCATATATGTGTGTTCCTCCAAAGATCGCTCTGTAGGATAGCATCTTGCTTATGCATATAAGCCTTGGAACACATCAAGACAGTAGTCAACCTTCCATACAGTTTCCGAGAGTATTGTGTCGGGGAAACTGATCCACGAACACCTATGGGGCCGGCGGACCGAGCCCCTTCCGGTTCGGCGGGGGGCGGAGATCACACGAAGAGCAAATCGAGGCGAAGCACACGAGCAGTTTACCTAGCTTCGGAGCTCTCCGGAGAGATAACACTCCTACTGCTGCTTGTTTGATTATCTTGTGTTCTTGCTCCAGAGAGAGAGCGTAGTGTTTTTCTGGGTTCCGAACCAGTCGAACCTGTCGAACCCCCCTCTACGTTGCGCATTGGCCTCCTTTTATACGCTAAAGGGGTCACCGACAGGTGGCAACGCAGAGAAGGGTACAAATGTAAAAAGTGAGGTGGTTGGTACAGTTACTTGTACAGTGCACTCTACCTAACCCTGACGGCAGGGGACAAGGGCATTAAATGCCCGTCTGAGTCGCCCAAACAGTGCAGAAAAGGACCGTTAGGGGCGCCACCGTTCGCCACGATGGCGATCTTGTCAGCTTCGCATGCCACTGCGCACCGCTGGCTGCACAGCCTCCTGCCACGCGCGCTTGGAGAGGCCCCCAGAGCGACACATTGGTGGATGCGCTGGAGCGTGGGCACAGAGTGGCCGCCTGCCGCGGCAAGTGCCTTGCCGCTGCTGTTATCTTGTCGGGTCCGGAAGCTTGTCGCTCACCGGGCCTCGAGGTACATTGGTTGGTCTTCCCGGCAAGCTCCTCTTGCCGGGGCCTTGTTGCCTTGCCGGAGCGCGTGGCGCGTCGCGACAAGTTCCTTGGAGTGCCTTGGTTGGCCTTCCCGGCAAGCTCCTCTTGCCGGGGCCTTGTCTCCTGAGCTTAAATACTTTGTTCTTGAATGGCTCCAAGGGAACCACGGAGGATCTTGGCGTTCGCCCGGCAAGCCTTGCCGCGGGGTGCTGCAACTGCCCGTGCACAAGTTCGGGGTACTAGGGTACCCCTATTCTAGTACACCGACAGGAGCCCCCGGGCCTGGGCCAGACACGGTGCCGAGCGCTGTTGGGCCAGGCCCAAGACAGGGCACGGGCACACGCGGACTGGGCCACGCCGAATCTCGCTCCGTATCCACCGCGCTCTCCCCTAACGGCACGCGTTGAATGCGGCGTCGTGGGAGAGATCGTGGGTGGTTCTTTATTCGGAAGGGCGAAACGTCCGCCCCGTCCCTCTTTATAAGCAGAGGAGGCATGGGCAGTTCGTTCCCCCTCGCTGGTTGCTACTACTCCATCTTCACGAACCTCCGCCGCTCCCCCCTTCTTCTGATTTTCTTCTCTTGGATTTTTGATTGATTTTTCTCCCTTCTTCGTTCTTCAGACCCATCTGCTGCTGAGCCAATGGAGACAGAGGGCGCCGGCGAGGAAGGCGCGCATGGCAGCACTGACGACGCAGCCGCCAACGAAGAAGGGGCCGGTGCTGATGAGACCACCGGCGAGGAGGCCGCCAAGGCTGCCGCCGCAGAAGCCGGCGAGGGGTCCGGCGATCGCACTGACGACCCTGAGGCCGCAGGAGCGCCAGGCGCTGCGCCGACCGCCGATCCCTCTGCCACTGCTGTGGAGCCGGGCTCCGAGGAGCCCCAGCCAGGCGCCTACTTGAAGGCCGGCGATGATATCTTCATCAAGCTACCCTGGGCGTCGAGCTCCAGGGCGCCGGTCGAGGGGGAAACTTTCGATGAGGAGGTGCTCGCCTCCGCTGGACTGTCGTTGGTCGACGCGCCCAGCAGCAGCAGTGGCGAGCCCGAGGAGGAGCAGCTGCTGCGGAAGCTGCTGTCACTCTACCGCGCACGACAAGCCAAGCTGGCTTCCCGGGAAGCGCTTGTCGCGAAGGCGGGAGTTGATATGGAGAAGCGCGCGGAGGAGCTCCGGGGCCAAAATAAAGAAGCTCTCCGGTCCCTGGCACAGGAGCGGGAGCGACTCGCCGAGGAGCGCACGGCCTTCCTTCTCGAGAAGGCCGAAGCTGAGGAGGAACAAAGGCTGGCCGCCGAGAAGCAGTCCGTGCGAGAAGGCGAATTGGTGCAACGGAAGGCCAACCTCGACAGCTACGAGGAGGAGCTCGCCGAGCGCGAGCAAGCACTTGGCGGGGCGCTCAAGGAAGCAAAGGACGCTGCCGCAATCGCAGAGGCCGCCAAGAAAGAGTTGGAGGAGAAGGTGGCGCAGCTGGAGGCCAACATCGGGAAGAGCGGCGAGGAGCTTGCCGCGCTCAAGCGTGAGCGTGAGAAGGATGCTGCCGCCCACGGTGAGCTGCAAGGTCTTCTCGCTGAGAGGGGCAAGGTGCTCAGCGCCGCCAAGGATTCCAATGCAGACCTGAAGTTGAAGCTGGCCACGCTGACGCGGACGCTGGACAACGCCAAGGAGCGGGAGAAGACCTTGTTGGAGAAGGTCAAGGCTGACAAGTCACTGCTAGAAAGCATCGTAGTTACCCAGAACTCATTCAGAGATACTGTGGAGCACTGGACCGAGGGTCTGGTGAATATTGCCGCAGTCATCACCGAGGAGCTGGCGCAGCTGGGGATGGAGGACTTTGGGTATCCCTCCGACAAGAATCTCCAACCCAGCGCCAAGCTCAGCCTGTTCTTCAAGGGCGTGGCGACGGCACTCCAGCGGCTCCGGGAGAGGATCCCAAAGCAGCTGGCCGACGAGTCGCGCAAAATCTGCGCCGGGGTTCTCCAGAAGGTGCTGATGAAGGTGGCCTTCCGCAATCCAGGCCTCAGCTTCACCAACGTCCTCAAGTCCTTGCCGCCAGACGCCGATCGGAACGCACTCAAGGCCCTTGTCGCACCCATTGTGGACAGGTGAGCGAGATCAAGAGGGTTGAGGGCGATCGCGTAGACTAGGCCGCCCATTTCTTCTTTTCCCTTGTCGCTGCTAATCATGTTATGAAAACAATCTGTTAGAGCTGCGACAAGTTATCTTGTAATATAACTTTATTTCTGTTATCAATTGCTATGTTATTTCCTCTACTAGATTTCTTCCTTTGTATGTTTTTACCCTACGCTTCTAGGGAACTTGTCGGCGCAGGCACCCGATCCGCGAGCGCTGAGTGCGGAACGTCAGCAGCCTGCTGGCGGCGCTGCTTCCGACAAGAAACCTTGTCGCGACTAGATGCAGCACACTTAAGTTGTTGAGCGGACTCGAAACAAAGTAAGGGCTCAACTAGCCACGAGTTGGTTCCTCCGCGCACAGGTTTTCCATACAAAGCAGGGTCATTCGAGGAAGATAACTCAAAAATTTAAAAACTGATTGCTCAAACTTTGGCAACTTAGCTTTTCTGTCGTTTGCTTCCCGGCAAGGCAAACTTTGCTTGAACGACGCCTGGTCCATACCACAATCTTCTCCTTCCCCCCCGGCAAACTTGTGTGCGAGGGAACCTTCTTTTCCTTTGTTGAAAAGAAGAAAGAAGAGAAAATAATGATATGGAGCCCTTCGGCTCATTATTGCTTACCGGATGTAGGTGCTGCACAAAGTGTTAGATAACGCATGCAAAACTAATGCATGAAATGGACAAGTTGTGCGGAGCACATGGGGTTTTACTTATGCACGGGATCTGCGCCCGGCTTTGTACAAAGGATTACATGCAACAGCGGCAAGACTTGTACAAAAGGTGGTTGCCGGAACGGGTTCCGGCAACCGCGCCCTACGGGAAAAACTTATGAAGATGTTCTATGTTCCAGGAGTTGCTCACCGGAATGCCATCTTCGGTCTCAAGGCGGACAGCGTCGGGCCTAGTGACTCGTTTCACCTGATAAGGGCCTTCCCACTTCGGCATCAACTTGTTGGAATTCTTGGCGGACTGAACGCACCGAAGAACAAGGTAGCCTTCCTCGAAGCTTCTGGCCTTAACTTTGCGGCTATGGTAGCGGCGCAAAGCTTGCTGGTATCGAGCAGCTCGTACAGCAGCCTGAAGACGATCTTCCTCAAGGAGCAGCGCGTCGTCTTGTCGCAGTTGTTCTTGCTCAAGCTCATCATAAGCGAGCACTCGAGGCGATCCGTATACGAGTTCCGTGGGGAGAACTGCCTCTGCCCCATAGACTAGAGCGAAAGGCGTCTGGCCAGTGGCTCGATTTGGCGTTGTTCTGATCGACCAAAGAACCACCGGCAGCTCCTCGATCCAGTTTCTTCCGCACTTGCGCATCCTGTCGAAAGTTCTGGTCTTGAGCCCGCGCAGCACTTCAGCATTTGCCCTCTCTGCTTGACCATTGCTTCTCGGATGAGCAACAGAAGCGAAGCAGACCTTGGCGCCAAGGTCCTGGACGTACTGCATGAAGGTGCGGCTCGTGAATTGCGTGCCATTGTCGGTGATGATCCTGTTAGGGATCCCGAAACGGCAAACAATTGACCTGAAGAACTTGACTGCTGACTGTGCTGTCACCTTCCTCACTGGCTGCACTTCCGGCCACTTTGTGAACTTGTCGATTGCGACGTACAAGTACTCAAAGCCCCCGACAGCTCGGGGGAAAGGGCCGAGGATATCGAGCCCCCAGACCGAAAATGGCCAGGATAAAGGGATCGCCTGGAGAGCTTGAGCTGGCTGGTGTATCTAATTGGAATGGAACTGACACGCTTCACACTTGGTTACTTGTGTAGTTGCATCCTGGAGGGCTGTCGGCCAAAAGAAACCTTGCCGGAAAGCTTTGCCGGCAAGTGCTCTTGCGCCAATGTGGTGGCCACATATGCCTCCATGTATCTCTGCCAACAGCTTTTGTCCATCTTCCCGGCAAATACACTTCAATTTCGCACCGTTAAGTCTTCTTCTGTACAGTATGCTATCGACAAACTGGTACATACTTGACTGCCGGGCTACTTTTTCCGCTTCTTCTTGCTCTTCGGGAAGTTCTCATGTCTGAAGGAAATGGACAATCTGTTGTGCCCATGCTGGAGCTTGTGGCTCGACAATAAGGACTAAAGGCACATCTGCTGCTGCGGGAACATCCGCTTCTACGGCAAGGACTTGCGGCCCGGAGCTTGATGTTCCCCGGCAAGCTTGCCGGAGCAAAACTTGTCGGGAGCGTCTGCTTCAACGGAACAAACCATAAGGCTTGCCCGAGCATACTGCCCCTCAGCATCCTTGGTGTTGATCTTGGGGACTTTCTTGGCGGCGGCTTCGGGGAGCTGTGCCGGAAAGTAGTCACCAGAAACCAACTTCCTCTTCTTGCTTTGTCCAGTTGATGGTGTTACGGATGGTTGAGTCAACTTGAGCACAAAGATCCCTGGTTCCACAGGTAACTTTAGTGCGGCGCACTTTGACAGGCCATCAGCAATGTCATTCTGAGCTCTTGGGATATGCTCCATCTGTAGGCCGTCAAAGTGCTCTTCTAGCTTCCTCACTTCATCAACATATGCTTCCATCAATGGACTCTGGTAGTTCTTGTTCACTTGGCGGACGACAAGCTGTGAGTCACCCCTGACAATGAGCTTCTTGATCCCAAGGTCTGCTGCGATTCTGAGACCGGCAAGCAATCCTTCATACTCTGCAGTATTGTTGGTTGCTTGCTCCTTGGGAAAGTGCATCTGGACTACGTACTTGAGGTGCTCTCCGGTGGGCGCGACAAGCAGCACGCCCGCACCGGCGCCTTGCAGCGAGAAGGCACCATCAAAGTACATCAGCCACTCTTTGCTTGCCTCTTTGACGGGGATGCTCGTCTCTGGAATTTCTTCATCTGGTGTTGGCGTCCATTCTGCTATGAACTCTGCCAATGCTCTGCTTTGGATGGTTGAAGTGCTCTCAAACTTGAGGCCAAAGCTTGACAGTTCCAGCGCCCACTCGACAATCCTGCCTGTCGCTTCTGGATTTTGCAGTATCCTCTTCAGCGGAAAGCGAGTGACGACTGTGATCTCATGTGCTTGGAAGTAATGGCGCAGCTTTCTCGAGGCCATGAGGAGGCCGAAAAGCAACTTCTGCACACCAGAGTACCTTGATCTAGCCCCCTGTAGAAGGGAACTGACAAAGTAAACTGGACGCTGCACCATTCTCTTTTGCATCTTATCATGCTCCTGCGCAGATCCATCTCTGTCGGGACCAGAGCTTGTCGGCGAAGCCCCCTGCTTGTCGTTGGATGCATCTGCCGTGGTTGCTGGCTCATCATCTGCCTCCCTCTCCGTCACTAACGCAGCACTAACCACTTGATTGGTTGCCGCTATATACAGCAGCAACTTCTCTTGCGGCTTAGGTGCGACAAGTGTTGGAGTGGAGGACAGGTATCTCTTCAAGTCCTGCAGCGCAGCCTCCGCCTCCGGAGTCCATTTTATTGGACCTGCCTTTTTCAAAATTTTGAAAAATGGTAGGGCGCGCTCAGCAGATCTAGAGATAAACCTGCTGAGAGCAGCCACGCAACCGTCAAGCCTTCGTACATCCTTGACGCGCTTTGGTGCTTCGATCTGCTCAATGGCCTTGATCTTGTCGGGATTGGCTTCAATTCCCCGCTGAGACACGAAGAACCCGAGAAGCTTGCCGGAAGGGACTCCAAACACGCACTTCTCGGGGTTAAGCTTGAGGTTGATCTTGCGCAGATTTGCAAATGTCTCGTCTAAATCTTGAATCAGGGTCGCCCTGTTCTTGCTCTTGACCACTATGTCATCCATGTAGGCTTCCACATTTCTGTGCATCTGCGGCTCAAAAGCGTGGTGGACTACCCTTGCGAATGTTGAACCAGCATTCTTCAAACCGAAAGGCATCCGTATGAAGCAGTACGTGCCACACGGGGTGATAAATGCGGTTTTCTCTTCATCCTCTTCTGCCATGAAGATCTGATGGTATCCTGAGTATGCATCAAGAAATGAAAGCAAATCACATCCGGCTGTGGAGTCAACAATCTGGTCAATGCGTGGCAAGGGAAATGGGTCTTTGGGACAAGCTTTATTAACATCAGTGAAGTCAATACAAAGCCTCCATTTCCCGTTAGCCTTGCGCACGACAACAGGATTGGCCAACCACGTGGGATGGAGCACTCCTCTAACAAGGCCTGCTGCTTCCAACTTCTTGATTTCTTCTGCGATGAATTCTTGGCACTCCACTGCCTGTTTCCTGACTTTCTGCTTGACGGGCCGCGCATGAGGACAGACGGCAAGGTGGTGCTCAATTACTTTCCTGGGAACACCGGGGATATCAGACGGTTGCCACGCAAACACGTCGACATTCGCCCGCAGGAAAGCAACGAGTGCGCTTTCCTATTTGGGGTCAAGAGTGGCGCTGATGGTGAAGGTACCACCAGTGCCGTCCTCCTTGGCGGACACCTTCTTGGTCTCAAGTGGAGCTGCCATTGCCTTCTTACACTTGCCGGTGGAGCACGATGGTGCGTCCTCGACGGTAGCGCAGCACTCCGAAGAGGTGCGCTTGCCGGAGTGGGCATCAGAGCTCTTGCCGGACTTGGTCTTCTTCTTCCCCCCGGGAGCTTCAGCGGCAAGTGTCTTGCGCTCTGCTGCGGCTGCTGCTTCCCGGTAGATCTTGTCGGCACAGGTAAGAGCATCCTTCTTGTCGCCAGGGACAGAGATGACACTTATCGGGCCTGGCATTTTCAGTATGTTGTACGCATAGTGAGAGGCTGCCATGAACTTGGCGAGTGTCGGACGGCCAAGGATTCCATTGTAAGGTAATGGAAAGTCAGCAACATCAAATGTGACCCTCTCAGTCCTGAAGTTCAGCTCACTGCCAAATGTTACCGGCAACGTGATCTTTCCCTTCGGCTTGCTCCTTCCCGGGTTGATTCCTTGAAATGTACCGGTCTCTTCGAGCTCGCTGTTAGGGATCTGGAGTTTCTGGAGCACCGCGGAGGAGATCAGGTTCAAGCCGGCCCCGCCGTCAACTAGCATCTTAGTGACCTTGAGGTTGCGGATTGTTGGTGACACCAACATCGGCAAGCACCCGACCACAGTTATGCGATCAGGGTGGTCCTCAATATCAAAGATGATAGGCGTGCTGGACCATTTCAGAGGCTTGCGTGACTCGACGGGTGGTTCTGCTGCATTAACTTCCCGCACCCACTGCTTGAGCTGACGGTGCGAGGTATGCAGAGAAGCACCACCGTCAACGCACAGGACCTCTGTGGCTTTTTGGAACTCCTGCTCATCAGTCTCCTCATCATCCATGTCTTCATCGTCGTCGTCATCTTCATCCTTGTCGGGGCCGCGAGGAGGTCTGTCTCCTTGCCGCTGCTTGGCCTTGCCGCGGCGTCCTCCTCGGCTGGGACGTTTCTTGCCGGATCCCCCAGCACCTTCCTGGGCCTTCTCCTTGTCGCGCCGCTCGTATTCAGCTTTCTGTTGCTCAACAAGCTGCTCGACTTTTTTGCAGTTCTGGAGATCATGGCCCTTGGTGCGGTGGATCTTGCAATACTGCTTGTTGGTGCCGTCCTGCTTGTCGGCGACCGCCACCTCCGTGGCAACCTCCTTGCCGGAGTCACCAGCTTTGGCTTTCTTGGCGCCACCACCGTTGCCGGACTGCTCAACAACTAGCACCTCTTTGCCTTTCCTCTTCCTGTTGTTCCGCCGCCGGTTTTTCCTTGCCGGGGCAGCATCTTCACTGTCAGATCCTCCCGCTCCTACATTCTCTCCGGGGAGTCTCCTCCCTTCCTCAGCGCGTGCACACTTGTCGTCCAGTGCATATAATTCACTGACGTCCCTGATCTTGCACATCGCCATTTCCTCCCGCATCCTGCGGTTTCAAACGTTCTGATGGAACGCGCTGATCACCGCAGCAGGGTGGACGTCTGGGATGTTGTGCTGCACACTGCTGAATCTCTGAATGTACTTGCGCAGGGGCTCTCCTTCCTTCTGGGCGAGGAGATGAAGATCACTCTCCTGGCCATGAGGCTTGTGTCCGCCTGTGAAGGCGCCGACAAACTGATGGCACAGATCAGCCCAAGAGGATATGGAGTTGTCCGGGAAGTGCATGAGCCAGGATCTGACGTTGGGCTTGAGCACCAGCGGGAAGTAGTTGGCAAGGATCTTGTCATCCCGTCCCCCGGCAGCCTGCACCACAATGGTGTAGATGCCGAGGAACTCTGACGGATGCGTCTTGCCGTCGTACTTCTCCGGTACGTCTGGCTTGAAGTTCTTCGTGCTGGGCCACTGGACTTGCCGCAGCTCACGAGTGAACGCAGGGCAACCTACCGCGTACGGCAGATCGCCTGGTTCCCCTGGCGCATGCATGTCAACAGAGGGCCCAACGCGCTTGTCGGATTGACGTCGCGCTTCTCTTCGACGCTCGATGCGAGTTCGAGCGTCTTCTTGTTGTCGATCATGAAGAACTTGGCGCTGATCGCGACGAGCTCGTGGATCCGACGATGCGGTGGAGTCGCTGTCGAGGTGGATCCGGCGAGTCGGCGATCTTGGCCTTCGGGGTGGTGATTGCATGGTAGTTGCACCTCCACCCATTTCGTCGCCACCGGCTCGCGCCCGGCAACCCTGCCGCGGCAGCGACGCGCTCGGCCGCCGTGGAGTGTCGCCGTTGGCGTAGCCAATGAGACTCTGAATGGTGGCCCTCCATTCGTCGATCTTGTCCGACGTCGGAGGGTAATCTAGGAGCAGTTAAGCTCGCGCCAAAGCTTTTGCTGGAGTGGTAGGTGGCAGTGGCGGACGGCGCGAGGAGCGGGACGTGCTCGGACTTCTAACTATGTTAGAAGGAGCAGTATCCCGTCCAGACGACCGTGCCCCGCTCGTGCCAGCACTCTGGCGTGCATGTTGGTCTTGAGCGCCCCGAGATCCACCAGCTTGGTCTTGGCCTATCATGCGCATGGCACTGCGAGTGCCATGACGCTATTGGTCTTGCGCCTCCTGAGAGTGGCGCGGAACATGTACAGTCGCCGAGGTTTGTGCAGCCTTGTCCTTGGACCTGGCAGCATCATAAGCTTCCTCGTCGACGTCCATTCTTCTGCCGACGTCCATTCCACCACCCGTTTGCTCCAACGGTGGTGGAAGTGACGTGGACGGAGCGGCTACCGCCGAAGTCTTCTTCTTCGGTGGCATGTTGATGAAGGGAATGAAGATCTAGTTCGTGTGAACGCCGGATCAGGTTCACCCAATCTCGACGCCCCCTACCTGGTGCGCCAAAGATGTCGGGGAAACTGATCCATGAACACCTATGGGGCCGGCGGACCGGGCCCCTTTCGGTTCGGCGGGGGGCGGAGATCACAGGAAGAGCAGATCGAGGCGAAGCACACGGGCAGTTTACCCAGCTTCGGAGCTCTCCGGAGAGATAACACTCCTACTGCTGCTTGTTTGATTATCTTGTGTTCTTGCTCCAGAGAGAGAGCGTAGTGTTTTTCTGGGTTCCGAACCAGTCGAACCTGTCGAACCCCCCTCTACATTGCGCATGGGCCTCCTTTTATACGCTAAAGGGGTCACCGACAGGTGGCAACGCAGAGAAGGGTACAAATGTAAAAAGTGAGGTGGTTGGTACAGTTACTTGTACAGTGCACTCTACCTAACCCTGACGGCAGGGGACAAGGGCATTAAATGCCCGTCTGAGTCGCCCAAACAGTGCAGAAAAGGACCGTTAGGGGCGCCACCGTTCGCCACGATGGCGATCTTGTCAGCTTCGCATGCCACTGCGCACCGCTGGCTGCACAGCCTCCCGCCACGCGCGCCTGGAGAGGCCCCCAGAGCGACACGTTGGTGGATGCGCTGGAGCGTGGGCACAGAGTGGCCGCCTGCCGCGGCAAGCGCCTTGCCGCTGCTGTTATCTTGTCGGGTCCGGAAGCTTGTCGCTCACCAGGCCTCGAGGTACCTTGGTTGGTCTTCCCGACAAGCTCCTCTTGCCGGGGCCTTGTTGCCTTGCCGGAGCGCGTGGCGCGTCGCGGCAAGTTCCTTGGAGTGCCTTGGTTGGCCTTCCCGGCAAGCTCCTCTTGCCGGGGTCTTGTCTCCTGAGCTTAAATACTTTGTTCTTGAATGGCTCCAAGGGAACCACGGAGGATCTTGGCGTTCGCCCGGCAAGCCTTGCCACGGGGTGCTGCAACTGCCCGTGCACAAGTTCGGGGTACTAGGGTACCCCTATTCTAGTACACCGACATATTGCATCTCCAACGGAGTGGGTTAGTAAAGTTACTCTCCTCAGTTCACCACTGGCTTGTTTTCCCAGGTCCTACTTGACGGGATCTCCGATCACATAGGTTGGGTTACTACCATGGCAACTCATGTGGGTCTCATACCCATCTCCCTTGATGCGTTATCTATCACAACACATGATAGCCCTTTAGTAAAGGGATCTACTAGATTCTTAGCCGTTTGAATATAATCCAACGCTATCACTCCAGAGTTCCTCAATTTTCTGACAGCTTTCAATCTCATTCTTATGTGTTTGTTGGACCTCATGTTGTCCTTTGAACTCTTCACCTTGACAATAACTGTTTGATTGTCACAGTTCATAAGGATGGCCGGAACCGGCTTCTCAACCACTGGCAAGTCCATCAACAGATCTCGAAGCCATTCTGCTTCGCCACCCGATGTGTCTAATGTTGTTAATTCTGCTTCCATTGTCGATCTTGTTAAGATCGTTTGCTTGCAAAACTTCAAGGAAACAGCACCACCTCCAAGAGTAAATATGTACCCAGTTGTGGCCTTCATCTCATCAGCATCAGAGATCCAATTCGCATCACTATACCCTTCAAGTACCGATGGGTATCTGGTATAGTGAAGTCCATAGTTCATAGTACCTTTCAGATAGCGCATAACTCTCTCAAGAGCACATCAATGTGTTGGGGAACATAGCAGAAATTCAAAATTTTCCTACGTGTCACCAAGATCTATCTATGGAGAAACCAGCAACGAGGGGAAGGAGAGTGCATCTACATACCCTTGTAGATCGCTACGCGGAAGCGTTCAAGTGAACGGGGTTGATGGAGTCGTACTCGTCGTGATTCAAATCACCGATGATCCTAGTGCCGAACGGACGGCACCTCCGTGTTCAACACACGTACAACCCGGTGACGTCTCCTACGCCCTGATCCAGCAAGGGGAGAAGGAGAGGTTGGGGAAGACTCCATCCAGCAGCAGCACGACGGCGTGGTGGTGGTGGAGGAGTGTGGTACTCCAGCAGGGCTTCGCCAAGCACCGCGAGATATGAGGAGAAAGAGACGTAGGGCTGCGCCAGGGAGAGGTCAAGAACTCATGTGTGTTGGGCAGCCCAAACCTCAAGTATATATATGGGGAGGGGAGGGGCTGCGCCCCCACCTAGGGTTCCCTCCCTAGGGGTGGCGGCAGCCCCCATATCCCATCTGGGTAGCGGCCACAAGGGGGAGAGGGGGAGGCGCACCTGGGGTGGGCCTTAGGGCCCATCTGCCCTAGGGTTTGCCCTCCTTCCCTCTTGGAGGCGCCTTGGGCCCTTGTGGGGGGCGCACCAGCCCACCTGGGGATGGTCCCCTCCCACACTTGGCCCATGTAGCCATCCGAGGCTTGTGGCCCCACTTGGTGGACCCCCGGGACCCCCCCGGTGGTCCCGGTATGTTACCGATAAACCCCGAAACTTTTCCGGCGACCAAAACAGGACTTCCCATATATAAATCTTTACCTACGGACCATTCCGGAACTCCTCGTGACGTCCGGGATCTCATCCGGGACTCCGAACAATATTCGATAACCACGTATATCTATTCCCTATAACCCTAGCGTCATCGAACCTTAAGTGTGTAGACCCTACGGGTTCGGGAAACATGCAGACATGACCGAGATAACTCTCTGGTCAATAACCAACAGCGGGATCTGGATACCCATGTTGGCTCCCACATGCTCCACGATGATCTGATCGGATGAACCATGATGTCATGGACTTAATCAATCCCGTATACAATTCCCTTTGTCTAGCGGTACGATACTTGCCCGAGATTCGATCGTCGGTATCCCGATACCTTGTTCAATCTCGTTACCGGCAAGTCTCTTTACTCGTTCCATAACACATCATCCCGTGATCAACTCCTTGATCACATTGTGCACATTATGATGATGTACTACCGAGTGGGCCCAGAGATACCTCTCCGTTTACAAGGAGTGACAAATCCCAGTCTCGATTCGTGCCAACCCAACAGACACTTTCGGAGATACCTGTAGTGTACCTTTATAGCCACCCAGTTACGTTGTGACGTTTGGCACACCCAAAGCACTCCTACGGTATTCAGGAGTTGCACAATCTCATGGTCTAAGGAAATGATACTTGACATTAGAAAAGCTTTAGCATATGAACTACATGATCTTGTGCTAGGCTTAGGATTGGGTCTTGTCCATCACATCATTCTCCTAATGATGTGATCCCGTTATCAATGACATCCAATGTCCATGGTCAGGAAACCGTAACCATCTATTGATCAACGAGCTAGTCAACTAGAGGCTTACTAGGGACATGGTGTTGTCTATGTATCCACACATGTATCTGAGTTTCCTATCAATACAATTCTAGCATGGATAATAAACGATTATCATGAACAAGGAAATATAATAATAATCAATTTATTATTGCCTCTAGGGCATATTTCCAACAGTCTCCCACTTGCACTAGAGTCAATAATCCAGTTCACATCAATATGTGATTAACACTCAAGGTCACATCCCCATGTGACTAACACCCAAAGAGTTTACTAGAGTCAATAATCTAGTTCACATTACCATGTGATTAACACTCGATGAGTTATGGGTTTGATCATGTTATGCTTGTGAGAGATGTTATAGTCAACGGGTCTGAATCTTTCAGATCCGTGTGTGCTTTACAAATCTCTATGTCATCTCCTAGATGCAGCTACCACGTTCTATTTGGAGCTATTCCAAATAACTGTTCTACTATACGGATCCAGTTTACTACTCAGAATAATCTGGATTAGTGTCAAAGTTTGCATCGGCGTAACCCTTTACGACGAACTCTTTTACCACCTCCATAATCGAGAAAATTCCTTAGTCCACTAGTTACTAAGGATAACTTTGACCGCTGTCCTGTGATCCATTCTTGGATCACTCTTGTACCCCTTGACTGACTCATGGCAAGGCGCACTTCAGGTGCGGCACACAGCATAGCATACTGTAGAGAGCCTATGACAAAAGCATAGGGGACGACCTTCGTCCTTCCTCTTTCTTCTGCCGTGGCCGAGCTTTAAGTCTTAACTTCATACCTTACAACTCAGCCAAGAACTCCTTCTTTGAGTGATCCATCTTGAACACCTTCAATACCATGTCAAGGTATGTGCTCATTTGAAAGTACCATTAAGCGTTTTGATCTATCCTTATAGATGTTGATGGTCAATGTTCAAGTAGCTTAATCTAGGCTTTCCATTGAAAAACACTTTTCAAATAACTCTGCATGCTTTCCAGAAATTCTACATCATTTCCGATCAACAATATGTTAACAACATATACTCATCAGAAATTCTATAGTGCTCCCACTCACTTCTTTGGAAATACAAGTTTCTCATAAACTTTGTATACACCCAAAACTTTGATCATCTCATCAAAGCATACATTCCAACTCCGAGATGCTTACTCCAGTCCTTAGAAGGATTGCTGGAGCTTTGCATACTTGTTAGCATCTTTCAGGATTGACAAAACCTTCCGGTTGTATCACATACAACCTTTCCTCAAAAATCGTCGAGGAAACAATGTTTTGACATCCTATCTGCAAGATTTCATAAATAATGCAGTAATTGCTAATATAATTCCAACAGACTCTTAGCATCGCTACGAGTGAGAAAGTCTCATCGTAGTCAACTCCTTGAACTTGTCGGAAAACATCTTAACGACAAGTCGAGCTTTCTTAATGGAGATACTTGCCATCATTGTCCGTCTTCCTTTTAAAAATCCATCCGTACTCAACAGCCCTATGACCATCGAGCCGTTCCGCCAAAGTCTACACTTTGTTTTCATATATGGATCCTCTCTCGGATTATATGGCCTCGAGCCATTTTGGAATCCAGGCCCACCATCGCTTCTCCATAGCTCGTAGGTTCATTGTTGTCTAGCAACATGACTTCCAAGACAGGATTACGTACCACTCTGAAGTAGTACGCATCCTTGTCATCCTACGAGGTTTGGTAGTGACTTGATCTGAAGTTTCATGATCACTATCATAAGCTTCCACTTCAATTGGTGTAGGTGCCACAGGAACAACTTCCTGTGCCCTGCCACACACTAGTTGAAGAGACGGTTCAATAACCTCATCAAGTCTCCACCATCCTCCCACTCAATTGTTTCGAGAGAAACTTTTCCTTGAGAAAGGACCCGATTCTAGAAACAATCCCTTATTGCTTTTGAATCTGAGACAGGAGGTATACCCACCTGCTTTGGGTGTCCTATGAAGATGCATTTATCCGCTTTGGGTTCGAGCTTATCAGCTTGAAACTTTTTCACATAAGCGTCGCAGCCCCAAACTTTTAAGAAATGACAGCTTAGGTTTCTCTAAACCATAGTTCATACGATGTCATCTCATCGGAATTACGTGGTTCCCTTTTTAAAGTGAATGTGGTTGTCTCTAATGCCTAACCCATAAACTATCATGGTAATTCGATAAGAGACATCATGGTATGCATCATATCCAATAGGGTGCAGTTATGATGTACGGACACACCATCACACCATGGTGTTCCTGGCTGTATTGGTTGTGAAACAATTTCCACAATGTCTTAATTCTGTGCCAAACTCATAATTCAGATATTCATCTCTACGATCATATCATAGACATTTTATCCTCTTGTCACGACGATGTTCAACTTCACTCTGAAATTACTTGAACCTTTCAATAATTCAGACTTATGTTTCATCAAGTAAATATACTTAGTATCTACTCAAATCATCTGTGAAGTAAGAACATAACGTTATCCACTACATGCTTCAGCACTCATTGGACTGCGCACATCAAGATGTATTACTTCCAACAAGTTGCTTTCTTGTTCCATTTTACTGAAAACAAGGCTTTCAGTCATCTTGCCCATGTGGTATGATTTGCATGTCCCAAGTGATTCAAAATCAAGTGAGTCCAAACGATCCATCTGTATAGAGTTTCTTCATGCATATCTATCAACAAACATGGTTCACATGTCTCAATCCTTTCAAAAATGAGTGAGTCCAAAGATCCATCAACATGGAGCTTCTTCATGCGTTTTATACCGATATGACTTAAGTGGCAGTGCCACAAGTAGGTGGTACTATCATTACTATCTTATATCTTTTGGCATGAACATGTGTATCACTACGATCGAGATTCAATAAACCATTCATTTTAGGTGTAAGACCATTGAAGGTATTATTCAAATAAACAGAGTAACCATTATTCTCCTTAAATGAATAACCATATTGCGATATACGTAATCCAATCATGTCTATGCTCAACGCAAACACCAAATAACAATTATTTAGGTTTTAATACCAATCTCGATGGTAGAGGGAGCGTACGATATTTGATCAACCTTGGAAATACTTCCAACACATATCGTCATCTCACCTTTTAGCTAGTCTCCGTTTATTCCGTAGCCTTTTGTTTTGAGTTACTAACACTTAGCAACCAAACCGGTATCTAATACCCTAGTGCTACCAGGAGTACTAGTAAAGTACACATTGTAATGCATATCCAATATACTTCTGTCGACCTTGCCAGCCTTCTCATCCACCAAGTATCTAGGGTGGTTCTGCTTCAGTGACTGTTCCCCTTATTACAAAAGCATTTAGTCTCGGGCTTGGGTTCAACTTTGGGTTTCTTCACTAGAACAGCAGTTGATTTGCCGTTTCATGAAGTATCCCTTCTTGCCCTTGCCTTTCTTGAAACTAGTGGTTTCACCAACCATCAACAATTGATGCTCCTTCTTGATTTCTACTTTTGTGGTGTCAAACATTGCGAATATCTCAAGGATCATCATATATGTCCCTGATATATTATAGTTCAACACGAAGCTCTAGCAGCTTGGTGGTAATGACTTCGGAGAACTATCACTATTTCATCTGGAAGATCGACTCCCACTTGATTCAAGCGATTGTTGTACTCAGACAATCTGAGCACAAGCTCAACAATTGAGCTTTTCTCCCTTAGTTTGCAGGCTAAGAAAATTGTCGGAGGTCTTATACCTCTTGACGTGGGCACGAGCCTGAAATCCCAATTTCAGCCCTCGAAACATCGCATATGTTTTGCGACGTTTTAAAACATCTTCGGTGCCTCAACTCTAAACCGTTTAACTGAACTATCACGTAGTTATCAAAATGTGTATGTAAGATGTTCGCAACATCCACAGACGATGTTCGAGGTTCAGCACACTGAGCGGTTCATTAAGGACATAAGCCTTTTACTGTCTGCATAATTGCTACTATCAACTTTCAACTAATTTTTCTCTAGGAATCTAAACAGTAGAACTAAAGCGCGAGCTACGACATAATTTGCAAAATCCTTTTGACAATGTTCAGGATAAACAAGTTCATCTTATGAACTCCCACTCAGATAGACATCCCTCTAGTCATCTAAGTGATTACATGATCCAAGTCAACTAGGCCGTGTCCGATCATCATGTGAGACGGACTAGTCAACATCGGTGAACATCTTCATGTTGATCATATCTTCTATACGACTCATGCTCGACCTTTCGGTCTCTTGTGTTCCGAGGCCATGTCTGTACATGCTAGGCTCGTCAAGTCAACCTAAGTGTTTCACGTGTGTAAATCTGGCTTACACCCATTGTATGTGAATGTAAGAATCTATCACACCCGATCATCACGTGGTGCTTCAAAACGACGAACATCCGCAACGGTGCACAGTTAGGGGGAACACTTTCTTGAAATTTTAATGAGGGATCATCTTATTTACTACCATCGTTCTAAGCAAATAAGATGCAAAAACATGATAAACATCACATGCAATCAAAAGGTGACATGATATGGCCATCATCACTTTGCTCCTTTTGATCTCCATCTTCGGGGCTCCATGATCATCATCGTCACCGGCATGACACCATGATCTCCATCATCATGATCTCCATCATCGTGTCTTCATGAAGTTGTCTCACCAACTATTACTTCTACTACTACAGCTAACGGTTAGCAATAAAGTAAAGTAATTACATGGCGTTGTTCAATGACACGCAGGTCATATAATGAATAAAGACAACTCCTATGGCTCCTGCCGGTTGTCATACTCATCGACATGCAAGTCGTGATTCCTATTACAAGAACATGATCAATCTCATACATCACATATCATTCATCACATTCTTCTTGGCCATATCACATCACATAGCATACCCTGCAAAAACAAGTTAGACGTCCTCTAATTGTTGTTGTCATGTTTTACGTGGCTGCTATGGGTTTCTAGCAAGAACGTTTCTTACCTACGCAAAAACCACAACGTGATATGCCAATTGCTATTTACCCTTCATAAGGACCCTTTTCATCGAATCCGATCCGACTAAAGTGGGAGAGACAGACACCCGCTAGCCACCTTATGCAACTAGTGCATGTCAGTCGGTGGAACCAGTCTCACGTAAGAGTACGTGTAAGGTCTGTCCGGGCCGCTTCATCCCACAATGCCGCCGAATCAAGATTGGACTAGTAACGGTAAGCATATTGAACAAAATCAATGCCCACAACTACTTTGTGTTCGACTCGTGCATAGAAACTACGCATAGACTATAGGATCGAAAGTATGTCTAGAGGGGGGTGATTAGACTACTTGACCAAATAAAAACTTAACCTTTTCCCAATTTTAGTTCTTGGCAGATTTTAGCTAATTTAGGACAAGTCAAGCAATCATCACATAATTCAAGGAAGCATGCAAAGAGTATATAGGCAGCGGAAAGTAAAGCATGCAACTTGCAAGAAAGTAAAGGGAAGGGTTTGGAGATTTCAAACGCAATTGGAGACACAGATGTTTTTCCCGTGGTTCGGATAGGTGGTGCTATCCTACATCCACGTTGATGGAGACTTCAACCCACGAAGGGTAACGGTTGCGCGAGTCCACACAGGGCTCCACCCAAGAGTAACAGTTGCGCGAGTCCACACAGGGCTCCACCCATGAAGGGTCCACGAAGAAGCAGCCACCCACAAAGGGTCCACGAAGAAGCAACCTTGTCTATCCCACCATGGCCATCGCCCACGAAGGACTTGCCTCACTAGTGGTAGATCTTCACGAAGTAGGCGATCTCCTTGCCCTTACAAACTCCTTGGTTCAACTCCACAATCTTGTCGGAGGCTCCCAAGTGACACCTAGCCAATCTAGGAGACACCACTCTCCAAGAAGTAACAAATGGTGTGTAGGTAATGAACTCCTTGCTCCTGTGCTTCAAATGATAGTCTCCCCAACACTCAACTCTCTCTCATAGGATTTGGATTTGGTGGAAAGAAGATTTGAGTGGAAAGCAACTTGGGAAGGCTAGAGATCAAGATTCATATGGTAGGAATGGAATGTCTTGGTCTCAACACATGAGTAGGTGGTTTTCTCTCAGAACATATGAGTAGGAATGGTGTGTGTGTTCTGATGGCTCTCTCATTGAATGAGAAGGGGGTGGAGGGGTATATATAGCCTCCACACAAAATCCAACCGTTACACAATTTTCCAATCTCGGTGGGACCGAATCAATAAACTCGGTCTGACCGAAGTAGTAAACCTAGTGACCGTTAGGAATTTCGGTGGGACTGACATGCAACTCGGTAGGACCGATTCGTTAGGGTTTGGGCATAACGTAATCTCGGTGAGACCGATTACACAAACTCGGTGAGACCGAATTTGGTAATTAGCTAACCAGAGAGTTGGTCAGGCAAACTCGATGGGACCGATTTGCTCTTTCGGTGAGACCGAGTGGAACTCGGTGAGACCGAAAAGTTACAAAGGGGAAACACTGAGTTTACATTGTAACCTCAGTGGGACCGATTCGCTCTTTTGGTGAGACCGAAAAGTTACGAAAGGGAAACAGAGAGTTTGCAACCCCATCTCAGTGAGACCGAGATCCTTATCGGTAGGACCGAATTGCTAGGGTTTGGCAGTGGCTAATGACAAGTGAAAACTCGGTGGCGCCGGATAGGAAGAATCGGCAGGACTGAGTTTGGCTTAGGGTTTAGGTCATATGTGGATATGGGAAAGTAGTTGAGGATTTTGGAGCATATCACTAAGCACATGAAGCAAGAGGCTCATTAAGCAACACCTCATCCCTCCTTAATAGTATTGGCTTTTCCTAAAGACTCAATGTGATCTTGGATCACTAAAATATAAAATGAAGAGTCTTGAGCTTTTGAGCTTGAGCCAATCCTTTGTCCTTAGCATTTTGAGGGTTCCACTTTCACATCCATGCCATGCCAATCATTGAGCTTTCTTGAAATAATCATCTTGGAATAGCATTAGCTCAATGAGCTATATGTTGTTATAAATTACCAAAACCACCTAGGGATAGTTGCACTTTCAACCTCCCCCTTTTTGGTAATTGATGACAACATATAGATCAAAGCTTCGACAAATGATAATAAGCATGAAATATATCGTCGCTTTGAGAAGTATGTGATAAGTAAGAGCTCCCCCTAAATTTGTGCATATTTAAAATTTGCTTTGGACTGCAAATGCACAAAGAGTTAGAGTCATGGGTTACTCTTCCATGTCACATACATCTTGGTGGAGCGCTCAAAATGATAAGAATGAAATACATGCACTCATCACCAAGAATAATGAATGATCACATAAGATAAGATAATAGCATTAAGCAAGCATTAAGTGTAGCTTATGATCAAACACAAGATCATCAATGTCTCACAAATAATGATGTAGTATCAAGCACTCAAAAGCAGAAAAGGTTCGAAAAACCACCAAATAAAGCAAGAGAGAAAAGCAACACTCTCTCTCTCTCGAAGCCTATGATCTATACATATTCTCCCCCTTTGGCAACAAGTTACCAAAAAGTTCCTAGAAAATGCATAGCACTAGATCGACGCTCAGGCTTGATCTTCAGGTGGTGGTGGAGTCCGGATCACTCCAAGGACGAAGGCTTCTATAGATGTTGAAGTAGTCGCTGGAGTTGGAGCTGAAGTAGACGCTGGAGCTGAGGTTGTAGCTGGTGCTGAGGTGGTGGCTCTGGTGTCAGCAACTGGCACGGCAGACGACCTCGGGCCTCGTGGCACTCTAGAAAAAGCATGAGTGGTAGTCCTGCCTCTCCTCTCATTCATGTCCTCCTGGAGCTGCTCCACTGCAGACTGAACTTCCGTTACCTTGACATCCAAGTCATAGAACTTCTGTTCCATGATCCTCTCTAGGCTCTGCTGATTCTTAGTGAGGGTGGCCAGACTTTGCTCAATCCTCAGCGTGGATGCAATCAAGTAACCAAGCTGCTCTTGTTTGGTCTTCAAGAAGTACTCAGATGCCTCCTCTTGGGTAGGCATCTTGGCAGCTTTCTCCTTCCTCGCCTTCTCCTTCTTTGCAAAAGCTTGTGCAGACGATGGCTCGTTCTCAGTCATAACAACTTCATTGTCCTCGAAATCTGGACGGATGGGCAGGTGTTCCTTATCCAACAAATATACGCCCGTGCCCATCTTGGAGTTGATGAGCTCCTGAATCTGAGGGGCATATCCACAGCTCCTCTTTTGATCTGCTGTAGTCCTCTTAATTGTTTCCACTATGAGGCTCATGACTTTGAATTTCTGAGGCACATCAAACACATGTAGCAAGTTGATAGCATGGCCTCTGATCATCTTGTGATCTCCAGACTTGGGCAGAAGAGTGTGCCTAAGGATCCAGTTGATCGTAGGCAGTCCTGAGAGCAGATAATGCACTGAGCCAAATTTGAATGTGTCAAGTGCTTCATTGGGAATTTCCTTGTACATGTTGGACATGGAGTTGTGGTCCATCTTTTTCTTGGCATAGATATCCAAGTCCTCATCTTGCTCCTCTGGGGCATTAATGATCTGTGCCCACTCAGCCACTGTAGATTGGTACCTTGTACCCTCAGACATCAATGTAATCCTCCCATCTGGATAAAAGTGTGCCGTGGAGTAGAACTGCATGATAAGTTCCTCGTTCCACTTTGTGAGCTTCTGCCCAGCAAAGTCAGCTACTCCACAAGCACTAAAGCTGTCAAATACTCCTGGGTAGTACTCCTCATTCTCCTTGATATATGTCCAATCAACCCATCGCATATCACAGACAATGGGCTTCTTATCTAGCAGCACAGTCTCATAGAAATCCTGCTGCTCCTTGGTATGAAACCTGTAGTCCATTGCAGTCCTTCTCCTAGAAGCATATGGATCTGCTTCTCTCCACTTCCTGAGCCCTGAGTCTCTCCTGAGCTTCATATCCTCAGCCACAGGATGAGCATCGTTGTGGTCTGGGATCTTGGGCTTGAGCTTCCGAAGGACATTCTCTTCCTCATCCTCAGCAACAGTCTCAGGCACTGGGGCCTTGTTCTTCTCAGCTGCAGGAATGCTCCGTGTATTCCTCTTGGGCTTTGGCTTTGGAGCTGGCTTGGCCTTGGAAGCAGCTCCCCCTGATTTTATGGCATCTCCCATTAGCTTGGGTGCCTTGGGCGCTAGTGCAGCTGCCTCTTCTTCTTCTTCCTCTTCCATGATGGAAGCTTTGCCAAGTACTCTAGCCACAGTCTTCTTCACCCTCTCCTTTCTCTTCTTGCCTTCTGCAGCAACTGGCTCTTGGGGAGTGGGCTTCTCAGTTGAGGCTCTTGCCTTTGACATGGGCTGCCTGCCTGCTGGCCTTTTGATTTTCAGCCCTGGCTTTGTGCCTTGAGCTGGCTCAACTCTCTTGGAAGTGGCTTCTTCCTCTGCCACATAGTCCTCATCTTCAGAGTCTGAAGTTTTCTTCTTCCTTTGTCTCGTGGCAGCCTTTGGCAAATTGCTAGGAGTGCTCCTGCTGCCTTCATCAGATGAACTGGAGGGACTAGTGCCCTCACTCATGACCACTTGCTGCTCTGACAGATTCTGGCTATCACTCTGGTCTGACATGTTGCAAACTGACTGCTGACCCTGTGAATAGATTATAGAGGAGATAGAGTGGATGAGCACCACAAAATGCAGAGATTTTTGCAAAAAGAATGATCAAAAACTTAGTTTTAGTTTCCCACTGAAATCATCTCGGATCTACCGATTTTCAAACTCGGTGATACCGAAGCAGTTTTGGAACCTAAACTAGTGAACTCGGTAGGACCGAGTCACAGTTCGGTGGCACCGAGACTGCTAGGGTTTCACTGAGTTCAAAAGTTGGTCACACCGATAAGTAATTCTCGGTCAGACCGAGTCTCACTTGTGCAATGGCATAAGCCAAATCGGTGGGACCGAGTTTTTCAACTCAGTGGGTCCGAGATGGTTTCGGCGGAAACCTAAACCTAGAATTTTTGAATCAAACCTAACCTATGAGCGTTTTGACTGGATAGAAGTTTATCAAACAGTATGATCACAATGTGCTAGGAATCAGATTGAGGAATAGCACAAAGATCAAGTCCATACCCTAGTTCGGCGGGGACTTGCTACGGCGGCAACGGCGGGGCAGAATTCCCGTTGACGACGATGGAGACCAGCGACTGGAGGCTGCTGGCGGCGAGAAGACGATCCGGAGACCTCGAGGGCAGAGCAGGCTATCGCGCGGGCGAAGGGGTTCAGAGAAATTTCCAAATTTTGCCCGTGACTATATATAGCCCGACCCTGTCGGTGTGACCGAGTGGAACAACTCGGTGGCACCGAGATTCATAACTGCATGCAGTTACTGAAACTCGGTGTGACAGAAAGGTTCAAATCGGTTGCACCGAGATTGAAAACCTAGATCAACTTAATGATCTCGGTAAGACCGAAAGTGGATTATCGGTCAGACCGAGAATCATAAAGAGGTTTTGGAAGTTTAAGTCTATGACGAATCGGGGACTCCGAGCGCTCCTCACACAGAGTGGTTCGAATCTGACTTGATCAAATTTTGTGATGCAGCATGAATGGAGTTTGAGACGAGAAAAGCATAGATAGCTAGAGGAGGTTCTTAGGCATTCTTATCCATCCACTTGGCAAAAAGAAATAAAGTCGAACAATCAAAAACAACAAGTGGATGTCCTCGAATGAGTAAATTATGCAACCAGCATGCTCACACAATAAGATGGCAAATGAAATATGTGGCAAGGCATGCACAACCAATTCTAGCATCTATCAAGCAATTTGCGATGACTAGGTCATCTATATATGAGTATATTGACTTAGGAGTCAAGTGAGAACACTTGATCATAGGTCATACTCATCATTTAAGCTCAAGTGGGGTTACCACTTTTACATAAAGCATTGATTTGTTCACATCTTTAGAGTTGCTTTAGCTCAAGTCTTAGAGTAAAGCTCCCCTTAGATGTGATATCCCCCCTAAGAGGGATGAACTAACCTTGGGTTTTGTCGATGATGACTTCGTGTAGATATTGAAGATGTGGATGCTCAATGTTGATGTAGATCTCTTGGAGCTATCCATTTGAGTGAATTGTACTTTCAATACCTACATGGGTTAGTCCCACAAGGAACAAACAAGGATATCCATAGACATAGAGTGATGCACACAAAAGATGATGTCCATGAAAACTTTTAGATTACCTTGTCCCTTGTCTTACCAACAAGAGGGTTTGTGACTCCTTGAACTAGTGCAAGATGTGGAAGTTGATTGCACTTGTTCTTGCCAAAATGATAAGAGTGAAGTATGTTGGCGGAGTCACCCTCAAGAACTTTCTAGTTCTTCTTCTTCTGGATCCACATCATCTTGATGGGAATCCTTGGAGTTGCAGTCGTACTTGATGAAGTGGAACTTGAAGTAGTCTTGGGAATCCACTTGACTAAGGTCTTTGGAGCTTCTTCAAATGCATCAATTTCCTCTTGAAGCTTGTCCTTGCCTTTTTGCTCGTAGTCTTGTGGTGGAAGATCATCTTGAGCTTGTGTCCCCTTGAAAGAAGTATACTTCTCTTGTTGAGGGACAAACTTTGTCTTGGGGTATTGATCTTCTTCCCATTCAACTCCATTGGCATTGAACTTTCGTTCAAAACCAACACCTTGATTCTTCTGGTGCATTCCTTGCTTGCGCACAATTTCCTCGAATTGCTTACTCCCGGCAAGGCTTTTGTACACTCCTTTCTCTATAATTCCCTTCAATAAGCTATTTTCTTGCTCAAGTGTAACTTGGCTAAGAGAGTCATTAGTGGAATCAAGAGAACTACTAGAAGCAACAATATTGGATTTAGCATGATCATTGTTACTACTAGAGGAAGAATCTTTCTTGTTAGACTTGACTTGAGGCATGTAAGTGGATAATAGTAAACGCTTGGCAATGTAAGAAGAACTTTTCTTGCGGAGATCATCATTGATTGCCTTTAAGAACTCATGCTCTTTCTCAAGATTGAGCTTTTCAAAGCGTAGTTTCTCATGAGCTCTTAAAAGTTCTCGATGATCTTCGAAGATAGTGTCATGAGCTAACTTAAGAGTTTTTAGTTCTTTAGTTAGAGCCTCAATCTTCTCCTTATCATTTTCATTCGTTTTATCTTGATTTGCATGATTAATTGGTCTTTCATCATAGTATTCATCACTAGAGTTGTCACCAAGCAAATCATCACCTAACAAGTCATCTTCATCACTATTGAAATCAACATACTCGGGGTGTGTTACCTTAGGACCTTTGGCCATGAAGCATCTTCCAATTCCTTCATTTGGTGAGTCAAATATGTCGTAGGTGTTGGTTGACACAAGTGCTAGACCGGCAACACCTTCATCTTGAGTATCTTCGGAGTCAGAGTGATAACTTCTCTCGGAGTGGCTGTCGAAGTCGGAGCCGGATACCCATTCACCAACATGAGCTTGATGTCTTCGTCTTGTGTAACTCCTTGATGATTTTTCCTTCCTTTCTGAATCCTTGATTCTCCGTGAGTATCTTCGTTCATAACGATCATCTCTACTCCTTCTTTCCCTTGGTGGTGATCCTTTGCTTCTTCTTTTTGGAGAATCTTCTCTTCTCTTGTAGGGAGCCGTACACTCATTGGAATAGTGTCCGGGTCTTCCACAATTGTAACAGTTTCGCTCTCGACTAGAAGATCTTTTGTCATTGTAGGACCTTGACTTGGAGCTTCTATCTTTGCTTCTACTCTTGTAGAACTTGTTGAAGTTCTTCACCATTAAGCTCAATTCTTCGTTGAAGTCTTGTTTCTCACTTGATGATGTAGGGGCTTCACATGAGGCTTTATAGGCACCACTTGATTTGTTGTGAAGTTCCTCTTTATCCTTAAGTGACATCTCATGAGCAACAATTCTTCCAATCACCTCCGTTGGCTTGAGATCTTTGTAATTTGGCATCATTTGGATCAATGTGCACACGGTATCATATTTTCCATCCAAGGCTCTTAGGATCTTCTTGATGATGAATCTATCGGTCATCTCTTCACTTCCTAAGCCAGCAATCTCATTTGTGATGAGAGCAAGCCTAGAGTACATTTCAGCGACACCTTCACCATCCTTCATCTTGAACTTGTCAAGTTGGCTTTGAAGCACATCCAACTTGGATTCCTTGACGGAGTCGGTACCTTCATGCATATCAATCAAAGTGTCCCAAATTTCCTTTGCATTCTCAAGGCGGCTGATTTTGTTGAATTCTTCGGGGCACAATCCGTTGAAGAGAATATCGCAAGCTTGAGCATTGTATTGCAACATCTTCAACTCATCTGCGGTAGCTTCACGGTTTGGTTCTCTCCCATCAAAGAAGTCACCTTGCAAACCAACACACACAATAGCCCAAACGGCGGGGTTATGTCCAAGAATATGCATTTTCAATTTATGCTTCCAACTAGCAAAATTAGTACCATCAAAGTAAGGACCTCTACGGTGATAATTTCCCTCGCTAGACGCCATACTCTCCAAGGTTGTGAAACCAAGGCTATGACCACCAAAAGCTATGGAGATCAAGCAAATGGATACAAAAGCTCTGATACCACTTGTAGGATCGAAAGTATGTCTAGAGGGGGGGTGATTAGACTACTTGACCAAATAAAAACTTAACCTTTTCCCAATTTTAGTTCTTGGCAGATTTTAGCTAATTTAGGACAAGTCAAGCAATCATCACATAATTCAAGGAAGCATGCAAAGAGTATATAGGCAGCGGAAAGTAAAGCATGCAACTTGCAAGAAAGTAAAGGGAAGGGTTTGGAGATTTCAAACGCAATTGGAGACACAGATGTTTTTCCCGTGGTTCGGATAGGTGGTGCTATCCTACATCCACGTTGATGGAGACTTCAACCCACGAAGGGTAACGGTTGCGCGAGTCCACACAGGGCTCCACCCAAGAGTAACAGTTGCGCGAGTCCACACAGGGCTCCACCCATGAAGGGTCCACGAAGAAGCAGCCACCCACAAAGGGTCCACGAAGAAGCAACCTTGTCTATCCCACCATGGCCATCGCCCACGAAGGACTTGCCTCACTAGTGGTAGATCTTCACGAAGTAGGCGATCTCCTTGCCCTTACAAACTCCTTGGTTCAACTCCACAATCTTGTCGGAGGCTCCCAAGTGACACCTAGCCAATCTAGGAGACACCACTCTCCAAGAAGTAACAAATGGTGTGTAGGTAATGAACTCCTTGCTCCTGTGCTTCAAATGATAGTCTCCCCAACACTCAACTCTCTCTCATAGGATTTGGATTTGGTGGAAAGAAGATTTGAGTGGAAAGCAACTTGGGAAGGCTAGAGATCAAGATTCATATGGTAGGAATGGAATGTCTTGGTCTCAACACATGAGTAGGTGGTTTTCTCTCAGAACATATGAGTAGGAATGGTGTGTGTGTTCTGATGGCTCTCTCATTGAATGAGAAGGAGGTGGAGGGGTATATATAGCCTCCACACAAAATCCAACCGTTACACAGTGTTCCAATCTCGGTGGGACCGAATCAATAAACTCGGTCTGACCGAAGTAGTAAACCTAGTGACCGTTAGGAATTTCGGTGGGACTGACATGCAACTCGGTAGGACCGATTCGGTTAGGGTTTGGGCATAACGTAATCTCGGTGAGACCTATTACACAAACTCGGTGAGACCGAATTTGGTAATTAGCTAACCAGAGAGTTGGTCAGGCAAACTCGGTGGAACCGATTTGCTCTTTCGATGAGACCGAGTGGAACTCGGTGAGACCGAAAAGTTATAAAGGGGAAACACTGAGTTTACATTGCAATCTCGGTGGGACCGATTCGCTCTTTCGGTGAGACCGAAAAGTTACAAAAGGGAAACAGAGAGTTTGCAACCCCATCTCGGTGAGACCGAGATCCTTATCGGTAGGACCGAATTGCTAGGGTTTGGCAGTGGCCAATGACAAGTGAAAACTCGGTGGCGCCGGATAGGAAGAATCAGTAGGACCGAGTTTGGCTTAGGGTTTAGGTCATATGTGGATATGGGAAAGTAGTTGAGGATTTTGGAGCATATCACTAAGCACATGAAACAAGAGGCTCATTAAGCAACACCTCATCCCTCCTTAATAGTATTGGCTTTTCCTAAAGACTCAATGTGATCTTGGATCACTAAAATATAAAATGAAGAGTCTTGAGCTTTTGAGCTTGAGCCAATCCTTTGTTCTTAGCATTTTGAGGGTTCCACTTTCACATCCATGCCATGCCAATCATTGAGCTTTCCTGAAATAATCATCTTGGAATAGCATTAGCTCAATGAGCTATATGTTGTTATAAATTACCAAAACCACCTAGGGATAGTTGCACTTTCATAGACCTAGCTCATGATGCCACTGTTGGGGAACGTAGCAGAAATTCAAAATTTTCCTACGTGTCACCAAGATCTATCTATGGAGAAACCAGCAACGAGGGGAAGGAGAGTGCATCTACATACCCTTGTAGATCGCTACGCGGAAGCGTTCAAGTGAACGGGGTTGATGGAGTCATACTCGTCGTGATTCAAATCACCGATGATCCTAGTGCCGAACGGACGGCACCTCCGTGTTCAACACACGTACAGCCCGGTAACGTCTCCTACGCCTTGATCTAGCAAGGGGAGAAGGAGAGGTTGGGGAAGACTCCATCCAGCAGCAGCACGACAGCGTGGTGGTGGTGGAGGAGCGTGGTACTCCAGCAGGGCTTCGCCAAGCACCGCGAGATATGAGGAGAAAGAGAGGTAGGGCTGCGCCAGGGAGAGGTCAAGAACTCATGTGTGTTGGGCAGCCCAAACCTCAAGTATATATAGGGGGAGGGGAGGGGCTGAACACCCACCTAGGGTTCCCTCCCTAGGGGTGGCGGCAGCCCCCAGATCCCATCTGGGTGGCGGCCACAAGGGGGAGAGGGGGAGGCGCACCTGGGGTGGGCCTTAGGGCCCATCTGCCCTAGGGTTTGCCCCCCTTCCCTCTTGGAGGCGCCTTGGGCCCTTGCGGGGGCGCACCAGCCTACCTGGGGCTGGTCCCCTCCCGGCCCATGTAGCCATCCGGGGCTTGTGGCCCCACTTAGTGGACCCCCAGGACCCTCCCGGTGGTCCCGGTATGTTACCGATAAACCCCGAAACTTTTCCGGCGACCAAAATAGGACTTCCCATATATAAATCTTTACCTCCGGACCATTCCGGAACTCCTCGTGACGTCCGGGATCTCATCCGGGACTCCGAACAATATTCGGTAACCATGTATATCTATTCCCTATAACCCTAGCGTCATCGAACCTTAAGTGTGTAGACCCTACGGGTTCGGGAAACATGCAGACATGACCGAGATAACTCTCTGGTCAATAACCAACAGCGGGATCTGGATACCCATGTTGTCTCCCACATGCTCCACGATGATCTGATCGGATGAACCACGATGTCATGGACTTAATCAATCCCGTATACAATTCCCTTTGTCTAGCGGTACGATACTTGCCCGAGATTCGATCGTCGGTATCCCGATACCTTGTTCAATCTCGTTACCGGCAAGTCTCTTTACTCGTTCCATAACACATCATCCCGTGATCAACTCCTTGATCACATTGTGCACATTATGATGATGTACTACCGAGTGGGCCCAGAGATACCTCTCCGTTTACAAGGAGTGACAAATCCCAGTCTCGATTCGTGCCAACCCAACAGACACTTTCAGAGATACCTGTAGTGTACCTTTATAGCCACCCAGTTACGTTGTGACGTTTGGCACACCCAAAGCACTCCTACGGTATTCGGGAGTTGCACAATCTCATGGTCTAAGGAAATGATACTTGACATTAGAAAAGCTTTAGCATACGAACTACATGATCTTGTGCTAGGCTTAGGATTGGGTCTTGTCCATCACATCATTCTCCTAATGATGTGATCCCGTTGTCAATGACATCCAATGTCCATGGTCAGGAAACCGTAACCATCTATTGATCAACGAGCTAGTCAACTAGAGGCTTACTAGGGACATGGTGTTGTCTATGTATCCACACATGTATCTGAGTTTCCTATCAATACAATTCTAGCATGGATAATAAACGATTATCATGAACAAGGAAATATAATAATAATAAATTTATTATTGCCTCTAGGGCATATTTCCAACAGTCTCCCACTTGCACTAGAGTCAATAATCCAGTTCACATCGATATGTGATTAACACTCAAGGTCACATCCCCATGTGACTAACACCCAAAGAGTTTACTAGAGTCAATAATCTAGTTCACATTACCATGTGATTAACACTCGATGAGTTCTGGGTTTGATCATGTTATGCTTGTGAGAGATGTTATAGTCAACGGGTCTGAATCTTTCAGATCCGTGTGTGCTTTACAAATCTCTATGTCATCTCCTAGATGCAGCTACCACGTTCTATTTGGAGCTATTCCAAATAACTGTTCTACTATACGGATCCAGTTTACTACTCAGAATAATCTGGATTAGTGTCAAAGTTTGCATCGGCGTAACCCTTTACGACGAACTCTTTTACCACCTCCATAATCGAGAAAATTCCTTAGTCCACTAGTTACTAAGGATAACTTTGACCGCTGTCCTGTGATCCATTCTTGGATCACTCTTGTACCCCTTGACTGACTCATGGCAAGGCGCACTTCAGGTGCGGCACACAGCATAGCATACTGTAGAGAGCCTATGACAAAAGCATAGGGGACGACCTTCGTCCTTCCTCTTTCTTCTGCCGTGGTCGAGCTTTAAGTCTTAACTTCATACCTTCAACTCGGGCAAGAACTCCTTCTTTGACTGATCCATCTTGAACACCTTCAAGATCATGTCAAGGTATGTGCTCATTTGAAAGTACCATTAAGCGTTTTGATCTATCCTTATAGATCTTGATGCTCAATGTTCAAGTAGCTTAATCCATGCTTTCCATTGAAAAACACTTTTCAAATAACTCTGCATGCTTTCCAGAAATTCTACATCATTTCCGATCAACAATATGTTAACAACATATACTCATCAGAAATTCTATAGTGCTCCCACTCACTTCTTTGGAAATACAAGTTTCTCATAAACTTTGTATACACCCAAAACTTTGATCATCTCATCAAAGCATACATTCCAACTCCGAGATGCTTACTCCAGTCCTTAGAAGGATTTCTGGAGCTTTGCATACTTGTTAGCATCTTTCAGGATTGAAAAAACCTTCCGGTTGTATCACATACAACCTTTCCTCAAAAATCGTTGAGGAAACAATGTTTTGACATCCTATCTGCAAGATTTCATAAATAATGTAGTAATTGCTAATATAATTCCAACAGACTCTTAGCATCGCTACGAGTGAGAAAATCTCATCGTAGTCAACTCCTTGAACTTGTCGGAAAACATCTTAACGACAAGTCTAGCTTTCTTAATGGTGATACTTGCCATCATTGTCCGTCTTCCTTTTAAAAATCCATCTGTACTCAACAGCCTTACGACCATCGAGCCGTTCCGCCAAAGTCTACACTTTGTTTTCATATATGGATCCTCTCTCGGGTTATATGGCCTCGAGCCATTTTGGAATCCAGGCCCACCATCGCTTCTCCATAGCTCGTAGGTTCATTGTTGTCTAGCAACATGACTTCCAAGACAGGATTACGTACCACTCTGAAGTAGTACGCATCCTTGTCATCCTACGAGGTTTGGTAGTGACTTGATCTGAAGTTTCATGATCACTATCATAAGCTTCCACTTCAATTGGTGTAGGTGCCACAGGAACAACTTCCTGTGCCCTGCCACACACTAGTTGAAGAGACGGTTCAATAACCTCGTCAAGTCTCCACCATCCTCCCACTCAATTCTTTCGAGAGAAACTTTTCCTCGAGAAAGGACCCGATTCTAGAAACAATCCCTTATTGCTTTCGAATCTGAGACAGGAGGTATGCCCAACTGTTTTGGGTGTCCTATGAAGATGCATTTATCCGCTTTGGGTTCGAGCTTATCAGCCTGAAACTTTTTCACATAAGCGTCGCAGCCCCAAACTTTTAAGAAATGACAGCTTAGGTTTCTCTAAACCATAGTTCATACGGTGTCATCTCATCGGAATTATGTGGTGCCCTTTTTAAAGTGAATGTGGTTGTCTCTAATGCCTAACCCATAAACTATCGTGGTAATTCGATAAGAGACATCATGGTATGCATCATATCCAATAGGGTGCAGTTATGATGTACGGACACACCATCACACCATGGTGTTCCTGGCTGTATTGGTTGTGAAACAATTTCCACAATGTCTTAATTCTGTGCCAAACTCGTAATTCAGATATTCATCTCTACGATCATATCATAGACATTTTATCCTCTTGTCATGATGATGTTCAACTTCACTCTGAAATTACTTGAACCTTTCAATAATTCAGACTTATGTTTCATGAAGTAAATATACTCAGCATCTACTCAAATCATCTGTGAAGTAAGAACATAACGATATCCACTACATGCCTCAGCACTCATTGGACTGTGCACATCAAGATGTATTACTTCCAACAAGTTGCTTTCTTGTTCCATTTTACTGAAAACGAGGCTTTCAGTCATCTTGCCCATGTGGTATGATTTGCATGTCTCAAGTGATTCAAAATCAAGTGAGTCCAAACGATCCATCTGTATAGAGTTTCTTCATGCATATCTACCAACAAACATGGTTCGCATGTCTCAATCCTTTCAAAAATGAGTGAGTCCAAAGATCCATCAACATGGAGCTTCTTCATGCGTTTTATACCGATATGACTTAAGTGGCAGTGCCACAAGTAGGTGGTACTATCATTACTATCTTATATCTTTTGGCATGAACATGTGTATCACTACGATCGAGATTCAATAAACCATTCATTTTAGGTGTAAGACCATTGAAGGTATTATTCAAATAAACAGAGTAACCATTATTCTCCTTAAATGAATAACCATATTGCGATAGACGTAATCCAATCATGTCTATGCTCAACGCAAACACCAAATAACAATTATTTAGGTTTTAATACCAATCTCAATGGTATAGGGAGCGTACGATATTTGATCAACCTTGGAAATACTTCCAACAGATATCGTCATCTCACCTTTTAGCTAGTCTCCGTTTATTCCGTAGCCTTTTGTTTCGAGTTACTAACACTTAGCAACCGAACCGGTATCTAATACCCTGGTGCTACCAGGAGTACTAGTAAAGTACACATTGTAATGCATATCCAATATACTTCTGTCGACCTTGCCAGCCTTCTCATCCACCAAGTATCTAGGGTGGTTCTGCTTCAGTGACTATTCCCCTTATTACAGAAGCATTTAGTCTCGGGCTTGGGTTCAACTTTGGGTTTCTTCACTAGAACAACAACTGATTTGCCATTTCATGAAGTATCCCTTCTTGCCCTTGCCCTTCTTGAAACTAGTGGTTTCACCAACCATCAACAATTGATGCTCCTTCTTGATTTCTACTTTTGTGGTGTCAAACATCGCGAATATCTCAAGGATCATCATATATGTCCCTGATATATTATAGTTCATCACGAAGCTCTAGCAGCTTGGTGGTAATGACTTCGGAGAACTATCACTATTTCATCTGGAAGATCAACTCCCACTTGATTCAAGTGATTGTTGTACTCAGACAGACATCCCTCTAGTCATCTAAGTGATTACATGATCCGAGTCAACTAGGCCGTGTCCGATCATCACGTGAGACGGACTAGTCAACATCGGTGAACATCTTCATGTTGATCGTATCTTCTATACGACTCATGCTCGACCTTTCGGTCTCTTGTGTTCCAAGGCCATGTCTGTACATGCTAGGCTCGTCAAGTCAACCTAAGTGTTTCGCGTGTGTAAATCTGGCTTACACCCGTTGTATGTGAACGTAAGAATCTATCACACCCGATGATCACGTGGTGCTTCGAAACGACGAACTTTCGCAACGGTGCACAGTTAGGGGGAACACTTTCTTGAAATTTTAATGAGGGATCATCTTATTTACTACCGTCGTTCTAAGCAAATAAGATGCAAAAACATGATAAACATCACATGCAATCAAAAGGTGACATGATATGGCCATCATCACTTTGCTCCTTTTGATCTCCATCTTCGGGGCTCCATGATCATCATCGTCACCGGCATGACACCATGATCTCCATCATCATGATCTCCATCATCGTGTCTTCATGAAGTTGTCTCGCCAACTATTACTTCTACTACTACAGCTAACGGTTAGCTATAAAGTAAAGTAATTACATGGCGTTGTTCAATGACACGCAGGTCATATAATAAATAAAGACAACTCCTATGGCTCCTGCCGGTTGTCATACTCATCGACATGCAAGTCGTGATTACTATTACAAGAACATGATCAATCTCATACATCACATATCATTCATCACATTCTTCTTGGCCATATCACATCACATAGCATACCCTGCAAAAACAAGTTAGACGTCCTCTAATTGTTGTTTGCATGTTTTACCTGGCTGCTATGGGTTTCTAGCAAGAACGTTTCTTACCTACGCAAAAACCACAACGTGATATGCCAATTGCTATTTACCCTTCATAAGGACCCTTTTCATCGAATCCGATCCGATTAAAGTGGGAGAGACAGACACCCGCTAGCCACCTTATGCAACTAGTGCATGTCAGTCGGTGGAACCAGTCTCATGTAAGAGTACGTGTAAGGTCGGTCCGGGCCGCTTCATCCCACAATGCCGCCGAATCAAGATTGGACTAGTAACGGTAAGCATATTGAAAAAAATCAACACCCACAACTACTTTGTGTTTTACTCGTGCATAGAAACTACGCATAGACCTAGCTCATGATGCCACTATTGGGGAACGTAGCAGAAATTCAAAATTTTCCTATGTGTCACCAAGATCTATCTATGGAGAAACCAGCAACGAGGGGAAGGAGAGTGAATCTACATACCCTTGTAGATCGCTACACGGAAGCGTTCAAGTGAACGGGGTTGATGGAGTCGTACTCGTCGTGATTCAAATCACCGATGATCCTAGTGCCGAACGGACGTCACCTCCGTGTTCAACACACGTACAGCCCGGTGACATCTCCTACGCCTTGATCCAGCAAGGGGAGAAGGAGAGGTTGGGGAAGACTCCATCCAGTAGCAGCACGACGGCGTGGTGGTGGTGGAGGAGCGTGGTACTCCAGTAGGGCTTCGCCAAGCACTGCGAGATATGAGGAGAAAGAGAGGTAGGGCTGCGCCAGGGAGAGGTCAAGAACTCATGTGTGTTGGGCAGCCCAAACCTCAAGTATATATAGGGGGAGGGGAGGGGCTGCGCCCCCACCTAGGGTTCCCTCCCTAGGGGTGGCGGCAGCCCCCAGATCCCATCTGGGTGGCGGCCACAAGGGGGAGAGGGGGAGGCGCACCTGGGGTGGGCCTTAGGGCCCATCTGCCCTAGGGTTTGCCCCCCCTTCCCTCTTGGAGGCGCCCTGGGCCCTTGTGGGGGGCGCACCAACCCACCTGGGGCTGGCCCTTGTGGGATCCCACATGCTCCACGATGTCATGGACTTAATCAATCCCGTATACAATTCCCTTTGTCTAGCGGTACGATACTTGCCCGAGATTCGATCGTCGGTATCCCGATACCTTGTTCAATCTCGTTACCGGCAAGTCTCTTTACTCGTTCCGTAACACATCATCCCGTGATCAACTCCTTGATCACATTGTGCACATTATGATGATGTCCTACCGAGTGGGCCCAGAGATACCTCTCCGTTTACACGGAGTGACAAATCCCAGTCTCGATTCGTGCCAACCCAATAGACACTTTCGGAGATACCTGTAGTGTACCTTTATAGCCACCCAGTTACGTTGTGACGTTTGGCACACCCAAAGCACTCCTACGGTATCCGGGAGTTGCACAATCTCACGGTCTAAGGAAATGATACTTGACATTAGAAAAGCTTTAGCATACGAACTACATGATCTTGTGCTAGGCTTAGGATTGGGTCTTGTCCATCACATCATTCTCCTAATGATGTGATCCCATTATCAATGACATCCAATGTCCATGTTCAGGAAACCGTAACCATCTATTGATCAACGAGCTAGTCAACTAGAGGCTTACTAGGGACATGGTGTTGTCTATGTATACACACATGTATCTGAGTTTCCTATCAATACAATTCTAGCATGGATAATAAACGATTATCATGAACAAGGAAATATAATAATAATCAATTTATTATAACATCACCCAGTTTGGAAACAAATCGGCTCAGTTTGCTAATAGCAAATGCAATGTCAGGCCTCGTTGCACTCGCTAGATACTGTAGTGAACCAACAATCTGAGAGTATCTCAATTGATCTATAGTTGTGCCTTTAGACTTTCGAATCAGCACACTAGAATCATATGGTGTTTGAGATGGTTTGCAGTCCGAATATCCAAAACGGCTCAACACCTTCTCAACATAATGGGATTGCAAAAGAGTAATCCCACCCTCATCATCTCTCAATAGCTTGATGTTCAAGATAACATCAGCCACTCCAAGGTCCTTCATCTCAAAGTTCTGAGATAGGAAAGACTTAACCTCCTCGATCAACTTGAGATAGTCCCGAATATCAGTATGTCATCAACATACAAACACAGTATAACTCCTTCGCCCCCACCATAGCGATAGTATACACATTTGTCGGCCTCATTAACAACAAAGCCAACAGATGTCAATGTTTCATTAAACTTGTCATGCCATTGCTTAGGCGCTTGTCTCAGGCCATACAAAGATTTCACCAACTTACACACCTTTCCTTCCTGACCATCCATCACAAAGCCATTAGGCTGTTGCATATAGATTTCCTCCTTTAGATCTCCATTCAGGAAAGCCGTCTTAACATCCATCTGATGAATGAGAAGACCATGCGAGGCCGCCAACGAGAGTAATACTCGAATGGTGGTCAGTCTGGCCACAGGTGAATAAGTGTCGAAGAAATCTTCTTCTTCTTTCTGGGCGTAGCCCTTAGCCACAAGCCTAGCCTTGTACTTTTCTATCGTACCATCTAGCCTAAGCTTCTTCTTGAACACCCACTTGCATCCCAATGGTTTGCAACCATAAGGACGTTCAGTAAGCTCCCAAGTCCCGTTAGCCATGATGGAATCCATCTCGCTACGGACAGCATCCTTCCAGTAGTCAGCTTCTGGAGATGCATACGCTTCTGAAATAGAAGTGGGATTATCCTCCACGAGGTATATGAAGAAATCACCACCAAAGGTCTTTGCAGTCCTTTGTCTCTTGCCCCTAACAAGGGTTTCCTCATTATCCTCCTCAGGATTTTCATCATGTGTTTGATTACAATATTCCATCGGAATGGCAGGTTCAGGAGTCTCCTCAGATTCCTGTCTAGAAGTGCTTTGTACATCTCTCATGGGAAAAATGTCCTCAAAGAATGTAGCATCTTTAGACTCCATAATTGTACCGACCTTCATGTCAGGTACCTCAGATTTCACTACTAGAAATCTATAGCCAACACTATTCATAGCGTAGCCCAAATTAACACAGTCCACAGTCTTAGGTCCAAGCTTACGCTTTTTGGGGATCGGCACATTAACTTTCGCCAAGCAGCCCCAGGTACGTAAGTACGAGAGTGTTGTCCTTCTCTTGGTCCACTTCTCGTAAGGAGTGATCTCGTTATCCTTTGTCGGAACTTTATTCAGGACATGACATGATGTCATTATAGCCTCCCCCCACCATGCCTTGGATAAACCCGACGTATCTAACATGGCGTTAACCAAATCAGTTAGAGTACGGTTTTTCCGCTCGGCAACCCCGTTTGACTGGGGTGAGTAGGGAGGCGTCCTCTCGTGAAAAATGTCGTGTTCCGCACAAAAGGCATCAAACTCTTTCGAGAAGTACTCTCCACCACGATCTGACCGGACTTGTTTAATTTTCTTTTCAAGTTGATTCTCAACTTCTGCCTTATAGATTTTGAAGTAGTGTAGAGCATCATCTTTAGTATTTAATAGATACACATAGCAATATCTAGTGGAATCATCTATCAAAGTCATGAAATATTTCTTTCCACCTTTAGTCAACACACCATTCATCTCACAAAGATCAGAATGTATGAGTTCCAGTGGCGCCAAGTGTCTCTCCTCTGCTGCCTTGTGAGGCTTGCGAGGTTGCTTAGATTGCACACACGAATGGCACTTAGAACCTTTGGCTAAAGTGAAACACGGGATTAAATTCGATTTTGCTAGCCGCATCATAACACCGAGACTAATGTGACAAAGACGTGAATGCCATACTTCAGATTCATTAACACTCAAATGAATATTGTTCACGACTTTATTACATAGATCTGCAAGAGAAAGGCGGAACATGCCTCCACATTCATAACCCTTTCCAACAAATAGTCCATATTTCGTAACAACTAATTTATTAGACTCGAATACCAACTTAAACCCTTCTCTACATAGAAGGGAGCCACTAACAAGGTTCTTCTTGATGGCGGGGACATGCTGCACGTTCTTCAGCTACACGATCCTTCCCGAAGTAAACTTCAGATCGACCGTGCCAACACCAAGAACAGAAGCACTCGCGCCATTCCCCATCAGTACGGACCCGTGACCTGTGGCCTGGTAAGAAGAAAACAATGAAATGTCAGCACACACATGAACACCTGCACCTGTGTCGACCCACCAATCGGTGGACGGCCAAACTGAAAATACAACAAATAAATTACCGTACCCAGATGCACCACTCTCATTGTTGCTCACAATCATATTGACAGACTTGGAGTCCTGCCCTTGCTTCTTATACTTGTTTGGGCACTTGTTGGCCCAATGTTCAAGCGAACCACAAGTAAAGCAGCCCTCATCCTTCTTGTTCTTCTTGAAGGTCTTCTTACCCTTCTTCTTAAAGTTGGTACTCTGTTGGACACCGTTCTTTCCCTTGGGCTTGTGGGAATTGGAGTTCTTCTGATGCACCATATTGGCCACAGAAGTTCCTTCGACCCCTTTTCCGTGCGAGTCCTTTGCCCTTGACTTCTGCTCAACACTCAGATGGCCAATGGCATCCTCCACAGAGAATTCACACCTCTGATGTTTTAGAGTGGTGGCAAAGTTCCTCCAGGAATTGGGAAGCTTAGCGATTATGCAGCCCACGACAAACTTGCCCGGTAACTCGCACTTAAGAAGCTCAAGCTCCTTAACAATGCATATTATCTCATGAGCCTGCTCCAATACAGGACGGTTTTCAACCATCTTGTAATCGTGGAACTGCTCTATAATATACATCTCGCTCCCTGCATCGGCAGCCCCGAACTTAGATTCGAGCGCCTCCCACAAGTCCTTGGCAGACCGCACATGCAAATATGCGTCAACCAGCTTATCTCCAATCACGCTCAGAACCGCCCCGAGGAACACGACAGTGGCCTCCTTGAATGCCTTCTCCTGAGCAGGAGCGATCGTTCCTGTGGGAGTCACACCGGCGACCCAGAACACGTTCATGGCAGTGTGCCATAAGGTGGTTTTAGTCTGCCAACGCTTAAAGTACGTCCCCGTAAACGGCGATGGTTTCAGTGCAGCAGCAAAACCAGAATTCGAAAAACTCCTACCCAAATTAGGTTGTTGGATTGATAAGAAAATAGGCAGTTTTCCGATTAAATTAATCCATGAATAAATCATGAGCATGACATTAACAGCATTGATAACACACTGGTTACGATCGAACAGAGCATGTACTACGCATATAGTAGAAACATTTACGCATATCGCTAGTACTGCTACAACAGAAAGAAACACGAGAGGGATAAACGATGTATACCCTCCAATCGGCCATGCGGCGGCGGTGGCAGTAGCCGCGGCATCCTCGGCAACCTTCTTGTCGGGCTCAGCCTTCTCAGCGGCGGCACGGTCGGCGTCGGTCGACATGGTGATGTGGACGTAGATGAACAGAAGCGAGCAGTCGCGTAGTCGCTACCCAAAAACCTAATCGCCCCTCTCCCGTATAGGATCTGGAGAGGCGGGGTTTCAGAGGCCTGCTCTCCAGTCAACCGTGTACGCGGTGAACGGGACGGAGTCGCCGGCGGCAGCAGCAGCAGAGGAACGACGTGGGCGTGGAGGCAAAGATGCATTCTGTTTCGTGGCGGCTAGGGTTGGCAGTGCCCCACATATATATGTGCGGCTGCGTATGGAGAGACGTGGGCTGAACCCACGTCCAAGTCGGTAGCCCATGATCCGATGTCTCAGATCGTGGCCCCACCTGTCAAAGACTCTCCGTTCTTGACCGGCAAAAAGAAGCGCATAGGAGTGAGCTCGGCTCAGCTCAATCCCGCAACCCGCGGCGCGTCGTGACGAGGCGTGGCGTGGCATGGCATGGCATGGCGTGGCGAGGCGAGCGGAGGAGGAGGAGTGCGCGAGGGCCTCATCTCTTCTCAAGCTCCCATAGCATGAGCAAGAGAATCCCATATAAACCACTCCAACTCTCCTTCCACTTCCGGGGTGGGACTAAACTTCCCACCACCTTGTCATGCCACCTACATGGGCCCTTAGAGATCAAATCTGAAACTGTCATATGGGCTCTAGGCCCATCTCATATTTCAACAATCCCCCACCAGATCTCAGGGGCCCAGTTTGTCCTTTGTTCCAAACGCTGTTTTGATATACCAGCATCTTAGTGGAGACCGATTAAGGTTGAGCTCCACCTAGACCAAGTAGTTACGCTCCTTCACAATTGAACAATGGACTATGCCTTGAATTGTCAGTTTGGCGTCAAGAAGTTTCACCAAAAGTCTCACTGATACAAGGCTGCCGAAGGCCGACCCCTCGGGTGGAGCATATTAGTCACACTCCTGGCCTGTTCATGAGCTTGCTATAGATCACCCCAATCTCATAGACTGTGACCAGCAGTCGGGCTCATATAGGTGTGTTCCTCCAAAGATCGCTCTGTAGGATAGCATCTTGCTTATGCATATAAGCCTTGGAACACATTAAGACAGTAGTCATCCTTCCATACAGTTTCCGAGAGTATTGCATCTCCAATGGAGTGGGTTAGTAAAGTTACTCTCCTCAGTTCACCACTGGCTTGTTTTCCCAGGTCCTACTTCACGGGATCTCCGATCACATATGTTGAGTTACTACCATGGCAGCTCATGTGGGTCTCATACCCATCTCCCTTGATGCGTTATCTATC
This sequence comes from Triticum dicoccoides, assembly GCF_002162155.2. Classification (NCBI taxonomy): domain Eukaryota; kingdom Viridiplantae; phylum Streptophyta; class Magnoliopsida; order Poales; family Poaceae; genus Triticum; species Triticum dicoccoides. The sequence continues at coordinate 607,053,369 of NC_041380.1, read as the reverse complement.
ACAACACGTGATAGCCCTTTAGTAAAGGGATCTGCCAGATTCTTATCCGTTTGAATATAATCCAACGCTATCACTCCGGAGTTCCTCAATTTTCTGACAGCTTTCAATCTCATTCTTATGTGTTTGTTGGACTTCATGTTGTCCTTTGAACTCTTCACCTTGACAATAATTGTTTGATTGTCACAGTTCATAAGGATGGACGGAACCGGCTTCTCAACCACTGGCAAGTCCATCAACAGATCTCGAAGCCATTCTGCTTCGCCACCCGATGTGTCTAATGCTGTTAATTCTGCTTGCATTGTCGATCTTGTTAAGATCGTTTGCTTGCAAGACTTCCAGGAAACAGCACCACCTCCAAGAGTAAATATATACCCAGTTGTGGCCTTCATCTCATCAGCATCAGAGAACGAATTCGCATCACTATACCCTTCAAGTACCGACGGGTATCCGGTATAGTGAAGTCAATAGTTCATAGTACCTTTCAGATAGCGCATAACTCTCTCAAGAGCACGCCAATGTACATCACCCGGTTTGGAAACAAATCGGCTCAGTTTGCTAATAGCAAATGCGATGTCAGGCCTCGTTGCGCTCGCTAGATACTGTAGTGAACCAACAATCTGAGAGTATCTCAGTTGATCTATAGCTGTGCCTTTAGACTTTCGAATCAGCACACTAGAATCATATGGTGTTTGAGATGGTTTGCAGTCCGAATATCCAAAACGGCTCAACACCTTCTCAACATAATGGGATTGCAAAAGAGTAATCCCACCCTCATCATCTCTCAATAGCTTGATGTTCAAGATAACATCAGCCACTCCAAGGTCCTTCATCTCAAAGTTCTGAGATAGGAAAGACTTAACCTCCTCGATAAACTTGAGATTAGTCCCGAATATCAGTATGTCATCAACATACAAACACAGTATAACTCCTTCGCCCCCACAATAGCGATAGTATACACATTTGTCGGCCTCATTAACAACAAAGCCAACAGATGTCAACGTTTCATTAAACTTGTCATGCCATTGCTTAGGCGCTTGTCTCAGGCCATACAAAGATTTCACCAACTTACACACCTTTCCTTCCTGACCATCCATCACAAAGCCATCAGGCTGTTGCATATAGATTTCCTCCTTTAGATCTCCGTTCAGGAAAGCCGTCTTAACATCCATCTGATGAATGAGAAGACCATGCGAGGCCACCAACGAGAGTAATACTCGAATGGTGGTCAGTCTGGCCACAGGTGAATAAGTGTCGAAGAAATCTTCTTCTTCTTTCTGGGCGTAGCCCTTAGCCACAAGCCTAGCCTTGTACTTTTCTATCATACCATCGGGCCTAAGCTTCTTCTTGAACACCCACTTGCATCCCAATGGTTTGCAACCATAAGGACATTTAGTAAGCTCCCAAGTCCCGTTAGCCATGATGGAATCCATCTCGCTATGGACCACATCCTTCCAGTACTCAGCTTCTGGAGATGCATACGCTTCTGAAATAGAAGTGGGATTATCCTCCACGAGGTATATGAAGAAATCATCACCAAAGGTCTTTACAGTCCTTTGTCTCTTGCCCCTACCAAGGGTTTCCTCATTATCCTCCTCAGGATTTTCATCATATGTTTGATTATAATATTCCATCGGAATGGCAGGTTCAGGAGTCTCCTCAGATTCCTGTCTAGAAGTGCTTTGTACATCTCTCATGGGAAAAATGTCCTCAAAGAATGTAGCATCTTTAGACTCCATAATTGTACCGACCTTCATGTCAGGTACCTCAGATTTCACTACTAGAAATCTATAGCCAACACTATTCATAGCGTAGCCCAAATTAACATAGTCCACAGTCTTAGGTCCAAGCTTACGCTTTTTGAGGATCAGCACATTAACTTTCGCCAAGCAGCCCCAGGTACGTAAGTACGAGAGTGTTGTCCTTCTCTTGGTCCACTTCTCGTAAGGAGTGATCTCGTTATCCTTTGTCGGAACTTTATTCAGGACATGACAGGATGTCATTATAGCCTCCCCCCACCATGCCTTGGATAAACCCGACGTATCTAACATGGCGTTAACCAAATCAGTTAGAGTACGGTTTTTCTGCTCGGCAACCCCGTTTGACTGGGGTGAGTAGGGAGGCGTCTTCTCGTGAATAATGCCGTGTTCCGCATAAAAGGCATCAAACTCTTTCGAGAAGTACTCTACACCATGATCTGACCGGACTCGTTTAATTTTCTTTTCAAGTTGATTCTCAACTTCTGCCTTATAGATTTTGAAGTAGTGTAGAGCCTCGTCTTTAGTATTTAACAAATACACATAGCAATATCTAGTGGAATCATCTATCGAAGTCATGAAATATTTCTTTCCACCTTTAGTCAACACACCATTCATCTCACAAAGATCAGAATGTATGAGTTCCAGTGGCGCCAAGTGTCTCTCCTCTGCTGCCATGTGAGGCTTGCGAGGTTGCTTAGATTGCACACACGAATGGCACTTAGAACCTTTGGCTAAAGTGAAACTCGGGATTAAATTTGATTTTGCTAGCCGCGTCATAACACCGAAACTAATGTGACAAAGACGTGAATGCCATACTTCAGATTCATTAACACTCAAATGAATATTGTTCACGACTTTATTACATAGATCTGCAAGAGAAAGGCGGAACATGCCTCCACATTCATAACCCTTTCCAACAAATAGTCCATATTTCGTAACAACTAATTTATTAGACTTGAATACCAACTTAAACCCTTCTCTACATAAAAGGGAGCCACTAACGAGGTTCTTCTTGATGGCGGGGACATGCTGCACGTTCTTCAGCTGCACGATCCTTCCCAAAGTAAACTTCAGATCGACCGTGCCAACACCAAGAACAGAAGCACTCGCGCCATTCCCCATCAGTACGGACCCGTGACCTGTGGCCTGGTAAGAAGAAAACAATGAAATGTCAGCACACACATGAACACCTGCACCTGTGTCGACCCACCAATCGGTGGACGGCCAAACTGAAAATACAACAAATAAATTACCGTACCCAGATGCACCACTCTCATTGTTGCTCACAATCATATTGACAGACTTGGAGTCTGCCCTTGCTTCTTATACTTGTTTGGGCACTTGTTGGCCCAATGTTCAAGCGAACCACAAGTAAAGCAGCCCTCATCCTTCTTGTTCTTCTTGAAGGTCTTCTTACCCTTCTTCTTAAAGTCGGTACTCTGTTGGACACCGTTCTTTCCCTTGGGCTTGTGGGAATTGGAGTTCTTCTGATGCACCATATTGGCCACAGAAGTTCCTTCGACCCCTTTTCCGTGCGAGTCCTTTGCCCTTGAATTCTGCTCAACACTCAGATGGCCAATGACATCCTCCACAGAGAATTCACACCTCTGATGTTTTAGAGTGGTGGCAAAGTTCCTCCAGGAATTGGGAAGCTTAGCGATTATGCAGCCCGCGACAAACTTGCCCGGTAACTCGCACTTAAGAAGCTCAAGCTCCTTAACAATGCATATTATCTCATGAGCCTGCTCCAATACAGGACGGTTTTCAACCATCTTGTAATCGTGGAACTGCTCTATAATATACATCTCGCACCCTGCATCGGCAGCCCCGAACTTAGATTCGAGCGCCTCCCACAAGTCCTTGGCAGACCGCACATGCAAATATGCGTCAACCAGCTTATCTCCAATCACGCTCAGAACCGCCCCGAGGAACACGACAGTGGCCTCCTTGAATGCCTTCTCCTGATCAGGAGCGATCGTTCCTGTGGGAGTCACACCGGCGACCCAGAACACGTTCATGGCAGTGAGCCATAAGGTGGTTTTAGTCTGCCAACGCTTAAAGTACGTCCCCGTAAACGGCGACGGTTTCAGTGCAGCAGCAAAACCAGAATTCGAAAAACTCCTACACAAATTAGGTTTTTGGATTGATAAGAAAATAGGTAGTTTTCCGATTAAATTAATCAATGAATAAATCATGAGCATGACATTAACAACATTGATAACACACTGGTTACGATGTAAGAGAGCATGTACTACGCATATAGTAGAAACATCTACGCATATCGCTAGTACTGCTACAACAGAAATAAACACGAGAGGGATAAACGATGTATACCCTCCAATCGGCCATGCGGCGGTGGTGGCAGTAGCCGCGGCATCCTCGGCGGCCTTCTTGTCGGCCTCGGCCTTCTCAGCGGCGGCACGGTCGGCGTCGGTCGACATGGTGATGTGGACGTAGATGAACAGAAGCGAGCAGTCGCGTAGTCGCTACCCAAAAACCTAATCGCCCCTCTCCCGTACAGGATCCAGAGAGGCGGGGTTTCGGAGGCCTGCTCTCCCGTCAACCGTGTACGCGGTGAATGGGACGGATTCGCCGGCGGCAGCAGCAGCAGAGGAACGACGTGGGCGTGGAGGCGGAGATGCGTTCTGTTTCGTGGCGGCTAGGGTTGGCAGCGCCCCACATATATATGTGCGGCTGCGCGTGGAGAGACGTGGGCTGAACCCACGTCCAAGTCGGTAGCCCACGATCCGAGGTCTCAGATCATGGCCCCACCTGTCGAAGACTCTCCGTTCCTGACCGGCAAAAAGAAGCGCATAGGAGTGAGCTCGGCTCGGCTCAATCCCGCAACCCGCGGCGCGGCGCGGCGCGGCGCGTCGTGACGAGGCGTGGCGAGGCGAGCGGAGGAGGAGGAGTGCGCGAGGGCCTCATCTCTTCTCAAGCTCCAATAGCATGAGGAAGAGAATCCCTTATAAACCACTCCAACTCTCCTTTCACTTCCGGGGTGGGACTAAACTTCCCACCACCTTGTCTTGCCACCTACATGGGCGCTTAGAGATCAAATCTGAAATTGTCATATGGGCTCTAGGCCCATCTCATATTTCAACAATCCCCCACCAGATCTCAGGGGCCCAGTTTGTCCTTTGTTCCAAACGCTGTTTTGATATACCAGCATCTCAGTGGAGACCGATTAAGGTTGAGCTCCACCTAGACCAAGTAGTTACGCTCCTTCACAACTGAACAATGGACTATACCTTGAATTGTTAGTTTGGCGTCAAGAAGTTTCACCACAAGTCTCACTGATACGAGGCTGCCGAAGGCCGACCCCTCGGGTGGAGCATATTAGTCACACTCCTGGCCTGTTCATGAGCTTGCTAGAGATCACCCCAATCTCATAGACTGTAACCAGCAGTCGGGCTCATATATGTGTGTTCCTCCAAAGATCGCTCTGTAGGATAGCATCTTGCTTATGCATATAAGCCTTGGAATACATTAAGACAGTAGTCGGGTTAGTAAAGTTACTCTCCTCAGTTCACCACTGGCTTGTTTTCCCAGGTCCTACTTCACGGGATCTCCGATCACATAGGTTGGGTTACTACCATGGCAACTCATGTGGGTCTCATACACATCTCCCTTGATGCGTTATCTATCACAACACATGATAGCCCTTTAGTAAAGGGATCTGCTAGATTCTTAGCCGTTTGAATATAATCCAACGCTATCACTCCGGAGTTCCTCAATTTTCTGACAGCTTTCAATCTCATTCTTATGTGTTTGTTCGCATCACTATACCCTTCAAGTACCGACGGGTATCCGGTATAGTGAAGTCCATAGTTCATAGCACGTCCAAGTCGGTAGCCCATGATCCGACGTCGGCTCAATCCCGCAACCCGCTGCGCGGCGCGGCGCGGCGTGGCGTGGCGAGGCATGCGGAGGAGGAGTGCGCGAGGGCCTCATCTCTTCTCAAGCTCCAATAGCATGAGGAAGAGAATCCCTTATAAACCACTCCAACTCTCCTTCCACTTTCGGGGTGGGACTAAACTTCCCACCAACTTGTCATGCCACCTACATGGGCCCTTAGAGATCAAATCTGAAATTGTCATATGGGCTCTAGGCCCATCTCATATTTCAACAGATTCAAGCAGCGTTGCTGCTATAGGTATTTGCAGCGCTGCTAGTTGGCTTTCTCTTAGTAGTGTATCTCCGTTGCAATGCACGGACAATTTTTCTAGTATAAATAATAAATGGACATTGTGCATCAATGGTACGTGCCTGAGATTCCAGCAATCTGTGTGCTTTGATTAATGGCCCACTTTATTCCTTGCCCTGGACGTGTTGATTGTTGAGTTGAGTATAGAACAAGGACGCCCATAATTGAGTTGGTATAAATACTCTGGTATATAGTAGTAGTAGATGAGCACCAGACGCAGCACGCCTAGCACACAACGATGGCCAGACCTGTGAACCCCTTACACACGACGATCGTACTCTCAGTGCTTCTTCTCGTCTTCTTGGCTAATCATGGGCAATGTAAGTACTGTCACCTAGATAATCACCAGACTTATTCTTTCCGTTCAATTTTCTTTCTTCGGATTTCGGTGCATACGGTTAATTCGCCAAAGTGATTGTGTATGGATGACATGAAGATGAACATTTTGTTTTCTATTCCACAGGCAGAAACTTGGATCAAGATATGGAAAACGGCAGTGAGCTCACTTTCCCAGGCAGGCTGTGCCAAGCTAGATCCTGCGCAGATATGCCTGGGTGTTACTGCTGTTTGACAAACAACACCTGCCGCCCTTCATTCGGCGCCTGCATTTCAGTTTGTCCAGGGTCTTCTTCTACCCGTCTTCTTCGCGGCCCTCCTGTCTAATTTAGTTCTTGCGTGCATTGCATGCTTTATTAGGTCTGGAATAATGTGTCATTTTTGCTCCTCGGTTATTCCTAATCATGGCAATACAACGTACACTAGAAATAATAAAAATTACAACCATATCTGTAAATCAGCTAGAGACGACTACAATCACTAAATCGAGCCAAATGCGGGCCGCCATCATCGCCTCTTCCTCATCGAAGCCATCAAAACTTGTTGCAGTAGACAGTGGGAAAGTCGTCGAGTTAAGACCCCATAGGGCCTGCGCACCAGAATAACAACCGCCGTCAACAAAGAGTATCGTAGATTAAAAGGATTCAACCTGAAGATGCACGAATATAGAGAAACAACGACCAGATTCGAATAGATCCACCAAAGATAGATTTACTGGAGACACACCCTTATTCCATCTTCAGGATGCTGCTGCAGTGGCTAAAGTGGGCAACAAATAGCCAAAGAAATGTAGTTTGAACATAATCATTTTCCGACGGCTAAGCAAATATACTTTAAATAGTTCGTTTAAGTTCTGGCCTGCAGTTGGTCTCCACGCTGATTGGCGCAACATGTCATCTAATAAAAAAAAGACTTAAAGGGCAAATTCAAGAAGTCTTGGCACTTAATCCGTGTCAATTCAACGACCTATATTAGGGAGAAAATTAATTGCATGTTGATATTAGGCAGGATGAAAATTAAATGCTAATTTAGTATAAATGCTAAATGTGTTGAGCACTCGCCGTTGAAGCAATATAGGTCATTAGATTTACATATTTAAGGACCGAGATTTTTTGGATATATCCATTTGGATCTTTTTATATGTAATTAATATATAATAAATCCCAAAGATTCCCGCAATCTGTGCTTTGATTGTCGATTAATGGCGCACTTTACTCCTTGCCCTGGACTCCCCTAATTTAGTTGGTATAAATACTCTGGTACTATATAGTAGTAGTAGCTGAGCACCAGACGCAGCACTCCTAGCAGACAACGATGGCCAGATCTATGAACCCCTTGCACACAACGATCGTGCTCTCGGTGGTGCTTCTTCTCGTCTTCTTGGCTAATCATGGGCAAAGTAAGTACTATCACCTAGATAATCACGAGACTTATTCTTATTGTCCCACCTCAGTTAATTTGACTTTCCGTTCTATTTTCTTTCTTCAAATTTTTGGTGCACACGGTTACTTCGGATGCTTACGGTTAATTCGCCAAGTGATTGTGTATGGATTACATGCTACGTACTTGATAGTAACATGAAGATTAACATTTTGTTTTCTTTCCACAGGCAGAAACTTGGATCCAGACATGGGAAACGGTAGTAAGGTCATTTTGCCAGGCGATCTGTGCCGAGCTGGATCCTGCGCAGATATGCCGGGGTGTTACTGCTGTATGAGCGACGACATCTGCCGCCCTTCACTCGTCGCGTGCTCGAAAACCTGTGGAAGGTCTTCTTCTACCCGTGTTCTTCGCCGCCCTCCCGTCTAGTCATAGTTGCGTGCATTTTATGGTTTAATTTAAGTCTGGAATAATGTGTAATTAAAAGAGTTGATGATTAAGTTTTCCTTGAAAACTTCTGATCTAATTCATCTTCAATCATGATAATACGACAAACATCAAAAATGATGGAAAAATACATACGGATCTCTAGACCTCCTAGCGATGACTACAAGCACTAAAGTGGTCTGAAGGCACTGTTATCATAGCCCCTTCCGCGCCGGAGCCGGTAAAACTTGTTGCGGTAGACAGTCGGAAAGTCGCCGAATTAAGGACGCATAGAACCAGCGCTCCAGAACAGTAACCGTTGCCGATGAAGAGTAGCTTATAGATCAAAAGGATCCAACCTGAAAAACATGAACATAGACAAATGACGGCCAGATCCGAGCAGATCCACCAAAGACAGATCCCCCGGAGACACACCATCACAAGCCCACCTAAGATGCTAAACGCACCACTGAAATAAGGGCTAGGCGGGAAGAATCTTATTTCATCTTCAGGGAGCCGCCGCAGCCTCGCATTACTAAGCAAGACACAAACCCTAATAAAACTAAAAAAACATCTAAAAAAGAAGCCCTCCTACCGGTATGCGCCAGGATCCACCACACTCCTGTGGCCCTAAGGCCACCGGAGGCGAGGTACACCGGCAGCGGCACTGACGAGAGGCAGATGAACTCTAGGTTTTTTTAAGAGGAGGCGTATTTATCTATGTTCATTATCGATTGGTTTAATCTATTTTTTAACTTTGTAAAACGAAAATCTGCTTATGGTATTTTTTTTGTTTCGTTAGCTAATTTGGCCGTCCAAAATTAGAAAGTGATGTTCGGGCGATTTAAGAGCATCAATTTTGAGCTTTGCCGGAGCGGGCGTTGGAGGCATACCCGTCATTTTCCCCTGTGGGGGGTTGCCTTTCGAGGTCCAGCCTTATGTCTGCTCCTAGTGGATCAAGTTCGCATGGTGTGTCCATGTCGGCTAGGCAGGTGCGCAGCCTCAGGGTCGGTGTGGAAACCGGATTGGTGGCCTTAGAGATTGCTTCTGTGATGAAGGGATGTCTACTCTGCCCGCTTGGGTGGGAGCGGTGTCGACTCTTCAGGTGTGCATCCTTGGGGCTGCCGAGGAAGCCAGAGTGGTGGTTTTACAGATCATGTCAGTGAGATTTGGGTGATTGGTCTGTCTGCTTGGGTAGTTGAGTCATTGTCCCACCAGGTGCACGGCCTCAGGGTCGGTGTATTGTGTTGTTGATGTTTGTGAGCCAAAGTAGCGACTCTGGGCCATGTGGTAGGGTGTCGACTAGGGTCGCTTTGGTGGCAAAGTCTAATGGCATGCAAGTACATAGGATTTAGTTGTAGCCTTTTCGAAGTAAGAGTATCGATCCCCCAGGGAGCACACGAATCAATCTTTGTCTCTTGAAGAGTTTAAATAGCAGTGCCTGCAAGTTAGATGTGGTCCAAAGCAAAGTGAAAACGAAATAAAAGTATTGGGTGATTGTAGTGAACAGAGAAATAAACTTGCAAAAGTAAAATAAAGTAACACATGAAGTGAGTGAAGATTGTGAGAATCAATAGGACTAACGCATTTACACGTAGTCCGGATTCCCCACCAGTATGTACCTACACGACCGATAACTAAGCATAATGCTACGTCGGATTCCTAAGTCACTTTATATGTTTTTATTTATGGGCGAAGCCAAGTACAGATGCATGCATACACAAGGCAGCACCCTCGCATACGCCACTACCATTCATCCCCACTCCAGTTGCTACATGATAATTAAGGGGGTCTTCCCCGTGGACGTAGCTAAAAGTGTTCTCTGTTTACCCCCTGTTGTAACGATCACAGACGAAGAGAGACAGGAACGGTCACTAATCTACCTTCGAAACCAGCTGTCACACTAGCAGTAATAACCTTCCATCCAAAATTGGCATGTGTTGGATGGTCGACTTCACCCAACATCAAGAAGATTATTAACATAAACATATAAAGTGGATCTTAAATCCTACTACCAAACGATCTCTGACATACTAGGGTTCCTCCATATCCCGGAGAACTAGGGAACTACTCGCGCATTGAGGGCATGAATGATACGAGATGGATTATGATGATCATGACTGAAGGAAATATGCCCTAGAGGCAATAATAAAGTTATTATTTATTTCCTTATTTCATGATAAATGTTTATTATTCATGCTAGAATTGTATTAATCGGAAACTTACTACATGTGTAAATACATAGACAAAACAAAGTGTCCCTAGTATGCCTCTACTTGACTAGCTCGTTTATCAAAGATGGTTATGTTTCCTAACCATAGACATGTGTTGTCATTTGATGAACGGGGTCACATATTTAGGAGAATGATGTGATGGACAAGACCCATTCGTTAGCTTAGCATTATGATCGTTACAGTTTCATTGCTACTGCTTTCTTCATGACTTATACATGTTCCTCAGACTATGAGATTATGCAACTCCCGAATACCAGAGGTACACCTTGTGTGCTATCAAACATCACAACGTAACTGTGTGATTATAAAGATGCTCTACAGGTGTCTCCGAAGGTGTTTGTTGGGTTGGCATAGATCGAGATTAGGATTTGTCACTCCGTGTATCGGAGAGGTATCTCTGGGCCCTCTCGGTAATGCACATCACTATAAGCCTTGCAAGAAATGTGACTAATGAGTTAGTTGCAGGATGATGCATTACGGAACGAGTAAAGAGACTTGCCGGTAATGAGATTGTACTAGGTATGATGATACCGACGATCGAATCTCGGGCAAGTAACATACCGATGACAAAGGGAACAACGTATGTTGTTATGCGGTTTGACCGATAAAGATCTTCGTAGAATATGTAGGAGCCAATATGAGCATCGAGGTTCCACTATTGGTTATTGACCGGAGATGTGTCTCGGTCATGTCTACATAGTTCTCGAACCCGTAGGGTCCGCACGCTTAACGTTCGATGATGATTTGTATTATGAGTTATGTGATTTGATGTACCGAAGTTTGTTCGGAGTCCCGGATGAGATCACAGACATGATGAGGAGTCTCGAAATGGTCGAGAGGTAAAGATTCATATATTGGAAGATTGCATTTGGACATCGCAATGGTTCCGAGTGGTTCAGGCATTTTTCCAGAGTACCGGGAGGTTACCGGACCCCCCCTCGGAGAAGTATTGGGCCTAGTGGGCCTTATTGGAGGAGAGGAGAAAGGGCCACGTGAGAGGGGCGCCCCTCCCCTTGATCAAACCGAATTGGACTAGGGGAGGGGGTCGGCCCCCCTCTTTCCTTCCCCCTCTCTCTCCCTTACCTTTCCCTCCGGTGGAAGAAAGGAAAAGGGGGGGGCGAATCCTACTTGGACTAGGAGTCCAATAGGACTCCCCCTAGCGTGCCCAAACCTGGACGGCCTCCTCTCTCCCTCCCTCCTTTATATATTTGGCCAGGGGGCACCCCAATAGCACAACAGATAATCTCTTAGCCGTGTGCGATGCCCCCTCCATAGTTTTACACCTCAGTCATATCGTCGTAGTGCTTAGGCGAAGCCCTGTGTCGGTAACTTCATCATCACCGTCACCACGCCGTCGTGCTGACGAAACTCTCCCTCGGCCTCAGCTGGATCTAGAGTTCGAGGGACGTCACCGAGCTGAACGTGTGCAGATCACGGAGGTGACGTGCGTTTGGTACTTGATCGGTTGGATCGCAAAGACGTTCGACTACATCAACCGCGTTATTTAACGCTTCCGCTTTCGGTCTACGAGGGTACATAGACACACTCTCCCCTCTCATTTCTATGCATATCCTAGATAGATCTTGCGTGATCGTAGGAATTTTTTTGAAATACTGCGTTCCCCAACAGTGGCATCCGAGCCAGGTCTATGCGTAGATGTTATATGCACGAGTAGAACACAAAGAGTTGTGGGCGATAATAGTCATACTGCTTACCAGCATGTCATACCTTGATTTAGCGGTATTGTTGGATGAAGCGGCCCAGACCAACATTATGCGTACGCTTACGCGAGACTGGTTCTATCGACGTGCTTCGCACACAGGTGGCTAGTGGGTGTCTGTTTCTCCAACTTTAGTTGAATCGAGTGCGACTATGCCCGGTCCTTGTTGAAGGTTAAAAAAACACACTTGACAAAAATCGTTGTGGTTTTGATGCGTGGGTAAGAACGGTTCTTGCTAAGCCCGTAGCAGCCACGTAAAACAACAAAGTAGAGGACGTCTAACTTGTTTTTGCAGGGCATGTTGTGATGTGATATGGTCAAGATGTGATGATATATAATTTGTTGTATGAGATGATCATGTTTTGTAAAAGTTATCAGCAACTGGCAGGAGCCTTATGGTTGTCGCTTTATTGTATGAAATTCAATCGCCATGTAATTGCTTTACTTCATCACTAAATGACAGCGATAGTCGTAGAAGCAATAGTTGGCGAGACAACAATAATGCTTCGATGGAGATCAAGGTGTCAAGCAGGTGACGATGGTGATCATGATGGTGCTTTGGAGATGGAGATCAAAGGCACAAGATGATGATGGCCATATCATATCACTTATATAAATTGCATGTGATGTTTATCCCTTATACATCTTATTTTGCTTAGTACGTAGGTAGCATTATAAGATGATCTCTCACTAAATTTCAAGGTATAAGTGTTCTCCCTGAGTATGCACCGTTGTGACAGTTCGTCGTGCCGAGACACCACGGATGATCGGGTGTGATAAGCTCTACGTTCACATACAACGGGTGCAAGCCAGTTTTGCACACGCAGATTACTTGGGTTAAACTTGACGAGCCTAGCATATGCAGATATGGCCTCGGAACACTGGAGACCGAAAGGTCGAGCGTGAATCATATAGTAGATATGATCAACATAGTGATGTTCACCATTGAAAACTACTCCATCTCACGTGATGATCGGACATGGTTTAATTGATTTGGATCACATGATCACTTAGATGATTAGAGGGATGTCTATCTAAGTGGGAGTTCTGAAGTAATATTATTAATTGAACTTTAATTTATCATGAAATTAGTCCTGGTAGTATTAGCATATCTATGTTGTAGATCAATAGCTTGCGATGTAGCTCCTCTTTTATTTTTATATATGTTCCTAGAGAAATATAAGTTGAAAGATGATAGTAGCAATGATGCGGACTTGATCCGTGATCTGACGATTTTCCTCATTGCTGCACAGAAGAATTATGTCCTTGATGCACCGCTAGGTGACGGACCTATTGCAGGAGCAGAGGCAGACGTTATGAATATTTGGCAAAGCTCGGTATGATGACTACTTGATAGTTTAGTGCACCAATGCTTTACGGCTTAGAACCGGGACTTCAAAAACGTTTTTGAACGTCATGGAGCATATAAGATGTTCCAAGAGTTGAAATTAGTATTTCAGACTCATGCTCGTGTCAAGAGGTATGAGACCTCTGACAGTACTTTGCCTACAAGATGGAGGAGAATAGTTCAACCAGTGAGCATGTGCTCAGATTGTCTAGATACTACAATCGCTTGAATCAAGTGGGAGTTAATCTTCCAGATAAGATAACGATTGATAGAGTTCTCTAGTCACTATCACCAAGTTACTGGAACTTCGTGATGAACTATAATATGCAAGGGATAACGTAAACGATTCTGAGCTCTTCGTGATGCTAAAATCAACGAAGGTAGAAATCAAGAAAGATCATGAATTGTTGATGGTTGACAAGACCACTAGTTTCAAGAAAAGGGGCAAAGGGAAGAAGGGGAACTTCAAGAAGAATGGCAAGCAAGTTGCTGCTCAAGTGAAGAAGCCCAAGTCTGGACCTAAGCCTGAAACTGGGTGCTTCTACTTCAAAAAAAATGGTCACTGGAAGCGGAACTACCCTGGATACTTGGCGGATAAGAAGGATGACAAAGTGAACAAAGGTATATTTGATATACATGTTATTGATGTGTACTTTACTAGTGTTTGTAGCAACCCCTCGGGATTTGATACTGGTTCAGTTGCTAAGAGTAGTAACTCAAAACGGGAGTTGTAGAATGAACAGAGACTAGTTAAGGGTGAAGTGACAATGTGTGTTGGAAGTGGTTCCAAGATTGATATGATCATCATCACACACTCCCTATACTTTCGAGATTAGTGTGGAACCTAAAATAAATGTTATTTGCTATTTGCGTTGAGCATGAATATGATTGGATCATGTTTATTGCAATACGGTTATTCATTTAAATTAGAGAATAATTGTTGTTCTGTTTACATGAATAAAACCTTCTATGGTCATACACCCAATGAAAATGGTTTGTTGGATCTCGATCGTAGCGATACACATATTCATAATATTGAAGCCAAAAGATGCAAAGTTAATAATGATAGTGCAAATTATTTGTGGCACTGCCGTTTAGGTCATATTGGTGTAAAGCGCATGAAGAAACTCCATGCTGATGAACTTTGGGAATCACTTGATTATGAATCACTTGATGCTTGCGAACCATGCCTCATGGGCAAGATGACTAAGACTCCGTTCTTCGGAACAATGGAGCGAGCAACTAACTTATTGGAAATAATACATACTGATGTATGCGGTCCGATGAGTGTTGAGGCTCGCGGCGGGTATCGTTATTTTCTGACCTTCACAGATGATTTGAGCAGATATGGGTATATCTACTCGATGAAACATAAATCTGAAACATTTGAAAAGTTCAAAGAATTTCAGAGTGAAGTGGAAAATCATCATAACAAGAAAATAAAATTTTTACGATCTGATCGTGGAGGTGAATATTTGAGTTATGAGTTTGGTCTTCATTTGAAACAATGCGAAATAGTTTCGCAACTCACGCCACCTGGAACACCACAGCGTAATGGTGTGTCCAAACGTCGTAACCGCACTTTATTAGATATGGTGCTGATGTCTCTTATCGATTTACCACTATCGTTTTGGGTTTATGCATTAGAGACAGCTGCATTCACGTTAAATAGGGCATCATCTAAAACCATTGAGATGACACCATATGAACTGTGGTTTCGCAAGAAACCTAAGCTGTCGTTTCTTAAAGTTTGGGGCAGCGATGCTTATGTGAAAAAGTTTCAACCTAATAAGCTTGAACCCAAATCGGAGAAATGTGTCTTCATAGGATACCCAAAGGAAATTGTTGGGTATACCTTCTATCACAGATCCAAATGCAAGATATTCGTTGCTAAAAATGGATACTTTCTAGAGAAGGAGTTTCTCTCGAAAGAAATGAGTGGGAGGAAAGTAGAACTTGATGAGGTAATTGTACCTTCTCCTAAATTGGAAAGTAGTTCATCACTGAAATCAGTTCTAGTGATGCCTACACCAATTAGTGAGGAAGTTAATGATGATGATCACGAAACTTCAGATCAAGTTACTACTGAACCTCGTAGGTCAACCAGAGTAAGATCCACACCAGAGTGGTACAGTAATCCTATTCTGGAGGTCATGTTACTTGACCATGATGAACCTACAAACTATGAGGAAGCGATGATGAGCCCAGATTCTGTGAAATGGCTTGAGGCCATGAAATCTGAGATAGGATCCATGTATGGAAACAAAGTATGGACTTTAGTGGAATTGCCTGATGATCGGCAAGCCATTGAGAATAAATGGATCTTCAAGAGGAAGATGGACGCTGATGGTAGTGTTACTATCTACAAAGCTCGACTTGTCGCGAAAGGTTTTCGACAAGTTCAAGGTGTTTACTACGATGAGATTTTCTCACTCGTAGCGATGCTTAAGTCTGTCCGAATCATGTTAGCAATTGCCGCATTTTATGAAATCTGGCAAATGGATAACAAAACTGCATTCTTTAATGGATTTATTAAAGAAGAGTTGTATATGATGCAACTAGAAGGTTTTGCCAATCCTAAAGGTGCTAACAAAATGTGCAAGCTCCAGCGATCCATCTATGGACTGGTGCAAGCATCTCGGAGTTGGAATATATGCTTTGATAAGTTGATTAAAGCATATAGTTTTATACAGACTTGCGGCGAAGCCTGTATTTACAAGAAAGTGAGTGGGAGCACTACAACTGAGGGAGTCCTGGATTAGGGGGTGTTCGGGTAGCCGGACTATACCTTCAGCCGGACTCCTGGACTATGAAGATACAAGATTGAAGACTTCGTCCCGTGTCCGGATGGGACTTCCCTTGGCGTGGAAGGCAAGCTTGGCGATGCGGATATTCAAGATCTCCTACCATTGTAACCGACTCTGTATAACCCTAACCCTATCCGGTGCCTATATAAACCGGAGGGTTGTAGTCCGTAGGCAATCAACTCCATACACAACAATCATACCATAGGCTAGCTTCTAGGGTTTAGCCTCCTTGATCTCGTGGTAGATCTACTCTTGTACTACCCATATCATCAATATTAATCAAGCAGGAGTAGGGTATTACCTCCATCGAGAGGGCCCGAACCTGGGTAAAACAAAGTGTTCCCTGCCTCCTGTTACCATCCGGCCTAGACGCACAGTTCGGGACCCCCTACCCGAGATCCGCCGGTTTTGACACCGACATTGGTGCTTTCATTGGGAGTTCCTCTGTGTCGTCGCCTTTAGGCCCGATGGCTCCTTTAATCATCAACCACGATACGGTCCAGGGTGAGACTTTTCTCCCCGGACAGATCTTCGTCTTCGGCTGCTTCGCTCTGTGGGCCAATTCGCTCGGCCACCTGGAGCAGATCGAAAGCTACGCCCCTGGCCATCAAGTCAGGTTTGGAAGCTTAAACTACACGGCTGACATCCGCGGAGACTTGATCTTCGACGGATTCGAGCCACAGCCAAGCGCGCTGCACTGTCTTGATGGGCATGATATAGCTCTGCCGCCGAACAGCGCCTGGGAGGCCGCATACGCATTGGTTTCGACCATTGATTCGGAGCCTACTGCGCCGATCGAGGATCAGCGGTTGGACGCTGCCTCAGGGGCTGCGATCTCAGAGGCGATCGAGCCGAACGCTAGCCCCGCACTCTGCACGACCCGTGACTCCAAGGATCCGGACTCCTCCCCGGACTCCGAAGCCCCAGCGCCCCTGCCAATCGAATCCGATTGGGCGCCCATAATGGAGTTCACCGCCGCAGACATCTTGCAGCACTCGCCTTGTGGCGATATCCTGAACTCTCTCAAGTCTCTCTCCTTATCAGAAGAGCCCTGACCAAACTACGGTCAGCGAGGATGGGATACGGACGATGAAGAAATCCAAATCCCACCCACCACCCACTTGGTAGCCACTGTGACAATTTAAACGACGTGCTCAACTTCGACTCCGAAGACATCGACAGCATGAATGATGATGCAGGAGATAACGACGAACCAACGCCCATAGGGCATTGGACAGCCACCTCATCTCACGATGTGTACATGGTGGATACACCTAAAGGAAGCAACAATGAGGAAAAAGGGGATGGGACGGGAGACAGACCCCCCGAAAAGCAATCAAAGCGTCGGCGTAAATGCCGACCTAAGCCCCGCCTCAACAAAAACCCATCCATAGAGCAGGACGAGCAGGTAGACGACGAGCAGGCCTTAGAGCAACCGTCTGAACAGGACAACACAGATAGAGAGACCAAACATCCCTCCTCCGGCGAAAACGGCATTCCGGACGACCTCACGCCGAATAAACCTATGGAGCAGAAGAATCTCCATGAGAGGCTCGTTGCAACTGCACGAAGCCTAAAGAAGCAGAAGCGGAAGCTAAAAACAGCGGAAGACGCACTCCGGATCAGATGGAGTAAAGTAATCAATACCACAGATAAGTACGGCAACAGTCGCCGCACTAAAAGCTATCTAGAAAGAAAGCTACTGCCTGAATTCGACGAAGAGACCCTAGAGCCCTCGCATTCAAAAAATGAAAAAGCCACACGGTCGGATAGACGACCCCATAAAGTGGCAAGCGGCGCCACACCTAAATTGGCATCCGACCCACTTAAGGATTCGCATCACGGCCCAGTCAGGTCCATTTATGGGCCAAGAAAGCAAGCTCTCGTAAGCAAAGCTATGAAGCCATCATCAGAATCCGGCACACCCAAATACAAGGGCACCGCACACCCCCTATGCTTCACCGATCAGGTCCTGGACTATGAATTCCCAGAGGGATTCAAACCCGTAAACATAGAGGCATATGATGGAACAACAGACCCTGGAGTCTGGATCAAGGACTATATCCTCCACATACACATGGCTAGAGGAGATGATCTCCACGCCATAAAATATCTACCCCTTAAGCTTAAAGGGCCAGCCCGGCATTGGCTTAAAAGCCTTCCCGAAAACACAATTGGAAGCTGGGAAGAGCTCGAGGATGCTTTCCGAGCAAACTTTCAAGGGACCTATGTCCGCCCTCCGGATGCAGACGATCTTAGTCACATAACTCAACAACCCGGAGAATCAGCTCGGCAGTTCTAGAATAGATTCCTCACTAAAAAGAATCAGATAGTCGACTGTCCGGACGCCGAAGCCTTAGCAGCTTTCAGGCATAACGTCTGAGACGAATGGCTTGCCAGACACCTCGGCCAAGAAAAGCCAAGAACAATGGCCGCACTAACAAGCCTCATAACCCGCTTTTGTGTAGGGGAGGACAGCTGGTTGGCAAGGTGCAGCCCCAGCAATCCAAGTACATCCGAAACTAGGGATTGAAACGGAAAACCGCGACGCAACAAGGACCGTCGCTGGACTAAGGACAAAAGTCCAAAGAGCACGGCAGTCAATGCCGGATTCAAAGGCTCATGACAAAATCAGGAAAAATCGCCCCCAGGATAACAGGGACGATCCATCCAACCTGAATAAAATCCTGGACAGGATATGTCAGATACACAGTACTCCCGGGAAGCCTGCTAACCATACCCACAGAGACTGTTGGGTTTTCAAACAATCCGGCAGACTCAATGCCGAACACAAGGGGCTCGACACACCAAGCGAAGACGAGGACGAACCCCAAAAGCAGAGCACTAGGAAACAAAAGAACTTCCCACAAGAAGTAAAAACAGTGAACTCACTTCACATAACAAAACGTGCGGCGCCCGTAAAGATACGCACCACACGGCCCAAAGGATCCTGCCACTGGTTGTCAAAACCGATCATCTTCGATCAGCTAGATTATTCTAGGAATATCAAGAATGTAGGTTGGACTGCCTTGATACTCGATCCAATAATTGGCGGACTCCAGTTTTCAAATGTCCTTATGGATGGCGGCAGTGGACTAAACCTGATATATCAGGATACAATCCAGCACATGGGGATAAACCCAACAAGAATCCACCGCAGCAAAACCTCCTTTCAAGGGGTAATACCTGGTCCGGACACCCATTGTACGGGTTTTCTCTGGCTCACAATCACATTCGGCTCTGCCGATAACCTCCGCCGTGAAAAGCTGACCTTCCATATCGTCCCGTTTTCAAGTCGCTATCAAGCACTACTGGGACGCGAAGCTTTCGCTCGCTTTAACGCAATACCACATTATGCATCTCTTACGCTTAAGATGCCCGGTCCACGAGGCATCATCTCTTTGAAGGGGAAGCACTAAAGTGCGCCTCCCCAAGCGGAGGGCTGTGCGGCCGCTTTGACAGCCCCACAGCAAAATGGCCTCACCGGCCAAAAAACTTCGAAATAGGTCATTCAAGACCACGAACGCAGATAGACGAGTTCGGTGCAAAATCATCATTGATGCAGGCCTAGAAGCCATATACCCCCGCACTAGGGGCTCCACGCATATACAATAAGAGACAATGAAGCTCAAACTTATACATCTTACTTTATACTTTGCTTATTTTAAACCTTTTCGGCACGACCCGTTTTCAACTCAGTTCCTCTCTTTTACAGATGAACATCATGCGGCGCCCGTCCAGGATACGACACAACGGAGACACAGGCGCAGACGTGCAGTAGGGACCCGTCCTAAAGGATTCTTTTCAGATTAAGACCCTGCGTAAACCTTTTTTACTGTCTCTTGTTGCTACACATCCCCTGGTTTTTTCTTTCTGATATAACCAAGGAGGAGGCTGGCGTCTTGGCATGTGGCCACATCAGAATATTTGCACGTACCTGGACACTAGGGGCTTTTTTAATAAAGAGTGTTGTTTCACCCGCACTCA
The DNA here is from genome assembly GCF_002162155.2 of Triticum dicoccoides. Classification (NCBI taxonomy): domain Eukaryota; kingdom Viridiplantae; phylum Streptophyta; class Magnoliopsida; order Poales; family Poaceae; genus Triticum; species Triticum dicoccoides. Next base: position 607,033,167 of record NC_041380.1, on the reverse strand, counting down.
TAAAGACCGAACACCTTAGGGAGTGTTCGGTGTCGCGAGTTTTGGCATTATATGCATCAGCTCCGAATCATGATTTTGGTTAAATGTTGGGTTGCCCGGCTCCTGAGTTCGGCTACCTTACGTTCCGCTCTATCGGCTAAGGTAGCACCAGGAGAACTACTGCGATTGTGCCCCCGGTTCGGCCAGGCGAGCACCTCAGTAGAGAAAGCCGAAACTGACTGTCATGATGTAGCGTGAGACTGGTCAGCCACTCGATGACCTATCGGAATCTATCGGATTCCTCCACTTTAACGAAGGGCCGCTTCCCGGTCAAGCACATACGCGCCCCGAATTCAGACGAGCGCAGTTGCCACCAAGGAGCTACCTAAAGAGTCTCATTGTCAAACACCTATGGCTAAGTGAAAGTGTTAAAGCATTATAGTCCGGTTGCCTGGCCCGCTGCGCTATCACCTCCTTTGTAGGTCCAAGACGTTGGGTTAAGTGTGAAAATGCGTCTTCTGCGAGCACCCCCGCACTATGTGCGTGGGGGCTGAAGCCAACGACCCCCTACCCGAGATCCGCCGGTTTTGACACCGACAACAACCTTTCTGATAAGTATATGTGTGTGACATATTTTTGATCGGAAACGATGTCGAATTTTCTGGAAAGCATAAAGGAGTGTTTGAAAGGAGTTTTTCAAAGAAAGACCTCGGTGAAGCTACTTACATATTGAGCATCAAGATCTATTGAGATAGATCAAGACGCTTGGTAAGTTTTTTCAATGAGTACATACCTTGACAACATTTTTGAAGTAGTTCGAAATGGAACAGTCAAAGAAGGAGTTCTTGCCTGCGTTGCTAGGTGTGAAGTTGAGTAAGACTCAAAGCCCGACCACAACAGAAGATAGAGAGAGAATGAAAGTCATTCCCTATGCCTCATCCATAGGTTCTATAAAGTATGCCATGTTATGTACCAGACCTATTGTATACCCTATCCTGAGTTTGGTAGGGGAGTACAATAGTGATCTAGGAGTAGATAACTGGACATTGGTCAAAATTATCCTTAGAGTACTAAGGAAATATTTCTCGGTTATGGAGGTGATAAAGAGTTCGTCATAAAGAGTTATGTCGATGCAAGCTTTGACACCGATCTGGATGACTCCGAGTCTCGATATGGATACATATTGAAAGTGGGAGCATTTGGCTAGAGTAGCTCCGTGCAGAGCATTGTAGACATAGAAATTTGCAAAATACATACAGATCTGAATGTAGCAGATCCATTGACTAAACCTCTCTCACAAACAAAACATGATCACACCTTAGTAATCTTTGGGTGTTAATCACATGGCGATGTGAACTATATTACTGACTCTAGTAAACCCTTTGAGTGTTGGTCACATGGCGATGTGAACTATGCGTGTTAATCACATGGTGATGTGAACTATTAGCGTTAAATCACATGGCAATGTGGACTAGATTATTGACTCTAGTGCAAGTGGGAGACTGAAGGAAATATGCCCTAGAGGCAATAATAAAGTTATTATTTATTTTCTTATTTCATGATAAATGTTTATTATTCATGCTAGAATTGTATTAATCGGAAACTTACTACATGTGTGAATACATAGACAAAACAAAGTGTCCCTAGTATGCCTCTACTTGACTAGCTCATTTATCAAAGATGGTTATGTTTCCTAACCATAGACATGTGTTGTCATTTGATGAACGGGATCACATTATTAGGAGAATGATGTGGTGGACAAGACCCATTCGTTAGCTTAGCATTATGATCATTACAGTTTCATTGCTACTGCTTTCTTCATGACTTATACATGTTCCTCAGACTATGAGATTATGCAACTCCCGAATACCGGAGGAACACCTTGTGTGCTATCAAACGTCACAACGTAACTGGGTGATTATAAAGATGCTCTACAGGTGTCTCCGAAGGTGTTTGTTGGGTTGGCATAGATCGAGATTAGGATTTGTCACTCAGTGTATCGGAGAGGTATCTATGGGCCCTCTCGGTAATGCACATCACTATAAACCTTCAAGCAATGTGATTAATGAGTTAGTTGCGGGATGATGCATTACGGAATGAGTAAAGAGACTTGCCGGTGACAAGATTGAACTAGGTATGATGATACCACGACCGAATCTCGGGCAAGTAACATACCGTTGACAAAGGGAATGAAGTATGTTGTTATGTAGTTTGACCGATAAAGATCTTCGTAGAATATGTAGGAGCCAATATGAGCATCCAGGTTCCGCTATTGGTTATTGACTGGAGATGTGTCTCAGTCATGTCTACATAGTTCTCAAACCCGTAGGGTCCGCACGCTTAACGTTCGATGACGATTTGTATTATGAGTTATGTGATTTGATGACCGAAGTTTGTTTGGAGTCCCAGATGAGATCACGTACATGACGAGGAGTCTCGAAATGGTCGAGAGGTAAATATTCATATATTGGAAGGCTACATTTGGACACCGGAATAGTTCGGAAAGTTTCTGATGAGTTTCGGAGTACCGGGGGTTACCGGACCCGCCCCCCCGGGAAGTATTGGGCCTTAATGGGCTTTAGTGGAAAGGAGAGAAGGGACACAAGGGGAGGCCGCCCCCCAATGGCAAGTCCGAATTGGACTAGGGAGGTTGCGGCGCCCCCTCTTTCCTTCTTCCTCTCTTCCTCCTTCCCTCTCTCCCTCTCTTGGAAAAGGAAGGGGACTCCAACTAGGATTGGGAATCCTAGTTGGACTCCCCTATGGCGCGCGCCCCCCTTGGCTGGCCTCCTCCTCCCCCTCCTTTATATACGTGGGCAGGGGGCACCCCAAAGGCACAACAGACAATCTCTTAGCCGTGTGCGGTGCCCCCCTCCACAATTCAACACATCGGTCATATCGTCGTAGTGCTTAGGTGAAGCCCTGCGCCGGTAACATCATCATCACCATCGCCACGCCGTCGTGCTGACGGAACTCTCCCTCGTCCTCAACTAGATCAAGAGCTCGCGGGACGTCATCGTGCTGAACATGTGCTAAACACGGAGGTGCCGTACGTTCGGTACTTGGATCGGTTGGATCGTGAGGACGTTCGACTACATCAACCGCATTACGAAACGCTTCCGCTTTCGGTCTATGAGGGTACGTGGACACACTCTCCCGTCTCCTTACTATGCATCTCCTAGATAGATCTTGCGTGACCGTAGTAATTTTTTTGAAATACTGCGTTACCCAACAGCACCGCGCTGCCTCCCTTGGCACGGGAACACCATCGTCTGCACGCGGTCTTCGTCATGTTGTCGGGTTCCTCACCTACTTGGAGCTTCACCTTCGCGCTCCTAACCTAACCGTCGCTGCTACCCCTGTAGCCTCTGTCGTCGCCCGTCCACCCCCTTCGTCTTCGTACAGCTCCTGCAGGTCCCTCGTCTACGCATGCCCAGTGCTGGCAACACTGATGCGTGCCTTCGTCCAAGACGTGTCCCCGGGCCTGGTGCGGCGCTTCGTCAACTTTGTCTTCGTCCGTCTATGCATGCCCGGTGCTGGCAACACTGATGCATGCCTTCGTGTGTCCCCGGGCTTGGCAAACCCGTCGTTACGCCGTCGTCAACAACGTCTTCCTCCCAGCGCATCACTACTTCGACACCACAGCGCCCATGACTAACTCGGCGCCTCCCTGCGCCCACGGCTCCACGACGACTTCCTCGACACCGGCTACCCCAACTCGACATCGACCACGACATTTTTCGCATGAGTACCTCGACAACAGCTAGACTACCCCAAGCTCTCGGCTACCTCGACAATGGCACAAAGGGCTACCGGCCTGCTTGAGCAATCTTGTCGGTTTCCACTCCAGCCACAACTTCTGTGATGCATCGACCGCTACGACTGTGGGGAATGTCTATCGACTTATCTTCGGATCCTTCTCCAGTCTCACTGTCTGCATCGCTACCCTTCTGACTGAGGGGGATATTGAGTATTATGATTATTAGGAGGTATAGGATAAACTGTGATTTGTTTCTGCCTTGTCTTGTACTCCAAGTTGGTCATTGTACTCCTATATATGCCCACGAGGCTCAAGCAATAAACATCGATCCCGCCAATCCCTCTCTATCCCTTCTAACACTCCTCCTTCATGAACTTCTTCATGGTCATGGGGGTTGCCCTCCTCTTGCTCCTATTCTGTTTCCTCATCCTTAGCTTGGAGGTTGGCCCGCCGTAATGCAACTTTACCGTCGGGCATCCATGGCACGTACCTTCGCCGGAACTTCAGTGCGGCACTTTGGCTCAACATATTATACCATGTGATCTTGGAGCGGACCATGGAGCCAACAACCGGTGGACGGAGACACCTGATGCAAACTAGGAGGCTTCTATGGTGGAAGAATAGACTTGGAGGTGGGGTTTGGGGGGTGGTTGGTCGGCTTTAAATAGTCGGAGCAGGCGGAGGAGCAAAAGTTCCTCTCAAGCGGTGTGAAGTGGAGGGTTCTAAAGCCGTCCGAAAAAAAAACTAGACTTGGACTGGTGGTCGTATTTTTTGGATTTATTTAAGACCTTTTTGTGACAAGCGTTTAATGGAAGGAGACGCTTCCGTTGAATATGGGACACATTTGATGGCTTTATCAATCTTAAGATATTGTGTGTGCTGGCTCGGTATTTTGAAGGTGCTCATAAGGGTTGGGCATGCATGTGTGTGTTCATAAAAATGAGTGAATGTTTTTTTAAGATAATAAAATAAGCATATGTACGTGTATATGAGCAACTATGATTGTATTGTATTCAAACGAAAGAGTCGGCCCGGAAAGGATCGGCGTGTCAGAAGTCCAACATGGCAGCACAACCAAACCAAACCAATACAGAACACGGAAGATGGAAAAAAGAGAGAATAATTTCGAGTAAAGTAGTACTATGGACGTGGCCGCGTCATGGCCCTCTCAACCGAATCGGCCGACATAGAAAAAGGCACTTTATAGATGCGAAATGCAACTATATATAATAAATTCATTCATTCATACATATATTGCATATATCATGCACGTGTGAATTATTGAAACGTTTGGTTTTTCTTTCTTCTCCCTGTATATACTGAACCCATTGGACAGATTTTACATTGAACAACGATGTTGAACCCACTGTACAAATTTTGCATCCAGGAATGGTTGGAAAGAGACTTATTCGTATTTTCGATGTCGTTAAATAGTTCGTTGTTAGTCAAATGTGAGCCTTGGGAAACTTTGATTGTGTTTCATATATGCGGGTCAAAATTAAATACTCTAAAACGCTCATGTTTCCTTTATACTGGAAGATGCTCTGTGTGTTGTCGTGGAATTGAATATATACTCCATCCGTCCCATAATGTAGACACTAGTGTAGGGTAAAAAAAACGTCTTACATTGTGAGACGGAGGAAGTAGTTTCTAAATATGATGTACTCCCTTAGTTTATTATTATAAGATGTTTTCGATATTTTAATATAAACTACAATAAAATGCGTCTATATATACATTCGAAGATGAAAACAGAGACAATATAATTTAAACTATGTGAGAAATTTCTACATAAGAAAAAAAATCTTAAACTGAAAAGTTGTGCATGTCACATGAAATGCACTATGAAAACTTACTTACAATGCACTAATCTATGTTGCATGATAGAGAATTCTCATGCGTACATCGGACGGATGCTACTGGACCAAACTAGTAAATCTATGTGCTACAATAATTTTGATGATGTGGAAGCACACATGTTGACATAATTAGTATTGATGATTGTTTGAACTCAGCGAGAAAGAAAGCAACAACGATGTAAAAGTGAATCCATTGATGTTTATTGATGATGAATACGTCTATATATAGAGTTACAAAGGGCACCAAGTTTAAAGGTACCTGTTCAAGAGGACACCAGGAACCGATGTCGGTTTCCATATGGCAACCACCATCTATTCCTTAAGCATGGGTTAACAGGATTAATTAAATCCTAACACTCTCCCTAATTTGTGCTTGTTTAGTGTAATATTATCATCTTCATTAAAGACTCCTTCAAAACCCTATGGGAAAATGTGAGGAGCAAAGTGTTTGATATGTTGCTAAAACTGCTCCAAACCTAGTGGGAAATAAGGAGAAAAATGACAAAATATATAATGGTTATTTCCTTTTTTAACTCAATACGAGAATACCTATAGAGTTCAGAGAACAATAAATATGTCGTATACACTTTCCAAAAACCCCGTAGGGAAAACAGAAAGTATGACATATGATCTCATGTTGATATATATTACCTCATTAAAAATCTTTATGAGAACTTGTATAGTAAACTCATGAAGGGAAAAATAGTATAATATGATGCATTGAACATGAACATTCAGGAAGATACTTCCCCTGATTCTCGCAAATTCTGAAGCCGTCATATACCAATTCTATGAGCATATTTCTGGAATGTAGAAGTTTGTAGAGACTTGGGGAACAAATCAAACGAATGGTTTGACTTGCAAGATACGCAATATAGCAATATTGCTTAGTATGTAACCTGTTTGCATCCGGGCAACACAAGCAACATCATCTTTGGGATAATGTTTGGTGGATGTAGCCACGAGGTTTATTTGGAAGACTTTCATGGGATGGCTATCACACCTAGCAGGAACACAAAACTTGTCCATGATCTAACATAGTAGGGATCTGATCGATGTATCCAATGGTATTGGTGTTCAGATTTCTCTGAAACTGAAAAATTAGGACAAGATGTTTGATGCCTTGGGGATATCAAAAGATATTCTTGTGTCCCAACCAATTATATTTGGTGGGTCCAATGGCACTAGGATATGGAACTCTAGGTCCCAACATCGTTATTTCCATCTCCTCATGGTCCAAATGAATCTTTCTCTACATCTAGAGAACGAACAACATGGGAATTATGGATGGATAAGGCTTATACACAATCAATTTCTCCAATATAATATGGATATAGACAACATAGTGCCCCATAATGTATGAGTGAAGGTGCTCAAGGTTTTACCCAATCCTTCATCTCAAAATCCATCATTAAAATGATTGTGTGCTTCATCATTGCAGGAGTAATCCCTCTATATGATAGACATGCATAGATAATCATCGTTGTAGGCGTAATCCTTGTACATAAGGAACTCACCACGTCGGTTGTACTAAGATGTACTGACAACAATAAGCCGTATGGTGACTTACTGATTTTTTTACACGATGTTTGTTGCGTTTTGCATTTCGATTCAGAAGTTAGACTCCATCGGGAACCATCTATGTTTGAATCTAGTGATCCACATGAATATTTAATTGATGTCTACTACACAACCTTCTTCTTGTAGACGTTGTTGGGCCTCCAAGTGCAGAGGTTTTTAGGACAGTAGCAAATTTCCATCAAGTGGATGACCTAAGGTTTATCAATCCGTAGGAGGCGTAGGATGAACCTCTCTCAAGCAACCCTGCAACCAAATAACAAATAGTCTCTTGTGTCCCCAACACACCCAATAGAATGGTAAATTGTATAGGTGCACTAGTTCAGCGAAGAGATGGTGATACAAGTGGTATATGGATAGTAGATAATGGTTTTTGTAATCTGAAAATATAAAAACAGCAAGGTAACTCATGATAAAAGTGAGCACAAACGATATTGAAATGCGTTGAAACAAGGCCTAGGGTTCATACTTTCACTAGTGCAAGTTCCCTCAACAATAATAACATAATTGGATCATATAACTATCCCTCAACATGCAACAAAGAGTCACTCCAAAGTCACTAATAGCGGAGAACAAACGAAGAGATTATGGTAGGGTACGAAACCACCTCAAAGTTATCCTTTCTGATCGATCTATTCAAGAGTCTGTAGTAAAATAACACGAAGCTATTCTTTCCGTTCAATCTATCATAGAGTTCGTACTAGAATAACACCTTAAGACACAAATCAACCAAAACCCTAATGTCACCTAGATACTCCAATGTCACCTCAAGTATCTGTGGGTATGATTATATGATAAGCATCACACAATCTCAGATTCATCTATTCAACCAACACAAAGTACTTCACAGAGTGCCCCAAAGATTCTACCGGAGAGTCAAGACGAAAACGTGTGACAACCCCTATGCATAGGTTCATGGGCGGAACCCGCAAGTTGATCACCAAAACATACATCAAGTGGATCAATAGAATACCCCATTGTCACGACGGGTATCCCACGCAAGACATACATCAAGTGTTCTCAAATCCTTAAAGACTCAATCCGATAAGATAACTTCAAAGGGAAAACTCAATCCATTACAAGAGAGTAGAGGGGGAGAAACATCATAAGATCCAACTATAATAGCAAAGCTCGCGATACATCAAGATCGTATCACCTCAAGAATAAGAGAGAGAGAGAGAGAGAGAGAGAGAGAGAGAGAGAGAGAGAGAGAGATCAAACACATAGCTACTGGTACATACCCTCAGCCCCGAGGGAGAACTACTCCCTCCTCGTCATGAAGAGCACCGGGATGATGAAGATGGCCACCTGAGAGGGATTCCCCCTCCGGCAGGGTGCCGAAATGGGTCTAGATTGGTTTTCGATGGCTAAGGAGACTTCTGGCGGGGAACTCCCAATCTATTCTGCTTCCCAAAGTTTTTAGGGTATATGGGTATATATAGGAGGAAGAAGTACGTCGGTGGGTTTCCGGGCTGTCCACGAGGCAGGGGGGCGCGCCCCCACCCTCGTGGGCAGCCCGGGACTCTCCTGGTCCATCTCCGATACTCTGTGGGTGTAGCGACCAGACCTCAACCAGTCTGATCTCTATGCTTCGGTGTCATCCCTGGATCAGTAATGCTGACACCACACAGTACTCGGAGGATTTATAACGGAGTAGCAATCACACACTTATTACATCGAGTGTCTCAAACGAGAACTTATTACAATAAATATGGCTTAAGGCCATCTAATAACGATAACAGCGGAAGGCTTGGAAGATAAGTGAGTCCATCAACTCCAACGGCATCACTGAGTATAGAACCACGACCTAAAAACTCCTTAATAATCGTCTGAAAAGTCTGCAACATTAACGTTGCAGCCCGAAACGGGTCAGCACATGGAATATGCTGGCAAGGTAACACATAGAGAGTAATGGAATGAAACAGCTACACTATATGCATATTTGGCTGGTAGAAAGCTCTATGGTTACAGTTTTGCGTAAAGCCAATTTTTCCCTACTACAAAGGAATAAATATAATTACTATCATGGTAGTTGTTAAACATTGAGAATGGTTGACAGCATCCTCAATCCCAATTAAGCATCATCATTAAACAAAACCCAACAAAATTAATTTAGAGTAACATGTTGAGATTCACATGATAATCCAGGTACTAGATACTCAAAACGTCCATAACCGGGGACACGGCTAACCATGATTAGTTTATTACACTCTGCAGAGGTTTGCACACTTTTCCCCACAAGACTCGATCGCCTCCGTTTGGTTTCTCGCACTACAAGGTGTTTGAGAAGACGGATGACCGAGACATAGTCTTTCAGAAGTGCTAGCACCTTACGATCGGGTAGACCGCACCACCTACATCCCCTACATCTGCTAGTCTACAACTGTAAGAGTTCGCACGACTTAATCAATTATGCTAGAGCCCATAATAGCTTGTGGCTGCACATGGAAGTTTCTAGTATGAATAGTATCATGATCCCTTTGAGCCTGGGTGGCGGTCCAAAAGAAAACAGGCAAGTCCTGGAATACCCAGGTGCCTCAATCACCGAGATGTGTGTTTAAGTTGCCACCTTAGATAGACCATTAATTAACAAACTCACATCTGTCATGGATATCACTCACCCAATCCACGTCTACTAGCATAACATGGCATAATAAGCAAACGCATAAGTAACTCCCAAAGGTTTGAAAATAAACAGGTAATAGGTACTACCTCAACTACTTCCCATCCCACAATTTAATTAGATCCTAATCATGCAATGTGTGAGGATTTGATCTAATGCAATAAAACTGGGTAGTAGAAAAGGTATGATCAAAGTGTTACTTGCCTTGCTGATGATCTGCGAAACCTAGAGATTCGAAGTAACAAGCGGCGCACACCGGGTATTCTATCGCAGACAAACAAACAAGCATACAATAAGTACTCATCTAATGCACGGGTAAAACTCAAATAAGAGATCTAACCAGAAGGTTCAACTTAAGAACTCCGGTTTGCAAAAAGAATCAGATCGAACGAAACAGCGAAAGTCAAACGGCGAAAAAAAACAACTTCGTTCTACAAATCTGGATCTAGGGTAATCTTTACAGTAGAAAAATCTTGTTTAAGTTGGTTAAACGGATAGAGGGTTTCGAGACGAAACTCCAGGCGCTTGAATCGCCTAATTCCGATAAACGAGCGAAAAGTTCGCTAGAACTAAAACGAAAATCGGATCAGGAATCGCGATCAGAAAAATCGCGGATTAAATCCGAGAAAAAGAAAAACGACGAACGTTCGCTAGATCGAACGAAGGGACGAACGCTCGCTATTTAAATAAACCGGAAAAACCGATCTATTTAAAAAAAACCAAATCTAAAAAAACCGACGGAAAAACCGAACGGTTTTTCGAAAAAAAAATAAAAAAAAGGCGCAGAAATCGAGGCGGCGAACCTCGGGCGGCGTGCGGCGGCGGCGGGGCGGCGCTGGGGCTAGGGTTTTCGGGGGCTGGGGCGCTGGCTTCGGCTGGGCCTCTCCCCCGGCTTTTAAAGCCTAGCCGGGCCGGAGTCCTAGTCGGACACGGCGCGTAGGTCGGTTCGCTTTTTTTTATTTACGCGTAGAAGAAAAATAAAAATAAATACTAAACGGACTCCAAAAATTCCGAAATAAATTTTCACGGGCTTCTAAAATCAAGACCCACAAGGTGAACATTTATTTGGGGCCTAAATACAATTTTAAAAAACGCACATTTTTCCTAAATTCAAATAAAACGCCGAAAAACTCCGAAATAAAATCTTATTTGATTCTATTATTAAATCCTCAATATTTCTTTATTTTGGGAAAGTCATTTTATTCCCTGTCTCATATTTTTGTAATAGAAATAATTGATGATAAAATAATTAAATCAAATGATCCTATTCTCAAAATTTGAGAAAACTCAAATATGAAAATAACGAAATCCCCAACTCTCTCCGTGGGTCACTGAATTGCGTAGAATTTCTAGGATCAACCAAAATGCAAAATAAAATATGGTATGACATGATGTTCTAATGTATAACATTCCAAATTGAAAATTTGGGATGTTACAAACCTACCCCCCTTAAGATGAATCTCGCCCTCGAGATTCGGGTTGGCTAGAAAATAGGTGAGGGTGGTCCTTGAGCAAATCTTCCTCTCGTTCCCAGGTGGCTTCATCCTCTGTGTGGTGGCTCCACTGAACTTTGCAAAACTTGATAACCTTGTTGCGAGTGACTCGATTGGAAAACTCGAGAATCTTAACGGGTCTCTCCTCGTAGGTCAAATCGTTATCCAACTGAATAGTTTCCAAAGGCACTGTGTCTCTCAACGGTATGTCAGCGATCTTCGCGTGACACTTCTTCAACTGGGAAACGTGGAACACATCATGAACTCCTTCCAATCCTTCAGGAAATTCCAACTTGTAGGCCACTTCTCCCATACGCTCCAAAACTCGATATGGTCCTACAAATCATGGCGCTAACTTCCCTTTAACTCCAAAACGCTTTGTTCCCCGAAGTGGAGATACTCGAAGATAAGCTCTATCTCCGACTTCGTAAATTGTCTCCTTGCGTTTTGAATCTGCATAACTCTTCTGTCTGGACTGGGCTACCTTGAGCCTATCGCGAATCAATTTCACCTTCTATTCAGACTCTTTAATCAAGTCAGGTCCAAACAACTAGCGGTCTCCCACTTCGTCCCATGATAATGGTGTCCTGCACCTCCTTCCGTACAAGGCTTCGAAAGGGGCCATCTTTAAACTGGTTTGGTAACTGTTGTTGTAAGAGAACTCTGCATATGGCAAATTGTCATCCCAACTAGATCCGTAATCTAGCGCACAAGCTCTCAGCATATCCTCCCAAATCTAATTGACTCTTCGGTCTGTCCATCTGTCTGTGGATGAAAAGATGTACTGAATTCTAGCCTAGTTCCCAAAGTTTCGTGCAACTGCTTCCAGAACCTTGAGGTAAACTGGGTTCCTCTATCTGATACGATACTCCTCGGAACTCCATGCAAACATATGATCCTGGTCATGTATATCTTTGCCAAATTAGCACTGGTGTAAGTGGTCTTTACTGGGATGAAATGAGCTACCTTCGTCAACCGATCGACTACAACCCAAATCGAGTCATAGCCTGAACGAGTCCTGCGTAATCCAGTGATAAAATCCATGCCTAACTTATCCCACTTCCATTCGGGTATCGGCAATGGTTGTAACAATCATGCTGGCTTCTGATGCTCTGCCTTTACTCTCTGACATACATCACAAACTGCTACATACTCCGCAATATCCTTCTTCATTCCGGTTCACCAGAAAATATCCTTCAACTCCAAATACATCTTGGTATTTCCTGGGTGAATCGAATATGGTGAATCATGTGCCTCTTGCAGAATCAACTTCCTGATCTCCGGGTCATTGGGCACATAAACACGGTCTTCAAACCATATGGTGTCGTGCTCATCCTCACGAAATCCTTTAGCTTTTCCTTTGCTCAGTTTCTCCTTTATTGAGGCAATCTCTTTGTCAGTCTTCTGAGCTTCTCTGATTCTATCCATCAAAGTTGACTGAATCTCCAATGCTGCTACATAGCCTCTCGGAACTATTTCCAAACATAACTCTCGAAGATTTTCTGCTAACTCCTTGGGTATTTCTCCCGTCATTAACGTATTGACATGGCTCTTACGGCTTAATGCATCAGCTACTACATTAGCCTTTCCGGGATGGTATTGCAATCTCATATCATAATCCTTGATGAGTTCCAACCATCTCCTTTGTCTGAGATTCAACTCCTTCTGTGTGAAAATGTACTTCAAACTCTTATGATCCGTGTACACCTCACAATAGTTTCCAATGAGGAAATGCCTCCATGTTTTCAAAGCATGCACTACGGCTGCTAACTCCAAATCATGCATAGCATAATTCAACTCATGAGGCTTCAGTTGTCTTGAGGCATATGAAACAACTCTCCCTTCCTGCATAAGCACTGCTCCAAGTCCTCGACGTGAAGCATCGCAATACACCTCATAATCCTTGGTCTGATCTGGCAAAATCAACACTGGTGAAGTAACCAAGCGTTTCTTCAACTCTTGGAAACTAGCCTCGCATTCCTCCGTCCATATGAACTTGGTATCTTTCTTTAATAACTCCATCATAGGCTTCGCAATCTTTGAGAAATTCTCAATGAATCTCCGGTAGTATCCGGCGAGTCCAAGAAAACTTCGGATCTCTCCGACGGTAGTTGGTGCTTCCCACTTGGTCACGGTATCTACCTTGGTAGGATCTACCGCTATACCTTCTCCAGATATAACGTGTTTGAGGAATCCTACTTCCTTCAACCAAAACTCACATTTGCTGAACTTGGCATATAATTGATGTTCTTTGAGCTTTCCAAGTACCAAACGCAAATGCTCCTTATGCTCCTCTTCATTCTTCGAATAAACCAGGATATCATCAATGAACACTACGACGAACTTATCCAAAAACTCCATAAATACTTTGTTCATCATGTTCATAAAATAGGCAGGTGCGTTAGTCAGACCAAATGACATAATGGTATGCTCGTACAACCCATACCTGGTGGTAAAAGCTGTCTTAGGAATATCCTGTTCTCGAATCTTCAACTGGTGGTATCCTGATCGCAGATCAATCTTGGAAAATACCTTAGCTCCTTGCAATCGATCAAACAGATCATTGATCATTGGTAGTGGGTACTTGTTCTTAATCGTTACTTCGTTCAATCCTCGATAATCAACAACCATCCTTAACGATCCATCCTTCTTCTCCACTAGAAGTACTGGCGATCCCAAGGCGAAGAACTTGGGCGAATATATCCCTTATCCAGTAACTCCTTAATCTGCTTCTTAATTTCTACCAAATCCTTTGCTGGCATCCTATATGGTCTCTTTGATATTGGCCCGGTGCCTGGCAATAGCTCAATCAAAAACTCAATATCTCTATCCGGTGGCATGCCTGGCAACTCCTCTGAAAATACCTCAGGGAAATCCCTTACCACTGGTACTTCCTCCTGCACAACTCCCGTTAAGCAATTTACTTGAGTCCTCTCCGGCACATGTCGGGATACATACTTGATCCTTCTCCCTTCTGGGGTGGTAAGCAAAATTGACTTACTAGCGCATTCAATATTTCCTTCATACTTTGATAACCAATCCATGCCTAATATCACATCCAATCCTTGAGATTCCAATACTATTAGGTCTGAGGGAAAAACATAGTTACCAATCCTTAATGGTAACCGATCACACCATAGACTAGCCACATCTCTGCTCCAGGCGAGGTTACTAGCATGGGTGACCTAAGGGCTTGGGTTGGTAGGTTATACTTATCCACAAATCCCCTTGAGATCTAGGAATGTGATGCACCAGTATCAAAAAGAACGAGTGCAGTAAATGACTTAACCAAAAACTTACCGATTACTGCATCCGGCTGCTCTTTAACCTCCTCCACGCTAACGTGGTTCACCTGTCCCCTGTTGAAAGGGTTCGGATTCTTCCCAGAGCTTCCATTGCCATTTCCATTTTGTATCTCAGGGCATTCATTGGCATAATGTCCGGTCTTCTGGCACTTAAAGCAAGTGACTTGGCTCAGGTCCTTCTTGGCTGGGGTTGAGGGGTTGGTGCGATTCTGGCCATTGCTTCCTCCATTCCCATTACCATTCCTGCTGCTATTGTGATTGTGCGTGCTACCTCCTCCATGGGTATGCTGAAAATGTCCTCCCGGTCTAGGGGTAAAATGTGGCTTCTGCTGAGCTCCTGAAGTGTACTTTCCTTGTCCATACTTCCTCTTGCGATTCTCAATTTGCTGCTGCTTCCCTTCAATCATAAGAGCACAATCTACCAACTCTTGGTAGTTGTTGAAGGTTGCTACCATCAACTGCATGCTCAACTCATCATTCAGTCCTTCCAGAAACTTCTCCTGCTTAGCTGCATCCGTAGCGACGTCATCTGGGGCATAACGTGCTAACTTACTAAAATCCTCCACATACTGGCCAACTGTCCGTCCTCCTTGGCGTAAGTTGCGAAACTCACGCTTCTTCATGGCCATAGCTCCTGCTGAAACATGTGCAGTACGGAAAGCCTGCTGAAACTGGTCCCATGTGACAGTGTCGATAGGGAAAGTGGCTGTGAAATTCTCCCACCATGATGCTGCTGGTCCTTCAAGTTGATGTGCGACAAACTTCACCTTCTCCGCATCTGTGCATCCTGTTGTGGTCAACTCTCTAGCTGTCTTGCGGAGCCAATCATCTGCTACTATCGGCTCGGTGCTGCTGGAAAACACCGACGGATTCAGCCTAAGAAAACGGGCTAAGTGATCAACAGGTGGTGGTGGTGGGTTGTTGTTCTTGTTCCCCTGATTCTGTACTAGCAACTGCATCAATGTGTTCTGCTGCTGGATCAACTGAGTGAGCTCCGGTGGAAAAGTAAATCCGGGGTCACATCTCGGAGGCATCTGAGGGTTTAGAAAAGATGAGATGTAAGAATAGAGGGGGTCTAAAGAGAAACACTACCCATATGCACATGAGGCAAAATCAAAGAATTCACTTCATTCAATCAAACAAGGGCATACAATCGATCTAACTATCGCAAAAGTGCTCGGACTATTGTATTTACATGGTGGACTACTACTACTGATGAGGTGGTCTACTGGAAATATTCTTCGGTTGCAGACTCCATGATATTTGCTCCAGCTTCATCAACATAGTCATCATCGC
This sequence comes from Triticum dicoccoides, assembly GCF_002162155.2. Taxonomy (NCBI): domain Eukaryota; kingdom Viridiplantae; phylum Streptophyta; class Magnoliopsida; order Poales; family Poaceae; genus Triticum; species Triticum dicoccoides. The sequence continues at coordinate 607,017,277 of NC_041380.1, read as the reverse complement.
CTTCGTCTGGATCTGAATATGTGTCGTCGATGATGATGTAGTCTTCCGGGCTAATCTCCTTGGGTTCTTCGTCTTCCTCTATTGGTGTAGGGCCTCCCATAAATATTCCAATCTTCTTGATCAGGTCATCATTCTTCTCCACCAATACTTCAATTTCTTCTTCATAATCTTCACGTGTAACCTTGAGTTCTTCCCCCAGTTCCTCGATTCTAGTCTTAGCTTTCTTCAGATCTGTCATGTCGGCACACATCTGGTTCTCCTGTCGTCGAATGTGCTGGTTTAGCTCCTGGATAAAAGCTGCAATTGATCTATCCTTCCTGGTGCTGATCATCTCCCAGTGCTCATCTCGGCGCCTGCAAATCTGGTAGATTGTATCCTTGAGGTCATTGTGGTAGACTTCTCCAATGCATCCCATGGCGATGTGAGCTGCCATGCTCATTCCCAGACTCCAAGTTGGTGCATCAAAAGAAAACTCTATGGGCTCAGTGACTGGCATGAACGTCCTTCCTGGAACTTGAACTTGAATCATCCAGCGCTCTTACTCAGGTAAAGCGGTGTTGTAGGTTCCGGTGAAGCTTGGTATTCCTATGTTCAGGTATCTTGTGACTTCCTTCAAGTGACGTCCAAAGGGTGTATCTTCATCTAGTTGCGTGAACTTGTTCCTTGCATCCGCCATCCTAAAGAGTAGAAAAGATGAGAGCTCAGAAGAGAAGAGAGTGATCTAGGTCTGTAGCTTAGTGGTCGTGTCCTACAGTCAACGTGTGCTCTGATACCATCTCTATAGCGACCAGACCTCAACCAGTCTGATCTCTGTGCTCCGGTGTCATCCCTGGATCAGTAATGCTGACACCACACAATACTCGAAGGATTTATAACAGAGTAGCAATCACACACTTATTACATCGAGTGTCTCAAACGAGAACTTATTACAATAAATATGGCTTAAGGCCATCTAATAACGATAACAGCGGAAGGCTTGGAAGATAAGTGAGTCCATCAACTCCAATGACATCACTGAGTATAGAACCATGACCTAAAAACTCCTTAATCGTCGTCTGAAAAGTCTGCAACATTAACGTTGCAGCCCAAAACGGGTCAGCACATGGAATATGCTGGCAAGGTAACACATAGAGAGTAATGGAATGAAACAGCTACACTATATGCATATTTGGCTGGTAGAAAGCTCTATGGTTACAGTTTTGCGTAAAGCCAATTTTTCCCTACTACAAAGGAATAAATATAATTACTATCATGGTAGTTGTTAAACATTGAGAATGGTTGACAGCATCCTCAATCCCAATTAAGCATCATCATTAAACAAAACCCAACAAAATTAATTTAGAGTAACATGTTGAGATTCACATGATAATCCAGGTACTAGATACTCAAAACGTCCATAACCGGGGACACGGCTAACCATGATTAGTTTATTACACTCTGCAGAGGTTTGCACACTTTTCCCCACAAGACTCGATCGCCTCCGTTTGGTTTCTCGCACTACAAGGTGTTTGAGAAGACGGATGACCGAGACATAGTCTTTCAGAAGCGCTAGCACCTTACGATCGGGTAGACCGTACCACCTACATCCCCTACATCTGCTAGTCTACCACTGTAAGAGTTCGCACGACTTAATCAACTATGCTAGAGCCCATAATAGCTTGTGGCTGCACATGGAAGTTTCTAGTATGAATAGTCCCATGATCCCTTTTAGCCTGGGTGGCGGTCCAAAAGAAAACATGCAAGTCCTGGAATACCCGGGTGCCTCAATCCACCCAGATGTGTGTTTAAGTTGCCACCTTAGATAGACCATTAATTAACAAACTCACATCTGTCATGGATATCACTCACCCAATCCACGTCTACTAGCATAGCATGGCATAATAAGCAAACGCATAAGTAACTCCCAAAGGTTTGAAAATAAATAGGTAATAGGTACTACCTCAACTACTTCCCATCCCACAATTTAATTAGATCCTAATCATGCAATGTGTGAGGATTTGATCTAATGCAATAAAACTGGGTAGTAGAAAAGGTATGATCAAAGTGTTACTTGCCTTGCTGATGATCCGCGAAACCTAGAGATTCGAAGTAACAAGCGGCGCACACCGGGTATTCTATCACAGACAAACAAACAAGCATACAATAAGTACTCATATAATGCACGGGTAAAACTCAAATAAGAGATCTAACCAGAAGGTTCAACTTAAGAATTCCAGTTTGCAAAAAGAATCAAATCGAACAAAACAACGGAAGTCAAACGACGAAAGAAAACAACTTCGTTCTACAAATTTGGATCTATGGCAATTTTTACAGTAGCAAAATCTTGTTTAAGTTGGTTAAACGGATAGAGGGTTTCGAGACGAAACTCCAGGCGCTTGAATCGCCTAATTCCTATAAACGAGCGAAAAGTTATACTAAAACGAAAATCGGATCAGGAATCGCGGTTAGAAAAATCGCGGATTAAATCCAAGAAAAAGAAAAACGACGAACGTTCGCTACATCGAACGAACGGACGAACGCTCGCTATTTAAATAAACCGGAAAAACCGATCTATTTAAAAAACCGACGGAAAAACCGAACGGTTTTTCGAAAAAATAAATAAATAAACCAGCATGGAAATCGAGGCGGCGAACCTTGGGCGGCGTGCGGCGGCGGGGGCAGCGCTGGCGACGGCGGGGCGGCGCTGGGGCTAGGGTTTTCGGGGGCTGGGGCACTGGCTTCGGCTGGGCCTCTCCCCCGGCTTTTAAAGCCTAGCCGGGCCGGAGTCCTAGTCGGACACGGCCCATAGGCAGTTCGCTTATTTATTTATTTTTTACGCGCAGAAGAAAAATAAAAAGAAATACTAAACGGACTCCAAAAATTCCCAAATAAATTTTCGCGGCCTTCTAAAATCAAGCCTCACAAGGTGAACATTTATTTGGGGCCTAAATGCAATTTTGAAAAACGCACATTTTTCCTAAATTCAAATAAAACACCGAAAAACTCCGAAATAAAATCTTATTTGATTCTATTATTAAATCCTCAATATTTCTCTATTTTGGGAAAGTCATTTTATTCCCTCTCTCATATTTTTGTAATAGAAATAATTGATGATAAAATAATTAAAATCAAATGATTCTATTCTCAAAATTTGATAAAACTCAAATATGAAAATAACGAAATCCCCAACTCTCTCCGTGGGTCATTGAGTTGCGTAGAATTTCTAGGATCAACCAAAATGCAAAATAAAATATGATATGCCATGATGTTCTAATGTATAACATTCCAGATTGAAAATTTGGGATGTTACAGTGAGCTTCTGCTGGTCCAAAAATAAGTTCCGTGAAGTTTCAGGTCAATTGGACTCCGTTTGATTTTCCTTTTCTGCGATACTCTAAAACAAGGAAAAAATAGAAACTGGCACTGGGCTATAGGTTAATAGGTTTGTCCCAAAAATCATATAAAATAGCATATAAATGCATATAAAACATCCAAGGTTGATAATATAATAGCATGATACAATCAAAAATTATAGATACATTGGAGACGTATCAGCATCCCCAAGCTTAATTCCCGCTTGTCCTCGAGTAGGTAAATGATAAAAACATAATTTTTGATGTGGAATGCTACCTAACATGTTTCTCTATGTAATTCTTTATTGTGGCAAGAATATTCAGATCCATAAGATTCAAGAGAAAAGTTTAATATTGACATAAAAATAATAATACTTCAAGCATACTAACCAAGCAATCATGTATTCTCAAAATAACATGGCCAAAGAAAGCTATCCCTACAAAATCATATAGTCTGGCTATGCTCCATCTTCACCACACAACGTATTTAAATAATTCACAACCCCGATGACAAGCCAAGCAATTGTTTCATACTTTTGATGTTCTCAAACTTTTTCAATCTTCACGCAATATATGAGCGTGAGCCATTGATATAGAACTATAGGTGGAATAGAATGGTGGTTGTGGAGAAGACAAAAAGGAGAAGATAGTCTCATATCAACTAGGTGTATCAACGGGCTATGGAAATGCCCATTAATAGATATCAATGTGAGTGAGTAGGGATTGCCATGCAATGGATGCACTAGAGCTATAAATGTACGAAAGCCCAACAAAAAAAACTAAGTGGGTGTGCATCCAACTTGCTTTCTCATGAAGACCTAGGGCACTTGAGGAGGCCCATTGTTGGAATATACAAGCCAAGTTCTATAATGAAAAATTCCCACTAGTATATGAAAGTGACAAAACAAGAGACTCTCTATCATAAATATCATGGTGCTACTTTGAAGCACAAGTGTGGAAAAAGGATAGTAGTATTGTCCCTTTTTTTGGGCCTCCCTTTTTTATTTGGCCTTTCTCCTTTTTTGGGGACAATACTCTATGAATTATGATCATCACACTTCTATTTATTTACAACTCAATGATTACAACTCGAAACTAGAACAAAGTATGACTCTATATGAATGCCTCCGGTGGTGTACCGGGATGTGCAATGACTCATGAGTGATATTTATGGAAGAATTATGAATGTGGCTTTGCCACAAATACGATGTCAACTACATGATCATGCAAAGCAATATGACAATGATGGAGCGTGTCATGGTAAACGGAACGGTGGAAAGTTGCATGGCAATATATCTCGGAATGGCTATGGAAATGCCATGATAGGTAGGTATGGTGGCTGTTTTGAGGAAGGTATATGGTGGGTGTATGATACCGGCGAAAGGTGCGCGGTATTAGAGAGGCTAGCAATGGTTGAAGGGTGAGAGTGCTTATAATCCATGGACTCAACATTAGTCATAAAGAACTCACATACTTATTGCAAAAGTCTATTAGTTATCAAAACAAAGTACTACGCGCATGCTCCTAGGGGGATAGATTGGTAGGAAAAGACCATCGCTCGTCCCTGACCGCCACTCATAAGGAGGACAATCAATAAACAAATCATGCTCCAACTTCATCACATAACGGTTCACCATACGTCCATGCTACGGGAATCACAAACTTCAACACAAGTATTTCTCAAATTCACAACTACTCAACTAGCATGACTCTAATATCACCATCTTCATATCTCAAAACAATCATCAAGTATCGAACTTCTCATAGTATTCAATGCACTTTATATGAAAGTTTTTATTATATCCCTCTTGGATGCCCATCATATTAGGACTAAATTCATAACCAAAGCAAATTACCATGCTGTTTAGGACTCTCAAAATAATATAAGTGCCGCATGAGAGTTCATCTATTTCTATAAAATAAAACCACCACCGTGCTCTAAAAGGATATAAGTGAAGCACTAGAGCAACGACAAACTACTCCGAAAGATATAAGTGAAGATCAATGAGTAGTCGAATAACTATGCAACTATGTGAAGACTCTGTAACATTTAAGAATTTCATATCGTGGTATTTTATTCATACAGCAAGCAAAACAAAAGAAAATAAAATGACGCTCCAAGCAAAACACATATCATGTGGTGAATAAAAATATGGCTCCAAGTAAAGTTATCGATGAACGAAGACAAAAGAGGGGATGCCATCCGGGGCATCCCCAAGCTTAGGCTCTTGGCTGTCCTTGAATATTACCTTGGGGTTCCTTGGGCATCCCCAAACTTAGGCTCTTGCCACTCCTTATTCCATAGTCCATCAAAACTTGAAAACTTCACAACACAAAACTCCAAATAGAAAATCTCGTGAGCTCCGTTAGCGAAAGAAAACAAACCACCACTTCAAGGTACTGTAATGAACTCATTCTTGATTTATATTAGTGTTAAACCTACTGTATTCCGACTTCTCTATGGTTCATACCCTCCGATACTACTCATAGATTCATCAAAATAAGCAAACAACACATAGAAAACAGAATCTGTCAAAAACAGAACAGTCTGTAGTAATCTGTGACTAATGCAAACTTCTGGAACCCCAAAAATTCTAAACTAAATTGCTGGACGTGAGGAATTTATCTATTAATCATATGCAAAAATAATTAACCAAATATCACTCTCTAATAAACAATGACAACAATTCTCATGAGCGCTAAAGTTTCTGTTTTTTACAGCAAGATCAACAAGACTTTCCCCAAGTCTTCCCAACGATTCTACTTGGCACAAACACTAATTAAAACATAAAAACTCAATCATAACAGAGGCTAGATAAATTATTTATTGCTAAACAGGAGCAAAAAGCAAGGAATAAAAATAAAGTTGGGTTGCCTCCCAACAAGCGCTATCGTTTAACGCCCCTAGCTAGGCATGATGATTTCAATGATGCTCACATAAAAGATAAGAATTGAAACATAAAGAGAGCATCATGAAGAATATGACTAGCACATTTAAGTCTAACCCACTTCCTATGAATAGGGATTTTGTGAGCAAACAACTTATGAGAACAATAATCAACTAGCATAGGAAGGCAAAACAAGCATAACTTCAAAACTTTAAGCACATAGAGAGGAAACTTGATATTATTGCAATTATTCCAAACATATGTTCCTCCCTCATAATAATTTTCAGTAGCATCATGAATGAATTCAACAATATAGACATCACATAGAGCATTCTTATCATGATCTAAAAGCATAGAAAATTTACTACTCTCCACATAAGCAAAATTCTTCTCATTCAGAATAGTGGGAGTATCATAAGAAACTCGAATACTATAAATTGTTTCCACATTAAAAGAGTAATGTTCAGAAAAAGGGTAATCATAATCATGACAAGTTTTATAAATATAATCATCACTACTTTTTATAGCATATGTATCATGACAATAATTATCATAAGTAGCAACTTTGTTCTCATCATAATCAATTGAAACCTCTTCCAAGATAGTGGAATCATCACAAAATAAAGTCATGACCTCTCCAAATCCACTTTAATCTATATAATCATCATAAATAGGAGGCATGCTTTCATCATAATAAATTTGTTCATCAAAACTTTGGGGACAAAAAATATCATCTTCATCAAACATAGCTTCCCCAAGCTTGTGGCTTTGCATATCATTAGCATCATGGATATTCAAGGAATTCATACTAACAACATTGCAATCATGCTCATCATACAAAGATTTAGTGCCAAACATTTTAATGCATTCTTCTTCTAAAACTTTGGCACAATTTTCCTTTCCATCATACTCGCGAAAGATATTAAAAAGATGAAGCGTTTGAGGCAAACTCAATTCCATATTTTTTTGTAGTTTTCTTTTATAAACTAAACTAGTGCTAAAACAACAAACAAAAAGATTCAATTGCAAGATCTAAAGATATACCTTCAAGCGCTAACCTCCCCGGCAACGGCGCCAGAAAAGAGCTTGATGTCTATGATACGTCTCCAATGTATCTATAATTTTTGATTGCTCCATGCTATATTATCTACTATTTTAGACATTATTGGGCTTTATTATCCACTTTTATATTATTTTTGGGACTAACCTATTAACCGGAGGCCCAACCCAGAATTGATGTTTTTTGCCTGTTTTGGGGTTTCAAAGAAAAGGAATATCAAACGGAGTCCAAACGGAATGAAACCTTCGGAAACGTGATTTACTCATCAGATAAGATCCAGGAGACTTGGACCCTCCATCAAGAAAGCCACGAGGTGGTCACGAGGGTAGGGGCGCCCCCCTAGGGCACGTCCCCCTGCCTCGTGGGCCCCACGAAGCTCCACCGATGTACTTCTTCCTCCTATATATATCCACGTACCCCCAAACGATCAGGGACGGAGCCAAAAACCTAATTCCACCGCCACAACTTTCTGTATCCATGAGATCCCATCTTAGGGCCTGTTCCGGAGCTCCACCGGAGGGGGCATCGATCACAGAGGTGAGGAAATATGCCCTAGAGGCAATAATAAAGTATTATTTATTTCCTTATATCATGATAAATGTTTATTATTCATGCTAGAATTGTATTAACCGGAAACATAATACATGTGTGAATACATAGACAAACAAAGTGTCACTAGTATGCCTCTACTTGACTAGCTCGTTGATCAAAGATGGTTATGTTTCCTAACCATAGACATGAGTTGTCATTTGATTAACAGGATCACATCATTAGGATAATGATGTGATTGACTTGACCCATTTCATTAGCTTAGCACTTGATCGTTAAGTTTGTTGCTATTGCTTTCTTCATGACTTATACATGTTCCTATGACTATGAGATTATGCAACTCCCGTTTATCGGAGGAACACTTTGTGTGCTACCAAACGTCACAACGTAACTGGGTGATTATAAAGGTGCTCTACAGATGTCTCCAAAGGTACTTGTTGGGTTGGCGTATTTCGAGATTAGGATTTGTCACTCCGATTGTCAGAGAGGTATCTCTGGGCCCTCTCGGTAATGCACATCACCTAAGCCTTGCAAGCATTGCAACTAAATGAGTTAGTTGCGGAATTATGTATTACGGAATGAATGAAGAGACTTGCCGGTAACGAGATTGAACTAGGTATTGAGATACCGACGATCGAATCTCGGGCAAGTAACATACCGATGACAAAGGGAACAACGTATGTTGTTATGCGGTCTGATCGATAAAGATCTTCGTAGAATATGTGGGAGCCAATATGAGCATCCAGGTTCCGCTATTGGTTATTGACCGGAGACACGTCTCGGTCATGTCTACATAGTTCTCGAACCCGTAGGGTCCGCACGCTTAACGTTTCGATGCTGGTTATATTATGAGTTTATGAGTTTTGATGTACCGAAGGTTGTTCGGAGTCCCGGATGTGATCACGGACATGACGAGGAGTCTCGAAATGGTCGAGACATGAAGATTGATATATTGGACGACTATATTCCGACACTGGAATGGTTCCGGGGGTTATCGGATATATACCGGAGTACCGGGGGTTACCGGAACCCCCCGGGGGTTATTTGGCCTCGTGGGCCCTAAGTAGTGAAAGAGGAGAGGCAGCAGGAGGTGGCGCGCAGCCCCCCTTGCCCCAATCCGAATTGGGAAAGGGAAGGGGGCGCGGCCCCCTTTCTCCTTCCTTCTCTCCACCTCCTCCTCCCCCCTTCTCCTAGTTGGAATAGGAAAGGGGGGGCAAAACCTACTTGGAGTAGGATTGCCCCCCCCCTAGGGCGCGCCTCCTCCTCCTGGCCGGCCCCCTCCTCCTCCACTCCTTTATATACGTGGCCAGGGGGCACCCCATAGACACAACAATTGATCTCTTGATCTCTTAGCCGTGTGCGGTGCCCCTTCCACCATAATCCACCTCGATCATATCATAGCGGTGCTTAGGCGAAGCCCTACGACGGTAGAACATCATCATCATCACCATGCCGTCGTGCTGACGGAACTCTCCCGTGAAGCTCTACTGGATTGGAGTTCGCAGGACGTCATCGAGCTGAACGTGTGCAGAACTCGGAGGTGCCGTGTGTTTGGTACTTGATCGGTCGGATCGTGAAGACGTACGACTACATCAACTGCGGTGTGCTAACGCTTCCGCTTTCTCTAAGAGGGTACATGGACAACACTCTCCCCTCTCGTTGCTATGCATCACCATGATCTTGCGTGTGCGTAGAATTTTTTTGAAATTACTGCGTTCCCCAACAGTGGCATCCGAGCCAGGTTTTATGCGTTGACGTTATATGCACGAGTAGAACACAAGTGAGTTGTGGGCGATATAAGTCATATTGCTTACCAGCATGTCATACGTTGGTTTGGCAGTATTGTTGGATGAAGCGGCCCGGACCGACATTACGCATACGCTTACGCGAGACTGGTTCTACCAACGTGCTTTGCACACAGGTGGCTGGCGGGTGTCAGTTTCTCCAACTTTAGTTGAACCAAGTGTGGCTACGCCCGGTCCTTGCGAAGGTTAAAACAGCATCAACTAGACAAACTATTGTTGTGGTTTTGATGCGTAGGTAAGAACGGTTCTTGCTAAGCCCGTAGCAGCCACGTAAAACTTGCAACAACAAAGTAGAGGGCGTCTAACTTGTTTTTGCAGGGCATGTTGTGATGTGATATGGTCAAGACATGATGCTAAATTTTATTGTATGAGATGATCATGTTTTGTAACCGAGTTATCGGCAACTGGCAGGAGCCATATGGTTGTCACTTTATTGTATGCAATGCAATCACCCTGTAATGCTTTACTTTATCACTAAGCGATAGCGATAGTCGTGGAAGCATAAGATTGGCGAGATGAAAACGACGCTACGATGGAGATCAAGGTGTCGCACCGGTGACGATGGTGATCATGAAGGTGCTTCGGAGATGAAGATCACAAGCACAAAATAATGATGGCCATATCATATCACTTATATTGATTGCATGTGATGTTTATCTTTTATGCATCTTATCTTGCTTTGATTGACGGTAGCATTATAAGATGATCTCTCACTAAATTTCAAGATAAAAGTGTTCTCCCTGAGTATGCACCGTTGCCAAAGTTCGTCGTGCCCAGACAGCACGTGATGATCGGGTGTGATAAGCTCTACGTCCATCTACAACGGGTGCAAGCCAGTTTTTGCACACACAGAATACTTAGGTTAAAATTGACGAGCCTAGCATATGCAGATATGGACTCGGAACAGTGAGACCGAAAGGTCGAGCATGAATCATATAGTAGATATGATCAACATATTGATGTTCACCATTGAAAGCTACTCCATTTCACGTGATGATCAGTTATGGTTTAGTTGATTTGGATCACGTGATCACTTAGAGGATTAGAGGGATGTCTGTCTAAGTGGGAGTTCTTAAGTAATATGATTAATTGAACTTTAATTTATCATGAACTTAGTCCTTGTAGTATTAGCATATTATGTTGTAGATCAATAACTCGCGATGTTGCTCCCAGTTTATTGTGTTCCTAGAGAAAAATTATGTTGAAGAATGTTAGTAGCAATGATGCGGATTGGATCCGTGATCTGAGGATTATCCTCATTGCTGCACAGAAGAATTATGTCTTTGATGCACCGCTAGGTGACAAACCTATTGCAGGAGCAGATGCAGATGTTATGAACGTTTGGCTAGCTCAATATGATGACTACTTGATAGTTTAGTGCACCATGCTTAAACGTCTTAGAATCGGGACTTCAAAGACGTTTTGAACATGATGGACCATATGAGATGTTCCAGGAGTTTAAGTTATTATTTCAAGCAAATACCCGAGTTGAGAGATATGAAGTCTCCAACAAGTTCTATAGCTAAAAGATGGAGGAGAATAGCTCAAGTAGTGAGCATGTGCTCAGATTGTCTGGGTACTACAATCACTTGAATCAAGTGGGAGTTAATCTTCCAGATAAGATAGTGATTGACAGAATTCTCTAGTCACCATCACCAAGTTAGTAGAACTTCGTGATGAACTATAATATGCAAGGGATAACGGAAACGATTCCCAAGCTCTTTGTGATGCTGAAATCGACGAAGGTAGAAATCAAGAAAAGCATCAAGTGTTGATGGTAAACAAAACCACTAGTTTCAAGTAAAGGACAATGGAAAGAAGGGGAACTTCAGGAAGAATGGCAAGCAAGGTGATGCTCGAGTGAAGAAGCCCAAGTCTGGACCTAAGCTGGAGACTAAGTGCTTCTACTGCAAAGGGACTGGTCACTGGAAGCGGAACTACCCCAAGTAATTGGCGGATAAGAAGGATGGCAAAGTGAATAGAGGTATATTTGATATACATGTTATTGACGTGTACTTTACTAGTGTTTATAGCAACCTCACAGTATTTGATACTAGTTCAGTTGCTAAGAGTAGTAACTCGAAACGGAAGTTGCAGAATGAACAGAAACAAGTTAAGGGTGAAGTGACGATGTGTGTTGGAATTAGTTCCAAGATTGATATGATCATCATCTGTCACCCCCTTGATGCGACTATAGCTCCCACGTGTCGAGGCACGACTTAGAGACATAATCGCATTGAAGGCATATGTCGCAAGTTAGGCAATCTTCACAACATCCCATGTAATATAAATAATAAAGGGGAGATAACATAGTTGGCTTACACTTGCCACGTCAATCAAGTACATAAATAACTTTACATCATCCAAACACTCATGGCCCGACTACGGCGCCAAAATAAAAGAGAACCCAACATGCGACACGGTCCCAATCACCCCCAACTGGGCACCACTACTAATCATCGGGAAAGGAAACATAGTAACATTGAGAGTCTTCGTCAAACTCCCACTTGAGCTCATACGCGTCTCCTGGAGCGGAAACATCAGGCTCTATATCTGGTGTAATAGTAATCTGTGAGCCACAGGGACTCAGCAATCTCGCACCCTCGCGATCAAGACTATTTAAGCTTATAGGTAAGGCAAGGTAAATATGTGGAGCTGCAGCAAGCGACTAGCAAATATGCTGGCTAACTTATTCGCAAAAGAGAGCGAGAAGAGAAGGCAAAGCACGAGCGAGAAAGTAGAGAGCAACCTGCACAAACATTACTCCAACACCGTGTCCACTTCTCGGACTCCGCCGAGAAGAGGCCATCACGGTAACACACTCAGTTGATTCATTTTAATTAATTAAGGTTCAAGTTATCTACAACCGGACATTAACAAATTCCCATCTGCCCATAACCGCGGGCACGGCTTTCGAAAGTTCAAATCCCTGCAGGGGAGTCCCAACTTAGCCCATGACAAGCTCTCACGGTCAACGAAGGAATAGACCTCCTCCCAAGACGTTCCGATCAGACTCGGTATCTCGGTAATTCAAGACACTTCGACAGGTTAAAACAAGACCAGCAACACCGCCCGAATGTGCCGACAAATCCCGATAGGACCTGCACATATCTCTTTCTCAGGGCACACTCAGATGAGCCAGACGTCGGGTAGGCCAGCCCAGAGTTGCCCCTGGTAGCCCCGAACATCGCTCGGTTGGACCAACACTCAGAGGAGCACTGGCCCGGGGGGGGGGAGGATAAAATAAGATGACCCTTGAGTTTGCAGAACCCAAGGGAAAGAAAAGGCTAGGTGGCGAATGGTAAAACCAATGTTGGGCATTGCTGGAAAAGCTTTAATCAAGGCAAAATATCAAGGGGTTCCCATTATAACCCAACCGCGTAAGGAACGCAAAATCCGGGAACATAACACCGATATGACAGAAACTAGGGCGGCAAGAGTGGAACAAAACACTAGGCGAGAGGCCGAGCCTTCCACCCTTTACCAAGTATATAGATGTATTAAGATAACATGGCAATATAATGATATCCCAACAAGTAAATAAATGTTCCAACAAGGAACGGGCTCCAATCTTCACTTGCAACTAGCAACGCTATAAGAGGGGCTGAGCGAAGCGGTAACATAGCCAATCAACGGTTTGCTAGGACAAGGTGGGTTAGAGGTTTGACATGGCAATTTGGGAGGCTTGCAAGCAAGTGGTAGGCATCGTAGCAATGGCATAGCAAAAGAGCGAGCAAACTAGCATAGCAAAGATAGTAGTGATTTCGAGGGTATGATCATCTTGCCTGCACAGTTGTCAGAGTTGACTGGATCCTCAAAAGCAAACTCAACGGGCTCCTCGTTAGCGAACTCGTCTCCCGGCTCTACCCAAACAAGACAAACAAGCAACAGGGACACAATCAACCACGTGCAAGGATCAAGCGATATGATGCAATGATGATATGCTATGCGGGATGCGATGCGGGATGCAAAATGCAAGATATGACAGGAAATGCATGAGCCTGGCCTCAACTTGGAAAACCAAGTGTGCCACTGGAAATATGAGATGAAATCGCTTGAAAACGATATAAAGAACACCGGAATCGGAGTTACGGTTTGGAAATGGCAAGTGATTCAAAAATGACAGCGGTCTGCGATTTACAGCAAGTAGGCATCTAAATGCAATGAAATGAACATGCTACAGCATCCAAACATGACAACAAAATACCTGGCAGGGATGCACACAAGATGCTTAACAAAAGTCTAGCACTGAGCTACTGCCAATTCATCCATTAACAGGTTCAAACAAGCATGGCAAAAATGCAAATGGCAAACAGATCTCAGACTGAGGGAAATTAACACTTGTCTGGAATTTTAGATCAGGTAGCCCTCTTCGGAGCAACAAAACCACATGCTACAGGATCTTAACATGGCAAAGTAAAGCATGGCATGGAGATACTCAAAGAGATTAACAAAAGTCCCTTAGTGACCTTGAGCCAAAAGGGATCAAAAAATACAATTGCAAGCATGTGAACATAGCAAAAACACAATCAGTTCTCAGACTTAGTGAAAACTGACACATGCTGAAATATAACTCAAGTAGGCATGTTTACGAGCTCGATGCACTCACTACGGTGCAAGTCATGGCAAGACAAGCATACACACATAAAGAAGGCACAAAATTCAAGCTATACATGGAAAGAACAATAGCGTAGCATGCACGGATCAACTACAACATCACCGGCAAAATTGCAAACAAGTTGACAATCTGCCCAGATTTACAAAGTAGCAAAAGTAGAGCTTGATTGACTCAAGCTAGGGTGCTCCATAATTGCAAACAAAGACATGGGTGGATAGATCACTACAATATTAACAAAACTCCCTTACTGATTATCCTAAAAAGAGGCACGGATCACTAGGAAACAACACGAACATATGGCATCATGAGATAAATAGCTCCAGGACTTAGTGAAATTACTAAGTCCCTGAAAACAGAATTAGCAAGTGCACCACTTTGCAAGCTTGCACAAGACACCATAGACATCCTAAAAATACATGGGTTGCACCTCTGGAAAGATGACAAAACCCTTAACAAAACACATGTAGAACTCATGGGCATATCATGCACACAATAATCATGGCAAAAATGACAAAAGTGCTAAACGGAGTAGCAGATCTGACAATTAACTCAAGTAGCCCTCTTCTAACAGCATTTCGCATATCAATATGAACTCAAATGAAAATTATGCAATGGAATGAAATGATGTATTCTCTGAGATGAACATTTTGATATGCTATATGCATGAATCGGAGCTACGGATGCAAAGTTACGGAGCTATGAACATGTGCATATGGACTGAGAATTTCGGGACTTGGGAAAAATTCAACCTCCGGATTAGGGTTTTTTCAGATCTGGATCGGGCGCACGGATCGAGGATCGCCGGATCCTCACCGGAGCTCGTCGCCGGAGTAGGAGGGCCGGGCCGGTGGAGCTCACCGGAATGGTGGCGGCGGTGGCCGGCCGGCGCGGCGGGGCCGGACGAAGGGCGCGGCGAGGCCGGCGTGGAGGCGGCGGCCGTTGGCGGCGGCGGCGCCGGCGAGGCGGGTGGCGCGGCGGCTCGCGCGGCAGAGCGGCGGCTCGGGCGGCGGAGCGGCGGGCTCGCGGCGGCGGGGCGGCGCCGGCAAGAGGAGGCGGGCGGCGCTACGAGGGCGCGGGCGCGGCCCGGATGGAGCGGGGAGGGGGCTGGCTTCGGGCCGGCGGGCCTAGGCGGCGGCGGGCGGGAGCCGCCATGTGTCAGCGCGCTAGTGGCCGCGGGCGGCGGCGGGCGATATGTCCGGTGCGGCGGACATGTCCGGTGCGCGCGAGGGGATTTTTTTAGGGTTTGAGAGGTAGGAGGAGATCCGAAAATCGGGGGGCCTTTAAATAGGCATAGAGGGAGCTACGAGAGTCCAAATGAGGTGCGGTTTTCGGCCACGTGATCGTGATCGAACGCTCTAGGACATGGAGCATAGTTAGGTGGGTTTTGGGCCAAATTGGAGGGGTGTTGGGCTGCAACACACACAAGGCCTTTTCAGTCCCTCGGTTAACCGTTGGAGTATCAAACGAAGTCCAAATGATACGAAACTTGGCAGACGGTCTACCGGTAGTCAACCAAGGCCGCTTGGCAAGTCTTGGTCCAATCCGGAAATGTTTAATCCCCACACACGAAAGAAAGCTAGAAAAGGCCACCGGAGGAGAACGAAGCACCGGAATGCAAAACGGACAACGGGGAAAATGCTCGAATGCATGAGACGAACACGTATGCCAATGCAATGCACATGATGACATGATATGAGATGCATGACAACGACAACAACGCACAGAGACAAAAACCCGAACCCGAGGAAAATAAATATAACTTAACGCCAGAAACGGCAAGAGTTGGAGTACAAATAGGGAAAGTTACATCATGGGTCTTACAACACTCCACCACTACGAAAGGATCTCGTCCCGAGATCAAGGACTGAAAGAACGCCGGGTACTCAGAACGGAGGTGATCCTCGCGTTCCCAGGTAGCTTCACGGTCGGAATGGTGTGACCACTTGACTTTGAGAAATTTGATTGACTTGTTGCGAGTCTTGCGTTCAGTCTCTTCAAGAATAGCAACTGGGTGCTCACGATAAGAGAGATCTTCTTGGAGCTCAATGTCCTCGAAGTTGACGGTGCGGTCAGGAGTCTTGAAGCACTTTCGAAGCTGAGAGACATGGAACACGTCATGAACATTTGCAAAGTTTGAAGGAAGCTCGAGTTGATAGGCGAGGTCGCCTCTCTTGCTGACAATCTTGAAAGGTCCCACGTATCTAGGAGCAAGATTCCATTTGATACCGAAGCGACGAGTACCTTTCATAGGAGAGACGCGGAGGTAAACATGATCTCCGATCTCGAAAGCCAAATCACGGTGCTTACTATCATAGTAGCTCTTCTGGCGGGATTGGGCTGCTTTGAGGTTATCTCGAATGACTTTGCACATTTCTTCTGCCTCTGTGATTAAGTCATTACCCAAAAGCTGACGTTCACCGGTTTCAGACCAGTTGAGAGGGGTACGGCACTTCCTGCCATACAGAATTTCAAGAGGGGCTTTGCCCGAACTTGCTTGAAAACTGTTGTTGTAGGAGAATTCAGCATAAGGAAGACAATCCTCCCACCTCATGCCGAAGGAGATTACACAAGCCCTGAGCATATCTTCAAGAATCTGGTTGACACGCTCGACTTGACCGCTAGTTTGAGGATGGAAAGCTGTGCTAAAGTGGATGTTCGTGCCCATGGCCTTCTGAAAAGAATCCCAAAACTTCAAGGTAAAGATGCTGCCACGGTCTGAAGAGATCACTTGAGGAATACCATGCAGAGAGACAATACGAGAGGTATAGAGTTCCGCCAATTGAGCTGCAGTGATCGACTCTTTGATAGGCAGAAAATGAGCCACTTTGGTGAGTTTGTCGATGACAACGAATATAGCATCATTGCCACGCTTGGACTTTGGAAACCCAGTCATGAAGTCCACTTCAATGTGGTCAAACTTCCATTCTGGAATGGCAAGAGGTTGGAGGAGACCTGCTGGCCTTTGGTGTTCTGCCTTCACTCTTCTGCAGACATCACATTCATTCACGAATTGAGCGATCTCGCGCTTCATTCGAGTCCACCAATAAGCTTGCTTGAGGTCCTGATACATCTTCGTGCTCCCAGGGTGGATGGAGAGGAGAGAATTGTGAGCCTCGTTCATGATCACTTTACGGAGGTCACCTTTGGGTACAACAATACGATCCTCGAAGAAGAGAGTGTCCTTGTCGTCAAGGCGGTAGCACTTGTACTTGGACTGGCTCTTGGCAATCCCAATCTTCACCTTTATCACCATAGCATCAAGAAGCTGGGCTTGGTGAATCTGGTCTTCTACGGTAGGAGAGACTTGAAGGTTGGCGAGGAAACCTTGAGGAACAACTTGCAGATTAAGTTTGCGGAAAGCTTCACAAAGCTCAGGTTGATAAGGCTTGAGAATCAGACTGTTGTAGTAGGCTTTTTGCTCAATGTGTCAGCAATCACATTGGCCTTGCCTGGAGTATACTCGATACTCGGCTTATACTCTTGAATCATTTCGACCCATCGAGTTTGCCTGAGGTTGAGATTAGGCTGAGTGAAGATGTACTTGAGACTCTTGTGATCAGTGAAAATGTCCACTTTTCTTCCCAATAGAAGATGTCTCCAAGTCAAAAGAGCATGCACAACTGCCGCCAACTCGAGATCATGAGTGGGGTAGTTCTTCTCATTAGGCTTCAACTGTCGAGATGTATAAGCAACAACTTTCTTCTCTTGCATCAATACTGCGCCAAGACCTTGGTGAGAGGCATCACAAAAGACCTCGTATGGCTTGGATTCATCAGGCGGAGTTAGAACTGGAGCAGTGATCAATTTCTCTTTCAAAGTGTTGAAAGCAATATCACACTCCGGAGACCAAATGTACTTGACGTGCTTCTGAAGAAGATTTGAGAGAGGCTTCGCGATCTTAGAAAAGTTTTCAAAGAATCTTCGGCAATAGCTTGCGAGACCGAGGAAGCTACGGAGTTGCTTCATGTTCTGAGGAGGTTCCCAATTCACAATTGCAGACACCTTCTCAGGATTCACGGCAATGCCCTTGGCAGAGATGATATGACCAAGATAAAGAACCTCATCGAGCCAAAATTCACACTTGGAGAACTTGGCGTAGAACTGATGTTCTCTGAGCTTATCAAGAACCAAACGCAAGTGCTTGGCATGATCTTCCTTGTTCTTGGAGAAAACCAGAATGTCATCGAGATAGACCAAAACAAAGTCATTGGTGTAGGCGTTGAATATGAAATTCATCATGCGAGAGAACGTCGGAGGAGCGTTGGCGAGGCCAAAAGACATGACAGTGTATTCATATGAACCAAAGCTTGTCCTGAAAGCCGTCTTGGGAATATCTTCTTCACGAATGCGAATTTGTTGATAACCCATACGGAGATCAAGCTTGGAGAATACTTGGGCACCTTTGAGTTGTTCGAATAGCTCATTGATGTTGGGAAGTGGGTATTTGTTCTTGATGGTCTTCTTGTTTACTGGACGGTAATCAACACAAAGTCGGTCCGTTCCATCCTTCTTCTTCACAAAAAGAACACCACAACCCCACGGAGAAGAACTAGGCCGGATGAGACCCATTTTCTCTTGAATATCGAGTTGCTTCTTTAGCTCCTTCAACTCTTCAGGTCCGAGCTTGTTAGGACGTTTGCACACAGGTTCCGTGCTAGGCTCAAGATCAATAACGAATTCAACTGGCCGGTGCGTAGGCATTCCTGGAAGCTCTTCTGGAAAGACGTCTTGATATTCGCAAATGACTGGAATTTGAGAGATGGCATCCAATTCACCCTTCTCATTGAGAGAAAACAGACGGATAGTATCATCACGAGCGGCAAAGACAATTACATCCTCAGACGAATGAGTCAATTGACTCTGCCTGGCTGCACAATCAAGATGTGCCTTGTGCTTAGAAAGCCAATCCATTCCGAGAATAAGATCAATATCCGAGTTACCAAGAACCACCAGAGAAGAGAGAAACTTGTAATCACCCAATGTGATAGAAACATCTGGGGCAATAGCGCTTGCATTCATGAATTTACCCGGAGAAACAACAGATAACTATCTAGGTAAATCTTGCAAAGGCAACTCATGCTTAGAAACAAATGGCCTCGAGATGAAACAATGCGATGCACCCGTGTCAAAAAGAACTTTAGCTGGAATATCATTAACAGGAAGGTTACCCATCATCACATCTGACGAGTCCTCTGCCTGAGCTGCATTCATCAAGTTGACCTTGGCGGACTTGGGGTTATGCTTGACCACAGCTGTACTTGCCGATCTGACAGGAGGAGGAGGAGGAAGATGCCTCTAGTTGGAACACTTGTTGGCATAGTGACCCTTCTGTTGGCACTTGTTGCACGTGACCTCTGAAAGCGGACGGTGGTACGGAGCACTCGATCTTGGAGCTTGAGACGAAGTCTTGTTCTGAAAGCCAGGGTTGGGTGGGTGGGAAGAACCACTGCCACCTTTGCTCTTCTGCTGATACGGCTGATAGAACGGAGGAGGAGGAAGCCAATACTTTTGCTGCTTGGCCACTTGAGTAGAGGAAGAAGGAGTAACATCTCTGACTCGCTTCTTGGCAGCATCACACCTCAACTGAGCAGCCTCTTGCTTCAGTGCCATGTTGTAGAACTCATCATACCTCAAGGGCTCAAAGAGAACAAGAGCTAGCTGAATATCTTCTCTGAGACCACCCCTGAACTGGTATATCATGCTCTTCTCATCAGGGACGTCCTGCTTGGCAAAGCGGGCGAGCTTCTGAAACAACTTATTGTAGTCATAGACAGACAAAGAGCCTTGCTTCAGATTGCGGAATTCCTCACGCTTGCTTTCAACCACGCTCTGGGGAATATGATGAGCTCGGAAATCTCGACAGAAATCATCCCAAGTGATAACACGTCGACCTCTGGAGTCCTTGTACTGCTGGAACCATTCTGCAGCTTGATCTTTGAGTTGGAAGGAAGCGAACTTAACAAAGTCCTCAGGCCTGACGTTACTGCACTCGAAATGCTTGCACAGATCCACTAGCCAATCGTCAGCATCGGTTGCCTCAACACAATTGCTGAAAGTCTTTGGCCCGTTAGCAAGGAACTGGTTGAGTGTAGCAAAGTGATTCTGATTGCTGCCTTGATTCCCTTGGTTGCGCTCTTGAAGAATTTGCATGATCAACTGTGTGTTTGCATTGGTTGCGGCCATCACAGCTTGCCATGCCTCTGGAGGAGGTGGAGGTGGTGGCGGATCAGGATTTGGTGTCGTGCGCGTTGGAGGAGCCATCCTGAAGAGGTTGACCACCATTAGCACATTGACAGATAAGTATTGACGCTGAATCCAACGGAATGAAAATTGCAACATATAGTCTTCACATCCGAACAAAATGAACGAATGCATTCCTCTTGAAATGGTCACATATCCATAAATTGAGAAGCCACGTAGAATTAAGGTAGAGAAATAAATCAACAAGGTACGGATCAGGAACGAATTATCGGTAAGAAATCCCAATCTCAAACCAATATCCGTGGAAGAACTAGAGCTACTAGAATTCCCACCTATGAAACTCCCGAACCTTTCCGGTTATGCAATCAGGTGTTGGGGATACAGGGGAAGCATAATATCTCACCCAAACTAGCAATTCCTACATCCAGCTGTATCCATCCTTCAACACATAACCAAGAAACCTTCGGAAACCATCTACCTCAACCTTCGAAAAGCATCCGTTATACAAGTTATGGCGATACTCCCAAACTCCCGCCCCAGTACTGGGTGGCGTCGAGGTTATCTCACCAACGAATTGCATAAAAGAGATTTTCGATGTCGGCGTACTAAACTCAGGTATTCCAGAACTGCAACGATAAAATTATGATGACAACACCTCAGAGCTCAACTCCCCGGCACACTTCCACTAAACCCCTGACAGGAGGCACCAAGTCAATGTTCTCATCATAAAACCATCGGAACGATTCCAAGATACCCGCGTGATCCTAAAAAAAATTTAGTGAAAATTTGAGGAGAGAAGAGTCAAAACTCTACGTCAGGATGCCTTACCAGAGCGATGACGAGACTGGGAAGTAAAAAGAATTCCTAAACTCTCCGATATATAATTCCTAAGACTCAAAACATTTTTCAAGCAATGGGGCTCCTAAGGTCGGGGAAGGCTCTGATTACCAACTTGTCACCCCCTCGATGCGACTATAGCTCCCACGTGTCGAGGCTCGACTTAGAGACATAATCGCATTGAAGGCATATGTCGCAAGTTAGGCAATCTTCACAACACCCCATGTAATATAAATAATAAAGGGGAGATAACATAGTTGGCTTACACTTGCCACGTAAATCAAGTACATAAATAACATTACATCATCCAAACACTCATGGCCCGACTACGGCGCCAAAATAAAAGAGAACCCAACATGCGTCACGGTCCCAATCACCCCCAACTGGGCACCACTACTGATCATCGGGAAAGGGAACATAGTAACGTTGAGAGTCTTCGTCAAACTCCCACTTGAGCTCATACGCGTCTCCTGGAGCGGAAACATCAGGCCCTGTATCTAGTGTAATAGTAATCTGTGAGCCACAGGGACTCAGCAATCTCGCACCCTCGCGATCAAGACTATTTAAGCTTATAGGTAAGGCAAGGTAAATATGTGGAGCTGCAGCAAGCGACTAGCAAATATGCTGGCTAACTTAATCGCAAAAGAGAGCGAGAAGAGAAGGCAAAGCACGAGCGAGAAACTAGAGAGCAACCTGCGCAAACATTACTCCAACACCGTGTCCACTTCCCGGACTCCGCTGAGAAGAGGCCATCATGGTAACACACTCAGTTGATTCATTTTAATTAATTAAGGTTCAAGTTATCTACAACCGGACATTAACAAATTCCCATCTGCCCATAACCGCGGCCACGGCTTTCGAAAGTTCAAATCCCTGCAGGGGAGTCCCAACTTAGCCCATGACAAGCTCTCACGATCAACGAAGGAATAGACCTCCTCCCAAGACGTTCCGATCAGACTCGGTATCTCGGTAATTCAAGACACTTCGACAGGTTAAAACAAGACCAGCAACACCGCCTGAATGTGCCGACAAATCCCGATAGGAGCTGCACATATCTCTTTCTCAGGGCACACTCAGATGAGCCAGATGTCGGGTAGGCCAGCCCAGAGTTGCCCCTGGTAGCCCCGGACATCGCT
>NC_041380.1:606992214-606994508 GCF_002162155.2 Triticum dicoccoides | reverse complement strand
GCAGAACCCAAGGGAAAGAAAAGGCTAGGTGGCGAATGGTAAAACCAATGTTGGGCATTGCTGGAAAAGCTTTAATCAAGGCGAAATATCAAGGGGTTCCCATTATAACCCAACCGCGTAAGGAACCCAAAATCCGGGAACATAACACCGATATGACGGAAACTAGGGCGTCAAGAGTGGAACAAAACACTAGGCGAGAGGACGAGCCTTCCACCCTTTACCAAGTATATAGATGTATTAAGATAACATGGCAATATAATGATATCCCAACAAGTAAATAAATGTTCCAACAAGGAACGGGCTCCAATCTTCACCTGCAACTAGCAACGCTATAAGAGGGGCTGAGCGAAGCGGTAACATAGCCAATCAACGGTTTTCTAGGACAAGGTGGGTTAGAGGTTTGACATGGCAATTTGGGAGGCTTGCAAGCAAGTGGTAGGCATCATAGCAATGGCATAGCAAAAGAGCGAGCAAACTAGCATAGCAAAGATAGTAGTGATTTCGAGGGTATGATCATCTTGCCTGCACAGTTGTCAGAGTTGACTGGATCCTCAAAAGCAAACTCAACGGGCTCCTCGTTAGCGAACTCGTCTCCCGGCTCTACCCAAACAAGACAAACAAGCAACAAGGACACAATCAACCACGTGCAAGGATCAAGCGATATGATGCAATGATGATATGCTATGCGGGATGCGATGCGGGATGCAAAATACAAGATATGACAGGAAATGCATAAGCCTGGCCTCAACTTGGAAAACCAAGTGTTCCACTAGAAAGATGAGATGAAATCGCTTGAAAACGATATAAAGAACGCCGGAATCGGATTTACGGTTTGGAAATGGCAAGCGATTCAAAAATGACACCGGTCTGCGATTTACAGCAAGTAGGCATCTAAATGCAATGAAATGAACATGCTACAGCACCCAAACATGACAACAAAATACCTGGCGAGGATGCACACAAGATGCTTAACAAAAGTCTAGCACTGAGCTACTGCTAATTCATACATTAACAGGTTCAAACAAGCATGGCAAAAATGCAAATGGCAAACAGATCTCAGACTTAGTGAAATTAACACTTGTGTGGAATTTCAGATCAGGTAGCCCTCTTCGGAGCAACAAAACCACATGCTACAGGATCTTAACATGGCAAAGTAAAGCATGGCATGGAGATACTCAAAGAGCTTAACAAAAGTCCCTTAGTGACCTTCAGCCAAAAGGGATCAAAAAATACAATTGTAAGCATGTGAACATAGCAAAAACACAATCAGTTTTCAGAATTAGTGAAAACTGACACATGCTGAAATATAACTCAAGTAGGCATGTTTACGAGCTCGATGCACTCACTACGGTGCAAGTCATGGCAAGACAAGCATACACACATAAAGAAGGCACAAAATTCAAGCTAGACATGGCAAGAACAATAGCGTAGCATGCACGGATCAACTACAACATCACCGGCAAAATTGCAAACAAGTTGACAATCTGCCCAGATTCACAAAGTAGCAAAAGTAGAGCTCGATTGACTCAATCTAGGGTGCTCCATAATTGCAAACAAAGCCATGGATGGATAGAGCACTACAATATTAACAAAACTCCCTTACTGATTATCCTCAAAAGAGGCACGGATCACTAGGAAACAACACGAACATATGGCATCATGAGATAAACAGCTCCAGGACTTAGTGAAATTACTAAGTCCCTGAAAACAGAATTAGCAAGTGCACCACTTTGCAAGCTTGCACAAGACACCACACACATCCTAAAAATACATGGGTTGCACCTCTGGAAAGATGACAAAACCCTTAACAAAACACATGTAGAACTCATGGGCATATCATGCACACAATAATCATGGCAAAAATGACAAAAGTGCTAAACGGAGTAGCAGATCTGACAATTAACTCAAGTATCCCTCTTCTAACAGCATTTCGGGCATCAAGATGAACTCAAATGAAAATGATGCAATGGAATGAAATGATGTATTCTCTGAGATGAACATTTTGATATGCTATATGCATGAATCGGAGCTACGGATGCAAAGTTACGGAGCTACGAACATGTGCATATGGACTGAGAATTTCGGGACTTGGGAAAAATTCAACCTCCGGATTAGGGTTTTTTTTCAGATCTGGATCGGGCGCACGGATCGAGGATCGCCGGATCCTCACTGGATCTCGTCGCCGGAGTAGGAGGGTCGGGCCGGTGGAGCTCACCGGAATGGTGGCGGCGGTGGCCGGCCGGCGCAGCAGGGCCGGACGAAGGGCACGGCGAGGCCGGCGTGGAGGCGGCGGC
>NC_041380.1:606934266-606991676 GCF_002162155.2 Triticum dicoccoides | reverse complement strand
GGCGGGCGGCGCTATGAGGGCGCGGGCGCGGCCCGGATGGAGCGGGGAGGGGGCCGACTTCGGGCCGGCGGGCCTCGGCGGCAGCGGCGGGCAGGAGCTGCCATGTGTCAGCGCGCTAGTGGCCGCAGGCGGCGGCGGGCGATATGTCCGGTGCGGCGGACATGTCCGGTGCGCGCGAGGGGATTTTTTTAGGGTTTCGGAGGTAGGAGGAGATCCGAAAATTGGAGGGCCTTTAAATAGGCATAGAGGGAGCTAGGAGAGTCCAAATGAGGTGCGGTTTTCGGCCACGCGATCGTGATCGAATGCTCTAGGACATGGAGCAGAGTTAGGTGGGTTTTGGGCCAAATTGGAGGGGTGTTGGGCTGCAACACACACGAGGCCTTTTCGGTCCCTCGGTTAAACGTTGGAGTATCAAACGAAGTCCAAATGATACGAAACTTGACAGACGGTCTACCGGTAGTCAACCAAGGCCGCTTGGCAAGTCTCGGTCCAATCTGGAAATGTTTAATCCCCACAAACGAAAGAAAGCTAGAAAAGGCCACCGGAGGAGAACGAAGCGCCGGAATGCAAAACGGACAACGGGGAAAATGCTCGAATGCATGAGACGAACACGTATGCCAATGCAATGCACATGATGACAACGACAACAACGCATGGAGACAAAAACCCAAACCCGAGGAAAATAAATATAACTTAACGCCGGAAACGGCAAGAGTTGGAGTACAAATAGGGAAAGTTACATCCGGGGTGTTACATCATCGCACACTCCCTATACTTTCGAGATTAGTGTTGAACCTAAATAAGTGTTACTTGGTGTTTGCGTTGAGCATGAATATGATTTGATCATGTTTATTGTAATACGATTATTCATTTAAAGTCAAAGAATAATTGTTGTTCTGTTTACATGAATGAAACCTTCAATGATCATACACCCAATGAAAATAGTTTGTTGGATCTCAATCATAGTGATACACATATTCATAATATTGAAGCCAAAAGATGCAAAGTTAATAATGATAGTGCAACTTATTTGTGGCACTGCCATTTAGGTCGTATTGGTGTAAAGCGCATGAAGAAACTCCATGCTGATGGGATTTTGGAATTACTTGATTATGAATTACTTGATGCTTGCGAACCATGCCTTATGGGCAAGATGACTAAGACTCCGTTCTCCGGAACAATGGAGCGAGCAACAAATTTGTTGGAAATCATACATACTGATGTATGTGGTCTGATGAATATTGAGGCTCGCGGCAGGTATCGTTATTTTCAGATCTTCACAGATGATTTGAGCAGATATGGGTATATCTACTTGATGAAACATAAAGTCTGAAACATTTGAAAAGTTCATATAATTTCAGAGTGAAGTAGAAAATCATCGTAACAAGAAATAAAGTTTCTACGATCTGATCGTGGAGGAGAATATTTGAGTTACGAGTTTGGTCTTCATTTGAAACAATGCGGAATAGTTTCGCAACTCATGCCACCTGGAACACCACAGTGTAATGGTGTGTCTGAACATCGTAACCGTACTTTATTAGATATGGTGCGATCTATGATGTCTCTTACCGATCTACCACTATCGTTTTGGGGTTATGCATTAGAGACAGCTACATTCACGTTAAATAGGGCACCATCAAAATCTATTGAGACGACGCCTTATGAACTGTGGTTTGGCAAGAAACCAAAGTTGTTGTTTCTTAAAGTTTGGGGCGGCGATGCTTATGTGAAAAAGTTTCAAACTGATAAGCTTGAACCCAAATCGGAGAAGTGCATCTTCATAGGATACCCAAACGAAATTGTTGGGTACACCTTCTATCACAGATCCGAAGGCAAATTTGTTACTGAGAACAGATCCTTTCTAGAGAAGGAGTTTCTCTCGAAAGAAGTGAGTGGGAGGAAAGTAGAACTTGATGAGGTAATTGTACCTGCTCCCTTATTGGAAAGTAGTTCATCACAGAAATCTGTTCCTGTGACTACTACACCAATTAGTGAGGAAGCTAATGATGATCATGTAACTTCAGATCAAGTTACTACCAAACCTCGTAGGTCAACCAGAGCGATATCCGTACCAGAGTGGTACGGTAATCCTGTTCTGGAGGTCATGACCATGTCGAATCTACGAACTATGAGGAAGCGATGATGAGCCCAAATTCCGTGAAATGGCTTGAGGCCATGAAATCTGAGATGAGATCCATGTATAAGAACAAAGTATGGACTTTGACTGACTTGCCCTAAGATCGGCGAGCCATTGAGATTAAATGGATCTTCAAGAGGAAGATGGACGTTGATAGTAGTGTTAGTATCTACAAAGCTAGAATTGTCGCAAAAGGTTTTCGACAAGTTCAAAGTGTTGACTACGATGAGAGTTTCTCACTCGTATCTATGCTTAAGTCTGTCCGAATCATGTTAGCAATTGCCACATTTTATGAAATCTGGCAAATGGATAAACAAAACTACATCCCTTAATGGATTTATTAAAGAAGAGTTGTATATGACGCAACAAGAAAGTTTTGTCAATCCTAAAGGTGCTAACAAAATATGCAAGCTCCAGCGATCCATCTATGGACTGGTGCAAGCATCTCGGAGTTGGAATATATGCTTTGATAAGTTGATCAAAGCATATAGTTTTATACAGACTTGCGGTGAAGCCTGTATTTACAAGAAAGTGAGTGGGAGCACTACATCATTTCTGATAAGTATATGTGAATGACATATTGTTGATCGGAGATAATGTAGAATTATTATGCAAAGCATAA
The DNA here is from genome assembly GCF_002162155.2 of Triticum dicoccoides. Classification (NCBI taxonomy): domain Eukaryota; kingdom Viridiplantae; phylum Streptophyta; class Magnoliopsida; order Poales; family Poaceae; genus Triticum; species Triticum dicoccoides. The sequence goes on along the minus strand of NC_041380.1, from coordinate 606,988,917 downwards.
AGGAGTGTTTGAAAGGAGTTTTTCAAAGAAAGACCTCGATGAAGCTGCTTACATATTGAGCACCAAGATCTATAGAGATAGATCAAGATGCTTGATAAGTTTTTCAATGAGTACATACCTTGACAAGATTTTGAAGTAGTTCAAAATGGAACAGTTAAATAAAGAGTACTTGCATGTGTTACAAGGTGTGAAACTGAGTAAGACTCAAAGCCCGACCACGGCAGAAGATAGAAATAGAATGAAAGTCATTCCCTATGCCTTGGCCATAGGTTCTATAAAATATGCCATGCTGTATACCAGATCTATTGTATACCCTACACTGATTTTGGCAAGGGAGTACAATAGTGATCTAGGAGTAGATCACTGGACATCGGTCAAAATTATCCTTAGTGGAATAAGGATATGTTTCTCGATTATGGAGGTGACAAAAAGGTTTGTCGTAAAGGGTTATATCGATGCAAATTTTGACACTGATCCAGATGACTCTAAATCTCAATCTGGATACATATTGAAAGTGGGAGCAATTAGCTAGAGTAGCTCCGTGCAGAGCATTGTTGACATAGAAATTTGCAAAATACTTACGGATCTGAATGTGGCAGACCTGTTGACTAAACTTCTCTCACAAGCAAAACATAATCACACCTTAGTACTCTTTGGGTGTTAATCACATAGCGATGTGAACTATATTATTGACTCTAGTAAACCCTTTGGGTGTTTTTCACATGTCGATGTGAACTATGGGTGTTAATCACATGGTGATGTGAACTATTGGTATTAAATCACATGGCGATGTGAACTAGATTATTGACTCTAGTGCAAGTGGAAGACTGAAGGAAATATGCCCTAGAGGCAGTAATAAAGTTATTATTTATTTCCTTATATCATGATAAATGTTTATTATTCATGCTAGAATTGTATTAACCGGAAACATAATACATGTGTGAATACATAGACAAAAAGAGTGTCACTAGTATGCCTCTACTTGACTAGCTCGTTGATCAAAGATGGTTATGTTTCCTAACCATAGACACGAGTTGTCATTTTATTAATGGGATCACATCATTAGGAGAATGATGTGATTGACTTGACCCATTTCGTTAGCTTAGCACTTGATCATTTAGTTTGTTGCTATTGCTTTCTTCATGACTTATACATGTTCATATGACTATGAGATTATGCAACTCCTGTTTACCGGTCGAATCGTGAAGACATACGACTATATCAACTGCATTGTGCTAACGCTTCCACTTTCAGTCCACGAGGGTACGTGGACAACACTCTCCCCTCTCGTTGCTATGCATCACCATGATCTTGCGTGTGCGTAGGAAATTTTTGAAATTACTGCGTTCCCCAACAGGAGGGCTTCTACATCATCATCCAAGCCCCTCCGATGAAGTGTGAGTAGTTTATTTCAGACCTATGGGTCCATAGCTAGTAGCTAGATGGCTTCTTCTCTCTTTTTGGATCTCAATACAATGTTCTCCCCCTCTCTTGTGGAGATCTATTCGATGTAATCTTCTTTTTGCGATGTGTTTGTTGAGACCGATGAATTGTGGGTTTATGATCAAGTCTATCTATGAATAATATTTGAATCTTCTCTGAATTCTTTTATGTATGATTAGTTGTCTTTGCAAGTCTCTTCGAATTATCAGTTTGGTTTGGCCTACTAGATTGGTTGTTCTTGCCATGGGAGAAGTGCTTAGCTTTGGGTTCAATCTTGCGGTGTCCTTTCCTAGTGACAGAAGGGGCAGCAAGGCACGTATTGTATCGTTGCCATCGAGGATAACAAGATGGGGTTTATTTCATATTGCATGAATTTATCTCTCTACATCATGTCATCTTGCTTAAGGCATTACTCTGTTTTTAACTTAATACTCTAGATGCATGCTGGATAGCGGTCGATGAGTGGAGTAATAGTAGTAGATGCAGAATCGTTTCGATCTACTTGTCACGGACGTGATGCCTATATACATGATCATGCCTAGATATTCTCATAATTATGCACAATTCTATCAATTGCTCAACAGTAATTTGTTCACCCACCGTAGAATACTTATGCTCTTGAGAGAAGCCACTAGTGAAACCTATGGCCCTCGGGTCTCTTTCTCATCATATCAATCTCCATCACTTTATTATTGCTTTGCTTTTACTTTATTTACTTTGTATCTTTATACCAAAAATACCAAAAATATTATTTATCATCTCTATCAGATCTCACTTTCGTAAGTGACTGTGAAGGGATTGACAACCCCTAAGCGTGTTGGTTGCGTTGAGCTATTGTTTTTGTGTAGGTACGAGGGACTCAAGCGTAGCCTCCTACTGGAGTGATACCTTGGTTCTCAAAAACTGAGGGAAATACTTACGCTACTTTGCTGCATCATCCCTTCCTCTTCGGGGAAATCCAACGCAGTGCTCAAGAGGTAGCAAGAAGAATTTCTAGCACCGTTGCCAGGGAGTCTGCGCAAAAGTCAACACACCAAGTACCCATCACAATCCCTATCTCCCGCATTACATTATTTGCCATTTGCCTCTCATTTTCCTCTCCCCCACTTCACCCTTGCCATTTTATTCTCCCCCCCCCCTCTCTCTCTATCCTCCCTCTCTTTCTCCATTGCCTTTTTTGTTTGCTCGTGTGTTAGTTTGTTTGCTTGTCGTTATGGCTAGTCTCATATCTTCTCCGTTGTCTCCCGAGAATGAAGTTCTAAATTTTAAACAGAGGGAGGGAGAAAATCTAAAAGATGCTTGGTATAGAATTTGCAATGCTCAAAATAGATCTACTAGGAAGCAATCTACTTCAGTTCTTCTCTGCAATTTTTATGTAGGTGCTAATCCTTGGTATAGATATATCCTCGATACCATTACCGGAGGGAATTTCTTGGGTAGCCATACTTTTGATTCTTATAATGCTATGTTATATTTATTTGGCTCACCACCTCTTTTGGTTAATGGAACTATGTTAACTTTGGAGCATGTTATGCAAAGACTTGAAATTATTGAAAATAAAGTTGCTACTATTGAATTAATTGAAAATCTAGATAAAAATATCCACAATCAAATTACCCAATACGGATATAAGGTAGGAATGACTTTGAAAAATATTAAGGAAAAGGAACCCATAGTTAATGAGAAAATAAACTTAGATTCTACTAGAATCGATAAACTTGAGGGTATCATTACGAACTTGGGAACCGCTTTTTCTTCCGTAAAGAATATTCCAAGTCCTCCTACTAAAATTTCCAAGCTTATGTATGTTCCTAAAAATAAGGGTGAATCATCTAGTAAGGAAACTGCGGATCTTAAATCTATAAGTATTCATCCCAATCTTTTTGCTATCATTAAGGAACCAATTGCTACAAATAAATTTTTCGATCTTGTGCCTAACAGTTTGATAATAACTAGAAAGAAATAAATTCCTAAGGGAGATAGATGCCTCATTGAAGAATTGCCTACCAAAGATGGCAATACCTCTATCTATTCTTGCTTGTTACGCCTAGCTAGGGGCGTTAAATGATAGCGCTTGTTGGGAGGCAACCCAATTTTACTTTTATTCCTTTATTTTTGATCCTGTTTAGTAATAAATAAATTATTTAGCCTCTGTTTTGGTTGTGTTTTTTTGTGTTTAATTAGTGTTTGTGCCAAGTAGAACCGTTGGAAAGACTTGGGGAAAGTCTTGGTGAACTTGCTGTAAAAAACAGAAACTTTAGCGCTCACGAGAACTGCTCTTATTTTTATTTGGAAAGTGATATTTAGTTAATTATTTTTGCAGATGATTAATAGATATATTACTCACGTCCAGCAATTTATTTTATAATTTTTGGGGTTCCAGATCTTGCGCTAGATACAGATTACTACAGACTGTTCTGTTTTTGAAAGATTCTGTTTTCCGTGTGTTGTTTGCTTATTTTGATGAATCAATGGCTAGTAAAATAGTTTATAATCCATAGAGAAGTTGGAATACATTAGGTATAACACCAATATAAATAAATAATGAGTTCATTACAGTACCTTGAAGTGGTTTTTTGTTTTCTTTCGCTAACGGAGCTCACGAGTTTTCTACTTTAAGTTTTGTGTTGTGAAGTTTTCAAGTTTTGGGTAAAGATTTGCTGGATTATGGAACAAGAAGTGGCAAGAGCCTAAGCTTGGGGATGCCCATGGCACCCCCAAGATAATCTAAGGACAACTAAAAGCCAAAGCTTGGGGATGCCCCGGAAGGCATCCCCTTTTTTGTCTACTTCTATCGGTAACTTTACTTGGAGCTATATTTTTATTCACCACATGATATGTGTTTTGCTTGGAGCGTCTTTTATTATTTGAGTCTTTGCTTATTAGTTTACCACAATCATCCTTGCTGTACACACCTTTTGAGAGAGCCATACATGATTTGGAATTTGATAGAATACTCTATGTGCTTCACTTATATCTTTTGAGCTTTATAGTTTTGATCTAGTGCTTCACTTATATCTTTTAGAGCACGGTGGTGGATTTGTTTTATAGAAACTATTGATCTCTCATGCTTCACTTAGATTATTTTGAGAGTCTTAATAGCATCGTAATTTTCTTAAAATCCTAACATGCTTGGTATGCAAGATTAATAATAAAACTTTCTTATGAGTGTGTTGAATACTAAGAAAAGTTTGATGCTTGATGATCGTTTTGAGATATGGAGGTAATAATATCAAAGTCATGCTAGTTGAGTAGTTTTGAAATTGAGAAATACTTGTGTTGAGGTTTGCAAGTCCCGTAGCATGCACGTATGGTAAGCGTTATGCAACAAATTTGAAACATGAGGTGTTATTTGATTGTCTTCCTTATGAGTGGCGGACGGGGACGAGCGATGGTCTTTTCCTACCAATCTATACCCCTAGGAGCATGCGCGTAGTGCCGAGGTTTTTGATGACTTGTAGATTTTTGCAATAACTATGTGAGTTCTTTATGACTAATGCTGAGTCCATGGATTATACGCACTCTCACCCTTCCATCCTTGCTAGCCTCTTCGGTACCGTGCATTGCCCTTTCTCACATTGAGAGTTGGAGCAAACTTCGCCGGTGCATCCAAACCCCGTGATATGATACGCTCTTTCACACATAAACCTCCGTATATCTTCCTCAAAACAGCCACCATACCTACCTATTATGGCATTTCCATAGCCATTCCGAGATATATTGCCATGCAACTTTCCATCATTTCATTCATCATGACACAATCATCATTGTCATATTGCTTAGCATGATCATGTAGTTGACATAGTATTTGTGGCAAAGCCACCGTTCATAATTATTTTATACATGTCACTCTTGGTTCATTGCATATCCCGGTACACCGCCGGAGGCATTCATATAGAGTCATCTTTGTTCTAGTATCGAGTTGTAATCATTGAGTTGTAAATAAATAAGAAGTGTGATGATCATCATTATTAGAGCATTGTCCCAAGTGAGGAATAAAAAAAGAAAGGCCATAAAAAAGAGAAGGCCCAAAAACAAAAGAGAAAGGCCATAAAAAAAGAAAAGGCCCAAAAAAATGAGAGAAAAGAGAGAAGGGACAATGTTACTATCCTTTTACCACACTTGTGCTTCAAAGTAGCACCATGATCTTCATAGTAGAGAGTCTCTCATGTTATCACTTTCATATACTAGTGGGAATTTTTCATTATGGAACTTGGCTTGTATATTCCAACAATGGGCCTCCTCAAGTGCCCTAGGTCTTTGTGAGCAAGCAAGTTGGATGCACACCCACTAGTTTCTTTTGTTGAGCTTCCATACATTTATAGCTCTAGTGCATCTGTTGCATGGCAGTCCCTACTCCTTGCATTAACATCAATTGGTGGGCATCTCCATAGCCCATTGATTAACCTCATTGATGTGAGACTTTCTCCTTTTTTATCTTCTCCACATAACCCCCCTCATTATATTCTATTCCACCCATACTGCTATGTCCATGGCTCGCGCTCATATATTGTGTGAAAGTTTATAGGTTTGAGATTACTAAAGTATGAAACAATTGCTTGGCTTGTCATCGGAGTTGTGCATGATGATAGCATTCTTGTGTGACGAAAATGAAACATGACTAAACTATATGATTTTGTAGGGATGAACTTTCTTTGGCCATGTTATTTTGAGAAGACATAATTGCTTAGTTAGTATGCTTGAAGTATTATCATTTTTATGTCAATATGAACTTTTGTCTTGAATCTTTCAGATCTGAATATTCATACCACAATTAAGAAGAATTACATTAAAATTATGCCAAGTAGCACTCCGCATCAAAAATTCTGTCTTTATCATTTATCTACTCGAGGACGAGCAGGAATTAAGCTTGGGGATGCTTGATACATCTCCAACGTATCTATAATTTTTTATTGCTCCATGCTATATTATCTACTGTTTTAGACATTATTGGGCTTTATTATCCACTTTTATATTATTTTCGGGACTAACCTATTAACCGGAGGCCCAGCCCAGAATTGCTGTTTTTTGCCTGTTTTAGGGTTTCGAAGAAAAAGAATATCAAACGGAGTCCAAACGAAATGAAACCTTCAGAAACGTGATTTACTCATCAGATAAGATCCAGGAGACTTGGACCCACCATCAAGAAAGCCACGAGGTGGTCACGAGGGTAGGGACGCCCCCCCTAGGGCACGCCCCCTACCTCATGGGCCCCTTGAAGCTCCACCAATGTACTTCTTCCTCCTATATGTATCCACGTACCCCCAAACGATCGGGGATGGAGGCAAAAACCTAATTCCACCGCCGCAACTTTCTGTATCCACGAGATCCCATCTTGGGGCCTGTTCCGGAGCTCCACCGGAGGGGGCATCGATCACGGAGGGCTTCTACATCATCATCCAAGCCCCTCCGATGAAGTGTGAGTAGTTTATTTCAGACCTACGGGTCCATAACTAGTAGCTAGATGGCTTCTTCTCTCTTTTTGGATCTCAATGCAATGTTCTCCCCCTCTCTTGTGGAGATCTATTCGATGTAATCTTCTTTTTGCGGTGTGTTTGTTAAGACCGATGAATTGTGGGTTTATGATCAAGCCTATCTATGAATAATATTTGAATCTTCTCTGAATTCTTTTATGTATGATTGGTTATCTTTGCAAGTCTCTTCGAATTATCAGTTTGGTTTGGCCTACTAGATTGGTTGTTCTTGCCACGGGAGAAGTGCTTAGCTTTGGGTTCAATCTTGCAGTGTCCTTTCCCAGTGATAGAAGGGGCAGCAAGGCACATATTGTATTGTTGACATCGAGGATAACAAGATGTTTTTTATCATATTGCATGAAATTATCCCTCTACATCATGTCATCTTGCTTAAGGCGTTACTCTGTTTTTAACTTAATACTCTAGATGCATGCTGGATAGCGGTCGATGAGTGGAGTAATAGTAGTAGATGCAGAATCATTTCAGTCTACTTGTCTCGGACGTGATGCCTATATACAAGATCATACCTAGATATTCTCATAACTATGCTCAATTCTGTCAATATCTCAATAGTAATTTGTTCACCCACCGTAGAATACTTATGCTCTTAAGAGAAGCCACTAGTGAAACCTATGGCCCCCGGGTCTCTTTCTCATCATATCAATCTCCATCACTTTATTATTGCTTTGCTTTTACTTTGCTTTTACTTTATTTACTTTGTATCTTTATACCAAAAGTACCAAAAATATTATTTATCATCTCTATCAGATCTCACTTTCGTTAGTGACCGTGAAGGGATTGACAACCCCTAAGCGCGTTGGTTGCGTTGAGCTATTGTTTTTGTGTAGGTACGAGGGACTCGAGCATAGCCTCCTACTGGATTGATACCTTGGTTCTCAAAAACCGAGGGAAATACTTACGCTACTTTGCTGCATCATCCCTTCCTCTTCGGGGAAATCCAACGCAGTGCTCAAGAGGTAGCAGTCTACTACACAACCTTCTTCTTGTAGACGTTGTTGGGCCTCCAAGTTCAGAGGTTTGTAGGACAATAGCAAATTTCCCTCAAGTGGATTACCTAAGGTTTATTAATCCATAGGAGGCGTAGAATGAAGATGGTCTCTCTCAAGCAACCCTGCAACCAAATAACAAAGAGTCTCTTATGTCCCCAACACACCCAATACAATGGTAAATTGTATAGGTGCACTAGTTCGGCGAAGAGATGGTGATACAAGTGGTATATGGATAGTAGATAATGGTTCTTGTAATCTGAAAATATAAAAACAACAAGGTAACTAATGATAAAAGTGAGCACAAACAGTATTGAAATGTGTTGAATCAAGGCCTAGGGTTCATACTTTCACTAGTGCAAGTTCCCTCAACAATAATAACATAATTGGATCATATAACTATCCCTGAACATGCAACAAAGAGTCACTCCAAAGTCACTAATAGCGGAGAACAAATGAAGAGATTATGGTAGGGTACGAAACCACCTCAAAGTTATCCTTTCTGATCGATCTATTCAAGAATCTGTAGTAAAATAACACGAAGCTATTCTTTCTGTTCAATCTATCATAGAGTTCATACTAGAATACCACCATAAGACACAAATCAACCAAAACCCTAATGTCACCTAGATACTCCAATGTCACCTCAAGTATCCGTGGGTATGATTATACGATAAGCATCACACAATCTCAGATTCATCTATTCAACCAACACAAAGTACTTCAAAGAGTGCCCCAAAGATTCTACCGGAGAGTCAAGACGAAAACGTGTGCCAACCCCTATGAATAGGTTCATGGGCGGAACCCGCAAGTTGATCACCAAAACATACATCAAGTGTATCAATAGAATACCCCATTGTCACCACGGGTATCCCATGCAAGGCATACATCAAGTGTTCTCAAATCCTTAAAGACTCAATCCGATAAGATAACTTCAAAGGGAAAACTCAATCCATTACAAGAGAGTAGAGGGGGAGAAACATCATAAGATCCAACTATAATAGCAAAGCTCGCAATACATCAAGATCGTATCACCTCAAGAACACGAGAGAGAGAGAGAGAGAGAGAGAGAGAGAGAGAGAGAGATCAAGCACATAGCTACTCGTACATACCCTCAGCCCCGAGGGAGAACTACTCCCTCCTCATCATGAAGAGCACCGGGATGATGAAGATGGTCACCGGAGAGGGATTCCCCCTCCGGCAGGGTGCTGGAACGGGTCTAGATTCGTTTTCGGTGGCTACGGAGGCTTCTGGCAGCAGAACTCCCGATCTATTCTGCTTCCCGAAGTTTTTAGGGTATATGGGTATATATAGGAGGAAGAAGTACGTCGGTGGGTTTTCGAGCTGTCCACGAGGCAGGGGGCGCGCCCCCACCCTCGTGGGCAGCCCGGGACTCTCCTGGTCCATCTCCGATACTCCGTGGGCTTCTTCTGGTCCGAAAATAAGTTCCATGAAGTTTCAGGTCAATTGGACTCCGTTGGATTTTCCTTTTCTGCGATACACTAAAACAAGGAAAAAACATAAACTGGCACTAGGCTCTATGTTAATAGGTTAGTCCCAAAAATCATATAAAATAGCATATAAATGCATATAAAACATCCAAGGTTGATAATATAATAGCATGGAACAATCAAAAATTATAGATACGTTGGAGACGTATCAGTAATCACTACATTTACCAACTGCATAGATAGATGATTTTGTATTGCCAATGATATAAGTTGAGATTCCACCTCTAAAGAGTAGTTGGGTATATGTGTGAACCCTTGTGCTATAGTACTTGCTCTATGTTTCACCACCTCGTTGTTCTCAATTTTGTTTCCAGAAGAAAAATTTTCTAGGTATTGCTTATGTGAATACCTTCCTTTATTGAGCAAGATTATTTCTACCTAGATTATACCCTTTGCTTGAGTTCAGTCTGAGTGTTGTTCACACTTTGCCATGACCATGGTCTTTGGATCTGAATCATTTCAGAGGTTTCCGCAATCTAGTTGAGAAATGTATATCGACAATTGTAGACTTCTGATTATTTGTTTCTCCGAAATCTATATATGTATAGTTGATGGAAATATTGTTACCCATGGTGACTGCCCGCGATTTTTCAATGCCATTAAGTCGGGTATTCTGATGTCCCAGTCATTGTGTGCACTATGACCTAAGTTGGTGGAGGTCTCCCATCCACTGGGTGTATACTACCCATTAGGTGTATGTCAATGTGAAGTTGACTTGCATTTACTAATTCAGAGGCCTCTGTAAGGGCATTTTATCCCTTAGTTGGTTTTGGTGATTGATGACAATACTTTTGCGGACTAATCATGTGCATCGAATATTTCAGATATATATTGACTAGGCACAAGATGATTTGGTTCCCCTCGAAGGCTATGGAAGACGGCATTTCTCTACGTTTCTTTTCGGTGGTATTGAGTTGTAGGGAAGCCGTACTATTAAGAGGGGGTCCGCGTCAGAAAGGGTGGGTGGATTCATCACGTACACATCTTCCTTTGTACCTCCTTTTCTTCTAGCCTTTGGAGCATCCTGTTTTCCTTGTCTATGCGAATATTGCTTGTGCTTGCTGAACTAGGGCGTGCAGTAGTACTACTCCTTAGAGCGGTAGTACCGCAGGCCCTTGCGGTAGTACCGTCCGCCGGTGCGGTAGTACCGCAAGAGCCCATGGTAGTACCGCTTCCTGGCAAGTAGTAGTACTGTGGCCGGAGTCCAGATGTTGCCACCCTCTCCCTAGTGGGTGGCACCCATCACAGTAGTACCGCGCTCTACGCACGGTAGTACCATGGTATCTGGCTTAGTTCCGCAAGTATGCGGCAGTAAGGGGCGGATGAAAATTTTTTCATCCGCGCCTAGCGCGGTAGTACCGCTGCTGGCTTACGGTACTACCGCGTCGGGTTTTTGCATCGACTCCAACTCTGCGGAAGTAGCCACGGATGTAATTTATTATATCCGTGCCTTCCCATCTCTGGACAGTCCCTGCCTTGAGGTAGTACCGCACCAGCAGTACTGCCGCCCTCTGCCTTAGTGCATTTTGGGTTGTTCCGGTCTCTGCTGCGTGGGCGGTAGTACCGCGGGGCCCTGTGGTAGTACCGCATGCCCCTGTGGTAGTACCGCGCCTCTGGTACGGTAGTACCGTGTTGCGCAGGCTGAGTTGGTGGATAACGGTTGGATTTGTTCTTCTACTATATAAGGGGTGTCTTCTTCCTCTAGTTGACTACCTCTTCTACCTCCAAGCTCCATTTTTGCCCGATCTCTCTCCCTAGCCAATCAAACTTGTTGATTTGCTCGGGATTGGTTGAGAAGGCCTCGATCTACACTTCCACCAAGAGAAATTTGATTCCCCCACCAATCCCTAGCGGATCTTGTTACTCTTGGGTGTTTGAGCACCCTAGACGGTTGAGGTCACCACGGAGCCGTAGTCCTTTGTGGTGAAGCTTCATGGTGTTGTTGGGAGCCTCCGATTAAGTTGTGGAGATAGCCCCAACCTTGTTTGTAAAGGTCCGGTCGCCGCCTCCAAGGGCACCAATAGTGGAATCGCGACATCTTGAATTATGTGAGGGCGTGAGGAGAATACGGTGGCCCTAGTGGCTTCTTGGGGAGCATTGTGCCTCCACACCGCTCTAATAGAGACGTACTTCCCCCGAAAAGGAAGGAACTTTGGTAACACATCCTCGTCTTCACCGGGTCCACTCTTGGTTATCTCTTACCTTAACTTGTGCAAGCTTATTAGTGTTACTTCTCATGCTTTCTTGTGTGTTTGTTGTTGTTGCATCATATAGGTTGCTCACCTAGTTGCACATCTAGACAACCTACTTTGATGCAAAGTTTAATTTGGTAAAGAAAAGCTAAAAATTGTTAGTTGCCTATTCACCCCCCCTCTAGTCAACCATATCGATCCTTTCAATTGGTATCAGAGTCTCATCTCTTTACTAAGGACTTTGTCGTCCGAAGAGTATGGTTGACACCGTAGGCGGTGTGGAGGAGCACTCCGGTGTGAATCCGATCTCGTCTACGGGTGATGGGGGAACCTCGGTCTCCCGTGAGGAATTCAATGTAGCCTTGGAGACATTGAAAACCTCAATGATGACCGAGGTTGTAAGCATGTTTACTAAATTCATTGAAGGGCTTAAACTATCCACCGCACCATTGAAAGTGGGTGATCCCACTGACAAGGTGACGGATGCTAACTCCGACAAGGGGGAAGCTAGTAGTGAAAAGGCTCCTTCTTCTAGTGGTAAAAATGGCACCGACATGTTTGCCCATGTGGAACCACCACTTGTTTTGAATCATGCCGGTCCTCCCCCTAAGATTGTGAAAAATGAGGACTTTGATTCTTGGGTTTATCGCTTTAAGCATCATTTAAATCATGTGAATACTAATCTTTGGAGAATCATTGAAGAAGGTTTCTATCCGCATGACCCAAGCAACTTCACTCCTCGAGAAGCTGCGGATAATCAATTCAATGAGAATGCTCTCTTCATCATCCAAGATGCAATTCCACCCGAAGATCTACCTCATCTCCGGCCATTCGCCTTGGCCAAAGATGCATGGCTTTGTGTTATCTCTCTCTACCGGGGAAGCGCAAGCATTCAACGCTCCAACTATGAAGTAGTGCAAGATGAAGCCGATGAGTTTGTTATGAAAGAAGATGAAGAACCTCGTGAGCTTTATTGCAGAGTAACCAAACTCGCGGTCTCACTCTAAGATCATGGGAGCAAGGACACAGATGACAATTGGATCAAGCGCAAACTTCTCAAGGCAATGATGCCTTACCACAAGGCCATGTCCTCCATCATTCGTCAAAGGCCCGACTTCCACACCTTGACCTCAAGTGAAGTGTTGGATGAGTTTGTGGCTATGAACATCTTGGACAAGACCGCCGACAATGCGGTGCTTCGCTCTCAAAGGGCAAAGAAGCCCAACCTTGCATTGAAGGCCAAGGTTTGTGTTGAAGAAGAAGAAGAAGAGGAAGAAGAGGAAAGCAATCCCAAAGATACAAAGTATGCCTATCATGAACACATGGCACTTGCTTCAAGGCAATTTTGGAGCAAGAAGAACTGAAGGCCAAACTTCAACAAGAACAACTCAAGTGGCACAAAGAGCAAGCAACATGCGAGGACTTGCTTGGCAATGTGAGCCATTTTGTTGTGGAGTGTCCGTATGAGAAGAGGGAAGACAATGGTGGCAAGCTCATCCGAAAGGACAAAGCCAAGTCTTTCCCCAACAAGAGCAACTTCACCAAGAAGACCCCTCACAAGGCGTTGGTGGTTCAAGAAGAGTACCATGAGGATGATGATGGTGATGAAGATGGTGAGTTGGTTGCCATGGCCTCCGTTGCCATTGCAAAAACTCCACGAGTGTCTCTCTTCGACTCACCCAATGAGAACATCACCGCCAAGTGCCTCATGGCTAAAGCCACCAACAAGGTAACCCCCAACATCAAAAATACCATCATTAATAATCCTTCCTTGACGGATTGCATTGATGAATATGAGGGATCCAATGTGGAGGAAAATGAGTTTGAGTCCTTTATGGGTAAACTCAAGGGTAAATCCAAGAAGCATTTTGTTGCTCTCTTGAAACAACTTGGTGAAGCCAATGACATGATCGAGGCTCATGAAGATACTATCTCCAAGATGGAGGGGCATAGTCGTGACTATGCCAATGAGATTTCGGATCTTTCCAATGCTCTTGAGGAAGAGCGTGGTCTTCGTTTGGCTCTTGAGGAGTCACACAACATTGATCACGCTAAGTTAAAGAAAGATTTTGATCATGCTCTTGTTGCCTCTCGTGTGCTAAACTCCAAGAAGGTCAAGCTTGGGGTTGATCTTGCTAGACTCAAAGAGGAGTTTGACCTACTTGACAAGGCTCACAAGGTCTTGAAGGGTGCTCATGCTAGCCTCAAAGAGTCTCATGATCAACTTCAAGTAAAGCTAACCAAGGAGAAAGCCACTTTTCCTCGTATGATGTTAATTGATAATGCAAATGCTACTAACCCATGTTGTGTGCATGTGCATCTTGTTGAGGATAACGCTAAGCTAAAGGTGCAACTTGAGAAAGGTCTTGTGTCTTGCATACAAGGCGAGAAGAATCTCAACGACCTTTTGACCAACCAAAAGGGAGTTGTGGCAAAGGAAGGGATTGGGTACGTGCCCAAGTCCAAGAAAAAAAAGAAGAATGACAAGGCCAAACGACCTCCTCCTCTCAATCAAACTTTTGTGAAGGAGGGAGAGGGTGATACTAAGGAGAAGGATAAGAACTCCGTGAGGGTAGTGATGCCAAGAAGGGCAACGCTTCCATTCCCAACAAAGCCAGCGACTTTAACCCTTCTTATGTATTGTGCCGTGCTAGAGATGGGCATGTTTATGCCAAATTTGTTGGTTCTCCTTATGAGTACACTGAATGGTCTACTTGGGTTCCTAAGACCCTTGTTACTAAGATCAAAGGACCCATTACAAAATGGGTACCTAAAACCAAGCATTGATCTCTTGTAGGTGTTTGCTTCTAGTGGGGGATCATGGTTGCTCGATAGTGGAGCTACTAATCATATGACCGGAAGCAAGGACTTGGTGGTGGACGTGCAAAAGATTCCATCCATGCCCACCAATGTCGAGTGGGGTGACACCTCATCCTCTAAGGTATTGGAACTCGGCAAAGTTCTCATTTCTCATGATCTTACGATCGAGAAGGTCAGGCTTGTTGAGTCCCTTACATACAATTTACTTTCCGTTCGTCAACTAGCACTTATGGGATTTGCCACTTTATTTGATATTGATACCGTGGCCCTCTTGTGGAGCAAGACTCTTAAAGTAGCCTTTGTTGGGCATGTCGAGAACGGTCTCTATGTGGTTAACTTTTCGAAGCGACCCACTAAGACCGCGACATGCCTAATGGCTAAGGTTGACGTGGGATGGCTTTGGCATCGTTGTTTAGCTCACGTCAATATGAGATCTTTGCAAAGTCTTCTCAAGGGGGACCATGTCCGTGGACTAACAAATGTTAGTTTTTCCAAAGATCGTGCTTGCAGTGCTTGTATCGAAGGAAAGCTACATGAGAAGGCTAACCCTCCCACGACTATCATCTACTCGAAGAGGCCTTTGGAGCTCATTCATTTGGATCTCTTCAGGCCTCCATCCTTTGATAGTCTTGGAAGTAGAAAGTATTGCTTGGTGATTGTGGATGACTATTCAAGATACACTTTGGTATATTTCTATTGGAAATATGCCCTAGAGGCAATAATAAAAGGATTATTATTATATTTCCTTATTCATGATAATTGCCTTTTATTCATGCTATAATTGTGTTATCCGGAAATCATAATACATGTGTGAATACATAGACACCAACATGTCCCTAGTAAGCCTCTAGTTGACTAGCTCGTTGATCAATAGATAGTCATGGTTTCCTGACTATGGACATTGGATGTCATTGATAACGAGATCACATCATTGGGAGAATGATGTGATGGACAAGACCCAATCCTAAACATAGCACAAGATCGTATAGTTCATTTGCAAGAGTTTTTCCAATGTCAAGTATCTTTTCCTTAGACCATGAGATCGTGTAACTCCCGGATACCGTAGGAATGCTTTGCGTGTACCAAACGTCACACGTAACTGGGTGACTATAAAGGTATACTACAGGTATCTCCGAAAGTGTCTGTTGGGTTGACACGGATCAAGACTGGGATTTGTCACTCCGTATGACGGAGAGGTATCTCTGGGCCCACTCGGTATTGCATCATCATAATGAGCTCAAAGTGACCAAGTGTCTGGTCACGGGATCATGCATTACGGTACGAGTAAAGTGACTTGCCGGTAACAAGATTGAACGAGGTATTGCGATACCGACGATCGAATCTCGGGCAAGTAACGTACCGATTGACAAAGGGAATTGTATACGAGGTTGCTTGAATCCTAGACATCGTGGTTCATCCGATGAGATCATCGAGGAGCATGTGGGAGCCAACATGGTTATCCAGATCCCGCTGTTGGTTATTGACCGGAGAGCCGTCTCGGTCATGTCTACATGTCTCCCGAACCCGTAGAGTCTACACACTTAAGGTTTGGTGACGCTAGGGTTGTAGAGATATGAATATGCAGTAACCCGAAAGTTGTTCGGAGTCCCGAATGAGATCCCGGACGTCACGAGGAGTTCCAGAATGGTCCGGAGGTGAAGAATTATATATAGGAAGTGCAGTTTCAGCCATCGGGAGAGTTTCGGGGGTCACCGGTATTGTACCGGGACCACCGGATGGGTCCCGGGGGTCCACCGGGTGGGACCACCCATCCCGGAGGGCCCCATGGGCTGAAGTGGGGAGGGGAACCAGCCCATAGTGGGCTGGTGCGCCCCCCTTGGCCCACCCCCTGCGCCTAGGGGTTGGAAACCCTAGGGTGGGGGGCGCCCCACTTGCCTTGGGGGCCACTCCACCCTTGGCCGCCGGCCCCCTAGGAGATCCCATCTCCTAGGGACGGCGCCCCCCCTTGGGGAGCCTATATAAAGGGGGGAGGGGCAACCGCACCCTTGACTCTTGGCGCCTCCCTCTCCCCTGCTACACCTCTCCCTCTCGCAGTAGAACGGCGAAGCCCTGCTGCGGTGACTCCTGCATCCACCACCACGCCGTCGTGCTGCTGGATCTTCATCAACCTCTCCTTCCCCCTTGCTGGATCAAGAAGTAGGAGACGTCACGCTGACCGTACGTGTGTTGAACGCGGAGGTGCCGTCCGTTCGGCACTAGGATCTCCGGTGATTTGGATCACGTCGAGTACGACTTCCTCATCCCCGTTCTTTGAACGCTTCCGCGCGTGATCTACAAAGGTATGTAGATGCAATCCGATCACTCGTTGCTAGATGAACTCATAGATGGATCTTGGTGAAACCTTAGGAAATTTTTTGTTTTCTGGAATGTTCCCCATCAGTGGCATCATGAGCTAGGTCTATGCGTAGTTCTCTTTGCACGAGTAGAACACAATTTGTTGTGGGCGTAGATGTTGTCAACTTTCTTGCCGCTACTAGTCTTATTTTGCTTCAGCAGTATTGTGGGATGAAGCGGCCCGGACCAACCTTACACGTACGCTTACGTGAGACCGGTTCCACCGACTGACATGCACTAATTGCATAAGGTGGCTGGTGGGTGTCTGTCTCTCCCACTTTAGTTGGAGCGGATTCGATGAAAAGGGTCCTTATGAAGGGTAAATAGAAGTTGACAAATCACGTTGTGGCTTTAACGTAGGTAAGAAAACGTTCTTGCTAGAACCCTCTTGCAAACACGTAAAAACTTGCAACAACAATTAGAGGACGTCTAACTTGTTTTTGCAGCAAGTGTTCTGTGATGTGATATGGCCAAAGTTGTGATGAATGATGAATGATATATATGTGATGTATGAGATCATGTTCTTGTAATAGGAATCACGACTTGCATGTCGATGAGTATTGAGGGAGTCCTGGATTAGGGGGTGTTCGGGTAGCCGGACTATACCTTCAGCCGGACTCCTGGACTGTGAAGATACAAGATTGAAGACTTCGTCCCGTGTCCGGATGGGACTTTCCTTGGCGTGGAAGGCAAGCTTGGCGATGTGGATATTCAAGATCTCCTACCATTGTAACCGACTCTGTGTAACCCTAACCCTATCCGGTGTCTATATAAACCGGAGGGTTGTAGTCCGTAGGCAATCAACTCCATACACAACAATCATACCATAGGCTAGCTTCTAGGGTTTAGCCTCCTTGATCTCGTGGTAGATCTACTCTTGTACTACCCATATCATCAATATTAATCAAGCAGGAGTAGGGTATTACCTCCATCGAGAGGGCCCGAACCTGGGTAAAAAACATCGTGTCCCTTGTCTCCTGTTACCATTCGGCCTAGACGCACAGTTCGGGACCCCCTACCCGAGATCCGTCGGTTTTGACACCGACATTGGTGCTTTCATTGAGAGTTCCTCTGTGTCATCGCCTTTAGGCCCGATGGCTCCTTTAATCATCAACCACGATACGGTCCAGGGTGAGACTTTTCTCCCCGGACAGATCTTCGTCTTCGGTAGCTTCGCTCTGCGGGCCAATTCGCTCGGCCACCTGGAGCAGATCGAAAGCTACGCCCCTGGCCATCAAGTCAGGTTTGGAAGCTTAAACTACACGGCTGACATCCCCGGAGACTTGATCTTCGACGGATTCGAGCCACAGCCAAGCGCGCCGCACTGTCTCGATGGGCATGATATAGCTCTGCCGCCGAACAGCACCTGGGAGGCCGCATACGCATCGGTTTCAACCATTGATTCGGAGCCTACTGCACCGATCGAGGATCAGCGGTTGGACGCTTCCTCAGGGGCTGCGATCTCAGAGGCGATCGAGCCGAACGCTAGCCCCGCACTCTGCACGACCCGTGACTCCAAGGATCCGGACTCCTCCCCGGACTCCGAACCCCCAGCGCCCCTGCCAATCGAGTCCGATTGGGTGCCGATAATGGAGTTCACCACCGCAGACATCTTGCAGCACTCGCCTTGTGGTGATATCTTGAACTCTCTCAAGTCTCTCTCCTTATCAGAAGAGCCCTGGCCGAACTACGGTCAGCGAGGATGGGATACGGACGATGAAGAAATTCAAAGCCCACCCACCACCCACTTGGTAGCCACTGTCGACAATTTAAGCGACGTGCTCAACTTCGACTCCGGAGACATTGACAGCATGGATGACAATGCAGGAGATACCGACGAACCAACGCCCATAGGGCATTGGACAGCCACCTCATCTCACGATGTGTACATGGTGGATACCCCTAAAGGAAGCAACAACGAGGAAAAAGGGGATGGGACGGGAGATCGACCCCCCGAAAAGCAATCAAAGTGTCGGCGTAAATGACGACCCAAGCCCCGCCTCAACAAAAACCCAGCCATAGAGCAGGACGAGCCGGTAGACGACGAGCAGGCCTTAAAGCAGTCGTCCGAACAAGGAAACACGGATAGAGAAACCGAACATCCCTCCTCCAGCGAAAACGGCACTCCGGACGACCTCACGCCGAATAAACCTACGGAGCAGAAGAATCTCCACGAGAGGCTCGTTGCAACTGCACGCAGCCTAAAGAAGCAGAAGCGGAAGCTAAAAACAACGGAAGACGCACTCCGGATTAGATGGAGCAAAGTAATCAATACACAGATAAGTACGGCGACAGTCGCCGCACTAAAAGCTATCAGAAAAGAAAGCTACTGCCTGAATTCGACGAAGAGGCCCTAGAGCCCTCGCATTCAAAAAATGAAAAAGCCACACGGTCGGATAGACGACCCCATAAAGCGGCAAGCGGCACCACACCTAAATCGGCATGCGACCCACTTAAGGATTCGCACCATGGCCTAGTCAGGTCCATTTATAGGCCAAGAAAGCAAGCTCTCGTAAGCAACGCTATGAAGCCATCATCAGAATCCGGCACACCCAAATACATGGGCGCCGCACACCCCCTATGTTTCACCGATGAGGTCCTGGACTATGAATTCCCAGAGGGATTCAGACCCGTAAACATAGAGGCATATGATGGAACAACAGACCCTGGAGTCTGGATCGAGGATTATATCCTCCACATACACATGGCTAGAGGAGATAATCTCCACGCCATAAAATATCTACCCCTTAAGCTTAAAGGGCCTGCCCGGCATTGGCTTAAAAGCCTACCCAAAAACACAATTGGAAGCTGGGAAGAGCTCGAGGAGGCTTTCCGAGCAAACTTTCAAGGGACCTATGTCCGCCCTCCGGATGCAGACGATCTTAGTCACATAACTCAACAACCCGGAGAATCAGCTCGGCAGTTCTGGAATAGATTCCTCACTAAAAAGAATCAGATAGTTGACTGTCCGGACGCCGAAGCCTTGGCAGCTTTCAGGCATAACGTCCGAGACGAATGGCTCGCCAGACACCTCGGCCAAGAAAATCCAAGAACAATGGCCGCACTAACAAGCCTCATGACCCGCTTTTGTGCAGGGGAGGACAGATGGTTGGCAAGGTGCAGCCCCAGCAACCCAAGTACATCCAAAACTAGGGATGGAAACGGAAAACCGCGACGCAACAAGGACCGTTGCTGGACTAAGGACAAAAGTCCGAAGAGCACGGCAGTTAATGCCGGATTCAAAGGCTCACAACAAAATCAGGAAAAATCGCCCCCCCCCCCCAGGATAACAGGGACGATCCATCCAACCTGAATAAAATCCTGGACAGGATATGTCAGATACACAATACTCCTGGGAAGCCTGCTAACCATACCCACAGAGACTGTTGGGTTTTCAAACAATCCGGCAGACTCAATGCCAAACACAAGGGGCTCGACACACCAAGCGAAGACGAGGACGAACCCCAAAAGCAGAGCACCAGGAAACAAAAGAACTTCCCATAAGAAGTAAAAACAGTGAACTCACTTCACATAACAAAACATGCGGCGCCCGTAAAGGTATGCACCACACGGCCCAAAGGGTCCTGCCACTGGTTGTCAAAACCGATCATCTTCGATCAGCTAGATTATTCTAGGAATATCAAGAATGTAGGCTGGACTGCCTTGATACTCGATCCAATAATTGGCGGACTCCAGTTTTCAAATGTCCTTATGGACGGCGGCAGTGGACCAAACCTGATATATAAGGATACAATCCAGCACATGGGGATAAACCCAGCAAGAATCCACCGCAGCAAAACCTCCTTTCAAGGGGTAATACCTGGTCCGGACACCCATTGTACGGGTTTTCCCCGGCTCACAGTCACATTCGGCTCTGCCGATAACCTCCGCCGCGAAAAGCTAACCTTCCATATCGTCCCGTTTTCAAGTCGCTATCAAGCACTACTGGGACGCGAAGCTTTCGCTCGCTTTAACGCAATACCGCATTATGCATCTCTTACGCTTAAGATGCCCGGTCCACGAGGCATCATCTCTTTGAAGGGGAAGCACTAAAGTGCGCCTCCCCAAGCGGAGGGCTGTGCGGCCGCGTTGACAACCCCACAGCAAAATGGCCTCACCGGCCAAAAAACTTCGAAATAGGTCATTCAAGACCACGTACGCGGATAGACGAGTTCGGTGCAAAATCATCATTGATGCAGGCCTAGAAGCCATATACCCCCGCACTAGGGGCTCCACGCATATACAATAAGAGACAATAAAGCTCAAACTTATATATCTTACTTTATACTTTGCTTATTTTAAACCTTTTCGGCATGACCCATTTTCAACTCAGTTCCTCTCTTTTACAGATGAACGTCGTGCGGCGCCCGTCCAGGATACGGCACAACGGAGACACATGCGCAGACGTGCAGTAGGGACCCGTCCTAAAGGATTCTTTTTAGATTAAGACCCTGCGTAAACCTTTTTTACTGTCTCTTGTTGCTACACATCCCCTGATTTTTTCATATAACCAAGGAGGAGGCTGGCGTCTTGGCATGTGGCCACGTCAGAATTTTTGCACGTACCTGGACACTAGGGGCTTTTTTAATAAAGAGTGTTGTTTCACCCGCACTCATAAAGACTGAACACCTTAGGGAGTGTTCGGCGTCACGAGTTTTGGCATTATATGCATCAGTTCCGAATCATGTCTTTGGTCAAATGTTGGGTTGCCCGGCTCCTGAGTTCGGCTACCTTACGTTCCGCTCTATAGGCTAAGGTAGTACCAGGAGAACTACTGCGATTGTGCCCCCGGTTCGGCCGGGCGAGCACCTCAGTAGAGAAAGCCGAAAACTGACTGTCATGATGTAGCGTGAGACTGGTCAGCCACTCGATGACCTATCGGAATTTATCGGATTCCTCCGCTTTAACGAAGGGCCGCTTCCCGGTCAGGCACATACGCGCCCCGAATTCGGACGAGCGCAATTGCCACCAAGGAGCTACCTAAAGAGTCTCATTGTCAAACACCTATGGCTAAGTGAAAGTGTTAAAGCATTATAGTCCGGTTGCCTGGCCTGCTGCGCTATCACCTCCTTTGTAGGACCAAGACATTGGGTTAAGTGTGAAAATGCGTCTTCTGCGAGCACCCCCGCACTATGTGCGTGGGGGCTGAAGCCAACGACTGCCATCTTTCAGATTCTATATATATCCTAAAACGGCCGCACAGGAGGTGTTCCCAATACTTGGAGGCACAAGTATAAAAAGGCCACTACAGTTTATCAAAATATTACTTTATAATTACATTTGCTATCATAACATAGCATCTTTCGGGCACTGCGTCTCTATTACACGAGCGCCTTCAAGAACTTCCTGAAAATAGTGCTTGGAGGGTACTCGGCTTTTGTCCGAATCTCGGGACGCAACAACGGTGGTCTCCATCTCTGCCCAGTATGTCTTAACATGGGCAAGAGCCATCCTAGCGCCCTCTATGCATGCTGACCTATTCATTGCATTTATACGCGGCACCGCGTAAAGGAATTGCTGCACCAAGCTGAAATAACTCTTCGGCTCCGATCTCCCAGGCCACAGATGACCCATGACGTACTTCATGGCGAGTCCGGACAATCTATTCAGCTCGGCCCATTGAGCCAGGCGATCGTCCACTGCCAGTGGACGCTCTGGATTGTGGAACTGTGACCAGAAAAGCTTTTCCACTTTGCGATCTTTTAGATCTCAAAAGTGTTCGGTCGCATCAGCAGCACTTGCTGCCAAATCCAGATAGGTGTCCTCCACACTCCACATCCGGTCCAACGGAGCAAACTTCGGATCACAAAACTTCCTCCGCAGCATAAAGGGCTTTCCAGCCGCAATCTGTTCGGCCTGACGCAGCTCCTCTTTCACAGCTCTCATCGCAGAGCGAGCGTCCTTGGCATCGGCAACGGCCTTCTCTAAGTCCGTCTGTCTCGCCTGGTCTTCTTTCTCAAGAAGTTTGCAATGGTCTGCAGCGCTCTTTAACTTCTCAGCCATCTCGGCCATCTCTTCTTTGCTTCGGCAGTGAGTAGCCTGTTCGGCTCTTAGCTCTTCAAGGGCCTTCTCGGCAGCCGCATCGCCTTTTTTGGCTTGCTCCTTAGCTCGGGCAAGTTCTGCCCTAAGATTCTTCATGGCGGCCGTACCATCTGCGTCAAGCACACACATTGTAAGACACTGGCATGAAGCTCCTCTTACCTGATGCCGCCCGAAGAATTACATACCTTGAGCCTCATCAAGCCGCTTGTTGACAAGCGCGATGTCGGCATCTGCCACGTCCAGTTGCCGCTTTAGTTCGGCCACTTCATCAGTTCGGCTTGATTCCGGACACCTCGCCACCTACATTCAAAGGCGACATCTTAGACCTGGGATTATGATCCTCTACATGCCGTCATTTCTTGACAACGCGCAGAGTCTTAGGGGCTACTATCTACACAGGGCGCATCTTACTTATGCGCAACTAACAAAAGTGTACATTATCTAACGTACCTCAAAACCCGTCAGTAAACGTTTGACGGCCTCATGCAATCCGCTTTCTGCGGATGAAATCCTTTCAATCACCGTGCCCATCTCATCTGAGATAGAGCTCGCCCCAGCAGAATCTTTAGCTCCTCCGGCCGAATACCAGACGGTGCCGGACTTGTCCTATGGCCTCTTTCGAAGGCCGGACGCGGAGAGCCTTGGGGGGCCACATAGCTATCTTCCGCCCCTGCCAGATTCAGAGAAACCCTCCGCGACGACACCTCAGGGTCGCCCGCCTCGCTAGGCGGTACGGCAGGGGGAGGCGTCCCGCTCTCCATCATCTCCGGAAGAAGATCCCCCGAAGACGAGCTCTGCTGAGAAGGGCTGAGGTCCGAGCTACAAGGTAAAATTTCGGTTAAATCTTCTCAGATATAAATCAAGGACTTCTCTCATACCTCAAAAGGAAAACCTCTCTCTACTTACGGCTCGCTGGAGGGCTGATCCCCTTGAGGGCGTAGTCCGGCCGAGGAACTCCCCCGCGCCGGACCCTCTGACAAGGATTTTCTCCCCCGTTTCGAGGCCATGGTTTCTGGGTCGTCAGAGGCGGCTCTCTTCTTCCCCTTAGGAGAGGAATTGTCGGTTCCTCCCTTCGGAGAAGCCTCCTTCGAGGAGGCCATAGCTTCCTTGTCCTCCCCCTCCAAAGGCATTATCTCCAACATCCTGACTAGCACAGGATCCGGCCTGGTTTCAGGAAGGTGGGCCGGACACCTAATCAGCTTTGACTTCGCTATCCACTCCTATTTAAAAGGACGGCTCTTTTAGGGGCAAGTTTATGACAATTATACGGATAGAAGGTCCGGGCACAAGGTTGCTTACTTGAGTATCCGGGCGATTGCAGCTTAGGCCTGCGTCCTCGGTTAAATCCGGACACATCTCTTGTGATCCAAAGAACAGTCTATACATCTCCGCGGGCGTTGCGCCCATAAAGTTCTGGAGAGCTCGCGGTCCCTCTGGATTAAACTCCCACAGGCGAAGGGAGCGACTTTTGCCGGGCAATATTCGGCGAATCAGCATGACCTGGGTCACCTTGACCAAGTTGAGGTCTCCTTCCAAGAGATCCTTAATTCGGCCCTGTAACAGGGGCACGTCTTTGGGAAAACCCCAATCTAATCCTTTGTTGACCCATGACGCTAGCCGTGATGGGGGACCTGAGCGAAAGGCAGGAGGCGCCGCCCACTTGGCGCTCCTGGGAGCGGTGATATAGAACCATTCTCGTTGCCACAAGCCGAGCTCCTCTTGAAAGGAGCCCTCGGGCCATGGAGCATCAGCATTCTTACTTATGACAGCGCCTCCGCACTCTATGTACCGTCCCTCGATCATCTTCGGCTCCACTCCAAAGGTCTTGAGCCACAATCCGAAGTGAGGAGTAACATGGAGGAACGCTTCGCACACAACGATGAATGAGGAAATGTGGAGGATGGACTCCGGAGCTCAGTCATGAAATTCCAGCCCGTAATAAAACAGCAGCCCCCTCACGAAGGGATCCATCGGGAAGCCTAACCCCCGAAGGAAGTGAGACATGAACACTATGCTCTCACCGGGCTGGGGACTAGGAATAGCCTACCTTTGAGCAGGCAACCTATGCGGGATTTCGGCGGTCAAGAACTTAGCCTCTCTCAACTTTAGCACGTCCTCCTCCGTGACGGAGGAAGGCATCCATCGGCCTTGAAGGTCGGAACCGGACATTGTCGAAGGTCCGAAGCGCCTGGAATCTGGAGCCTAGGGTGTTGGAACTCGAGGCGACGGGCGAACTTGTTTGAGACTGGAAAAAGAGTAAGGCCTTGGTCTCTTTATAAGAGGTTGAATACCAGGAGCCCTCCCCGTAACCGTTTAGGGCTCGCCTTTAATCGAAAAAACATGCAAACGGGCATGATTGGGTTACCCACGTCCGTATTGATGAGAATCCCGTAAAAGGGGGGCACACGATCTCTGCTTTGACAAGACGTGCCAAGGAAACCGCATCGCAAAACATGCTGAGGTGGAAAAGTAAAAACGATTCGTGTAAAGGACTTGGCTGTAGTGTGATGACGCACTGCGGAATACGTCGGCAGATTTGATTTGTGTCAATATTATTCTATCTATGGCAATATGTGGAAACTTATTTTGCAGAGCCGGACACTACTCTTGGTGTTTACAATCTTCTACGAAGGACTTGGAGGAGGAACCCGCCTTGCAATGCCGAAGACAATTTGCGCGCCGGACTCGTCGTCATTGAAGCCTGGTTCAGGGGCTACTGAGGGAGTCCTGGATTAGGGGGTGTTCGGGTAGCCGGACTATACCTTTAGCCGAACTCCTGGACTATGAAGATACAAGATTGAAGACTTTGTCCCGTGTCCGGATGGGACTTTCCTTGGCGTGGAAGGCAAGCTTGGCAATGCGGATATTCAAGATCTCCTACCATTGTAACCGACTCTGTGTAACCCTAACCCTATCTGGTGTCTATATAAACCGGAGGGTTGTAGTCCGTAGGCAATCAACTCCATACACAATAATCATACCATAGGCTAGCTTCTAGGGTTTAGCCTCCTTGATCTCGTGGTAGATCTACTCTTGTACTACCCATATCATCAATATTAATCAAGCAGGAGTAGGGTATTACCTCCATCGAGAGGGCCCAAACCTGGGTAAAAAACATCGTGTCCCTTGTCTCCTGTTACCATCCGGCCTAGATGCACAGTTCGGGACCCCCTACCCGAGATCCGCCGGTTTTGACACCGACAAGTATGACAACCGGCAGGAGCCATAGGAGTTGTCTTTATTTTTTGTATGACCTGCGTGTCATTGAGAAACGCCATGTAAATTACTTTACTTTATTGCTAAACGTGTTAGCCATAGTAGTAGAAGTAATAGTTGGCGAGCAACTTCATGGAGACACGATGATGGAGATCATGATGATGGAGATCATGGTGTCATGCCGGTGACAAGATGATCATGGAGCCCCAAGATGGAGATCAAAGGAGCTATGTGATATTGGCCATATCATGTCACTATTATTATTTGATTGCATGTGATGTTTATCATGTTTTTGCATCTTGTTTACTTAGAACGACGGTAGTAAATAAGATGATCCCTCATAATAATTTCAAGAAAGTGTTCCCCCTAACTGTGCGCCGTTGCGACAGTTCGTTGTTTCGAAGCACCATGTGATGATCGGGTGTGATAGATTCCAACGTTCACATACAACGGGTGTAAGACAGATTTACACATGCAAACACTTAGGTTGACTTGACGAGCCTAGCATGTATAGACATGGCCTTGGAACACAGAAGACCGAAAGGTCGAGCATGAGTCGTATAGAAGATACGATCAACATGAAGATGTTCACCGATGTTGGCTAGTCCGTCTCACGTGATGATCGGACACGCCTAGTTAAGTCGGATCATGTTATACTTAGATGACTGGAGGGATGTCTATCTGAGTGGGAGTTCATTGAATAATTTGATTAGATGAACTTGATTATCATGAACTTAGTCTAAAATCTTTACAACATGTATTGTAGATCAAATGGCCAACGTTGTCCTCAACTTCAACGCGTTCCTAGAGAAAACCAAGCTGAAAGACGATGGCAGCAATTATATGGACTGGGTCCGGAACCTGAGGATCATCCTCATAGCTGCCAAGAAAGATTATGTCCTACAAGCACCGCTAGGTGAAGCACCTGCTCTCCCTGCAGAACAAGACGTTATGAACGCTTGGCAGACACGTACCGATGATTACTCCCTCGTTCAATGCGGCATGCTTTACAGCTTAGAACCGGGGCTCCAAAAGCGTTTTGAGAGACACGGAGCATATGAGATGTTCGAAGAGCTGAAAATGGTTTTTCAAGCTCATGCCCGGGTCGAGAGATATGAAGTCTCCGACAAGTTCTTCAGCTGTAAGATGGAGGAAAACAGTTCTGTCAGTGAGCACATACTCACTATGTCTGGGTTACATAACCGCTTGACTTGGCTGGGAGTTAATCTCCCAGATGACGCGGTCATTGACAGAATCCTTCAGTCGCTTCCACCGAGCTACAAGAGCTTTGTGATGAACTTCAATATGCAGGGGATGGAAAAGACCATTCCTGAAGTATTTGCAATGCTGAAATCAGCAGAGGTAGAAGTCAAAAAAGAACATCAAGTGTTGATGGTGAATAAAACCACTAAGTTCAAGAAAGGCAAGGGTAAGAAGAACTTCAAGAACGACGCAAGGGAGTTGCCGCGCCCGGTAAGCAAGCTGCCGGGAAGAAGCCAAAGAATGAACCCAAGCCCGAGACTGAGTGCTTTTATTGCAAGGAAAGTGGTCACTGGAAGCGGAACTGCCCCAAATACTTAGCGGACAAGAAGGCCGGCAAAACGAAAGGTATATGTGATATACATGTAATTGATGTGTACCTTACCAGTACTCGTAGTAGCTCCTTGGTATTTGATACCGGTGCAGTTGCTCACATTTGTAACTCAAACAGGAGCTGCGGAATAAGCGGAGACTGGCGAAGGACGAGGTGATGATGCGCGTCGGGAATGGTTCCAAGGTCGATGTGATCGCCGTCGGCACGCTACCTCTACATTTACCTACGGGATTAGTTTTGAACCTCAATAATTGTTATTTAGTGCCAAGTTTGAGCATGAATATTGTATCAGGATCTCGTTTAATACGAGATGGCTACTCATTTAAATCCGAGAATAATGGTTGTTCTATTTATATGAGAGATATGTTTTATGGTCATGCTCCGATGGTGAATGGTTTATTCTTAATGAATCTTGAGCGTAATGCTACACATATTCATAGTGTGAGTACCAAAAGATGTAAGGTTGATAATGATCGTCCCACATACTTGTGGCACTGCCGCCTTGGCCACATAGGTGTCAAACGCATGAAGAAGCTCCATGCAGATGGACTTTTAGAGTCTCTTGATTACGAATCATTTGACACGTGCGAACCATGCCTCATGGGTAAAATGACCAAGACTCCGTTCTCAGGAACAATGGAGCGAGCAACCAACTTATTGGAAATCATACATACTGATGTGTGTGGTCCAATGAGTGTTGAGGCTCGCGATGGCTATCGTTATGTTCTCACCCTCACTGATGACTTGAGTAGATATGGGTATGTCTATTTAATGAAACACAAGTCTGAGACCTTTGAAAAGTTCAAGGAATTTCAGAGTGAGGTTGAGAATCAACGTGATAGGAAAATCAAGTTCTTGCGATCAGATCATGGAGGAGAATACTTGAGTCACGAATTTGGCACACACTTAAGAAAATGTGGAATAGTTTCACAACTGACGCCGCCTAGAACACCTCAGCGTAATGGTGTGTCCGAACGTCGTAATCGCACTCTATTAGATATGGTGCGATCTATGATGTCTCTTACCGATTTACCGCTATCATTTTGGGGCTATGCTTTAGAGACTGCCGCGTTCACTTTAAATAGGGCACCGTCGAAATCCGTTGAGATGACACCGTATGAATTATGGTTTGGGAAGAAACCTAAGCTGTCATTTCTAAAAGTTTGGGGATGCGATGCTTATGTCAAGAAACTTCAACCTGAAAAGCTCGAACCCAAGTCGGAAAAATGTGTCTTCATAGGATGCCCTAAAGAAACAATTGTGTATACCTTCTACCTCAGATCCGAAGGCAAGATCTTTGTTGCCAAGAATGGATCCTTTCTAGAGAAAGAGTTTCTCTCGAAAGAAGTAAGTGGGAGGAAGGTAGAACTTGATGAAGTATTACCTCTTGAACTGGAAAGTGGTGCAACTCAAGAAAATGTTCCTGAGGTGCCTGCACCGACTAGAGAAGAAGTTAATGATGATGATCATGAAACTTCAGATCAAGTTGCTACTGAACTTCGTAGGTCCACAAGGACACATTCCGCGCTAGAGTGGTACGGCAACCCTGTCTTGGAAATCATGTTGTTAGACAACGGTGAACCTTCGAACTATGAAGAAGCGATGGCGGGCCCAGATTCCAACAAATGGCTTGAAGCCATGCAATCCGAGATAGGATCCATGTATGAAAACAAAGTATGGACTTTGACAGACTTGCCCGATGATCGGCGAGCGATAGAAAACAAATGGATCTTTAAGAAGAAGACGGACGCGGATGGTAATGTTACCATCTATAAAGCTCGACTTGTCGCTAAGGGTTATCGGCAAGTTCAAGGGGTTGACTACGATGAGACTTTCTCTCCCGTAGCGAAGCTGAAGTCCGTCCGAATTATGTTAGCAATTGCCGCATACTATGATTGTGAGATATGGCAAATGGATATCAAAACGGCATTCCTTAATGGTTTCCTTAAGGAAGAATTGTATATGATGCAGCCATAAGGTTTTGTCGACCCTAAGAATGCTAACAAGGTATGCAAGCTCCAGCGATCCATTTATGGGCTGGTGCAAGCATCTCGGAGTTGGAATATTCGCTTTGATGAGATGATCAAAGCGTTTGGGTTTATGCAGACTTATGGAGAAGCATGCGTTTAAAAGAAAGTGAGTGGGAGCTCTGTAGCATTTCTCATATTATATATAGATGACATACTTTTGATGGGAAATGATATAGAACTTTTGGACAGCATTAAGGCCTACTTGAATAAGAGTTTTTCAATGAAGGACCTTAGAGAAGTTGCTTATATATTAGGCATCAAGATCTATAGAGATAGATCAAGATGCCTCATAGGTCTTTCACAAAGCACATACCTTGATAAGATATTGAAGAAGTTCAATATGGATCAGTCTAAGAAGGGATTCTTGCCTGTGTTGCAAGGTGTGAAATTGAGCTCAGCTCAATGTCCGACCACGGCAAAAGATATAGAAGAGATGAGTGTCATCCCCTATGCCTCAGCCATAGGGTCTATTATGTATGCCATGCTATGTACCAGACCTGACGTAAACCTTGCCGTAAGTTTGGTAGGTAGGTACCAAAGTAATCCCGGCAAGGAACACTGGACAGCGGTCAAGAATATCCTGAAGTACCTAAAAAGGACTAAGGAAATGTTTCTCATTTATGGAGGTGACGAAGAGCTCATCGTAAAGGGTTACGTCGATGCTAGCTTCGACACAGATCTGGATGACTCTAAGTCACAAACCGGATACGTGTATATTTTGAATGGTGGGGCAGTAAGCTGGTGCAGTTGCAAGCAGAGTGTCGTGGCGGGATCTACATGTGAAGCGGAGTACATGGCATCCTCGGAGGCAGCGCATGAAGCAATTTGGGTGAAGGAGTTCATCACCGACCTAGGAGTCATATCCAATGCGTCAGGGCCGATCAAACTCTTCTGTGACAACACTACAGCTATTGCACTTGCCAAGGAGCCCAGGTTTCACAAGAAGACCATGCACATCAAGCGTCCCTTCAACTCCATTCGTGAAAATGTTCAAGATGGAGACATAGATATTTGTAAAGTACATACGGACCTGAATATAGCAGATCCGTTGACTAAACCTCTCCCTAGAGCAAAACATGATCAACACCAGAATTCCATGGGTGTTCGATTCATCACAATGTAACTAGATTATTGACTCTAGTGCAAGTGGGAGACTGTTGGAAATATGCCCTAGAGGCAATAATAAAAGGATTATTATTATATTTCCTTGTTCATGATAATTGCCTTTTATTCATGCTATAATTGTGTTATCCGGAAATCGTAATACATGTGTGAATACATGGACACCAACATGTCCCTAGTAAGCCTCTAGTTGACTAGCTCGTTGATCAACAGATAGTCATGGTTTCCTGACTATGGACATTGGATGTCATTGATAACGAGATCACATCATTGGGAGAACGATGTGATGGACAAGACCCAATCCTAAACATAGCACAAGATCGTATAGTTCGTTTGCTAGAGTTTTTCCAATGCTAAGTATCTTTTCCTTAGACCATGAGACCGTGTAACTCCCGGATACCGTAGGAATGCTTTGGGTGTACCAAACGTCACAAGTAACTGGGTGACTATAAAGGTATACTACAGGTATCTTCGAAAGTGTCTGTTGGGTTGACACGGATCAAGACTGGGATTTGTCACTCCGTATGACGGAGAGGTATCTCTGGGCCCACTCGGTAATGCATCATCATAATGAGCTCAAAGTGACCAAGTGTCTGGTCACGGGATCATGCATTACGGTATGAGTAAAGTGACTTGCCGGTAACGAGATTGAACGAGGTATTGGGATACCGACGATCAAATCTCGGGCAAGTAACGTACCGATTGACAAAGGGAATTGTATACGGGGTTGCTTGAATCCTCGACATCGTGGTTCATCCGATGAGATCATCGAGGAGCATGTGGGAGCCAACATGGTTATCTAGATCCCACTGTTGGTTATTGACCAGAGAGCCGTCTCGGTCATGTCTACATGTCTCCTGAACCCGTAGGGTCTACACACTTAAGGTTTGGTGACGCTAGGGTTGTAGAGATATGAATATGCAGTAACCCGAAAGTTGTCCGGAGTCTCGGATGAGATCCCGGACGTCACGAGGAGTTCCGAAATGGTCCGGAGGTGAAGAATTATATATAGGAAGTGCAGTTTCGGCCATCGGGAGAGTTTCGGGGGTCACCGGTATTGTACCGGGACCACCGGATGGGTCCCGGGGGTCCACCGGGTGGGACCACCCATCCCGGAGGGCCCCATGGGCTGAAGTGGGGAGGGGAACCAGCCCATAGTGGGATGGTGCGCCCCCCTTGGCCCACCCCAGCGCCTAGGTTGGAAACCCTAGGGTGGGGGGCCCACTTGCCTTGGGGGCCACTCCACCCTTGGCCGCCCCCCCCTAGGAGATCCCATCTCCTAAGGCTGGCGCCCCCCCTTGGGGATCCTATATAAAGGGGGGAGGGAGGGGCAGCCGCACCCTTGACTCTTGGCGCCTCCCTCTCCCCTGCTACACCTCTCCCTCTCACAGTAGAACGGCGAAGCCCTGCTGCGGTGACTCCTGCATCCACTACCACGCTGTCGTGCTGCTGGATCTTCATCAACCTCTCCTTCCCCCTTGCTGGATCAAGAAGGAGGAGACGTCACGCTGACCGTACGTGTGTTGAACGCGGAGGTGTCGTCCGTTCGGCGCTAGGATCTTCGGTGATTTGGATCACGTCGAGTACGACTTCCTCATCCCCGTTCTTTGAACGCTTCCGCGCGTGATCTACAAAGGTATGTAGATGCAATCCGATCACTCGTTGCTAGATGAACTCATAGATGGATCTTGGTGAAACCGTAGGAAATTTTTTGTTTTCTGCAACGTTCCCCATCAATTTCTTCAAGAGGAAGAGCGATACCTAACAAACCGTCATCGACTTTGCAAATGAAGCTCAACGATAACACAATACAAAGATCTTGACTATAAGAAGTGACAACGGCTCCGAGTTCAAGAACTACACCTTGGATGAGTTTTTGAGTGATGAGGGAATCAAGCATCAATATTCCGCACCTTATACCCCTCAACAAAATGGTGTAGCGGAGAGGAAGAACCGGACGTTGATGGATGCGGCAAGGACCATGATGGCGGAGTTCAAGTCTCCCTATAACTTTTGGGCCGAAGCCACCAACACCGCATGTCATGCATCTAATCGGCTCTACCTCCGCAAAGGCTTGAACAAGATTCCATATGAGATACTCACCGGTAACAAGCCCAACCTCAAGTACTTCCGGGTGTTCGGGTGTAAGTGTTTCATTCTCAAGAAAGGTGTCAGTTTGTCTAAATTTGAGGCTAGAGCTTATGAGGGCATATTTGTTGGTTATGCTACAAACTCTCATGCTTACCGTGTTCTCAATAAGTCCACGGGACTTATTGAGGAAACATGTAACGTAGAGTTTGATGAGAATAACAGATCCCAAGTGGAGCAAAGTGGTACTTGTGATGTAGGTGATGAAATTCCTCCCCAAGCCATAAGAAGAATGGGTGTTGGTCATATCCTACCCATTGAGGAACCCCTTGTGGCCGAAGAAGAAGGACAATGTTCCACTCAAGTGGAACCTTCACCAACCCAAGACCCACACGCTTCCGAAGAACAAAGTGAAGGCCACCAACCTCAAGAACAAGACCAAGGGCAAGGTCAATCTCAAGATGGTGTTGTAACATCAAGTGATGACCAAGGCCAAGTTCTCTCCTCGGAGCAAGTTCAAGATCAAGAGCTTCCTCGAGATCAAGAACAAGCTCAAGACGGCACTCAAGATGATCAAGTGACCACTCCTCGTCTCACCCCCAAGGAGGAATTAGAGCGCCGTGCCGCTAAGATTGCTTCCAAGCTCTCCACCAAGGATCATCTCATGACAAATGTGCTTGGAAGCTTAAGAAGGGGTTAAGCACTCGTAGACAATTAGAAAACTATTGTGAACATCATGCGTTTGTCTCTTGTGTTGAACCCCAAAAGGTCTATGAGGTGCTCGAAGATCCGGATTGGCTCAATGCCATGCATGAAGAACTCAACAACTTCGAGCGCAACAAAGTGTGGAGATTGATGCCAAGGCCAACGGAGAACCACAATGTCATTGGAACCAAGTGGATATTCAAGAACAAGCAAGATGCTCATGGGATTATCATTCGCAACAAGGCTCGTTTGGTAGCACAAGGCTACTCCCAAGTCGAGGTTATCGACTATGGTGAAACCTTTTCCCCCGTTGCTCATCTTGAATCCATTCGCATGTTGATTGCATATGCTTCTCATCATAACTTTAAGTTACAACAAATGGATGTGAAGAGTGCTTTCCTTAATGGTCCGATTAATGAATTGGTATATGTCAAGCAACCCCCCGGGTTTGAGGATCCCTACTTTCCCGATCATGTGTATCAACTCGATAAGGCACTCTATGGCCTTAAACAAGCCCCACGTGTGTGGTATGACCACCTTACCGAGTTGTTACAAGACCGTGGTTTTGAAGTTGGACTAATCGACCCCACTCTTTTTACTAAGAAGGTCAAAGGGGAGTTGTTTGTGTGCTAATTATATATTGATGATATTATCTTTGGTTCCCCTAACAAAGCTTTCAATGAGTAATTTGCCGCTCTCATGACCTCAAAGTTCGAGATGTCTTCCATGGGAGAGTTGAAGTTCTTTCTCGGGTTTGAAGTGAAGCAAAGGAGAGAAGGAACCTTCATCAACCAAGCCAAATACACTCAAGACATGCTCAAGAGATTCAAGCTAAGTGATGTCAAGCCGGCTTCCACTCCCATGCCCACCAAGTGCCAACTTGACATTGATCTCAATGGTAAAGCAGTGGATCAAAAGGTATATTGCTCCATGATTGGCTCCTTGCTTTACCTTTGTGCATCTAGACCGGATATCATGTTGAGTGTGGGAATTTTTGCACGGTTTCAAGCCGCACCTACGGAAAGTCACTTTGTGGCAGTCAAGCGAATCTTTCGATATTTGTCTCATACCCCAAACTTTGGCTTATGGTACCCAAGGGGAGCAAACTTCAAGCTTGTAGGTTATTCGGACTCGGATTGGGTGGGAGACAAAGTGGATAGGAAGTCCACTTCCGGAGGGTGCCAATTTCTTGGTTGCTCTTTGGTGAGTTGGTCTTTCAAGAAGCAAAGTTGTGTATCTCTCTCGTCCACATAAGCGGAGTATGTGGCTGCCGGTAGTTGTTGTGCATAACTCTTATGGATGAGGCAAACTTTAAAGGATTACGGTGTCATTTGTGACAAAGTGCCTCTTTGGTGTGACAATGAAAGTGCCATCAAGATTTCTCTCAACCCGGTGCAACACTTCAAGACGAAGCATATTGAGATTCGGTATCGCTTCATCCGGGATCGCATTAGGCGAGGGGAGATCGAGCTCAACTACATCAACACCCATGATAACCTTGCAGATATTTTTCACGAAGCCTTTGGATGAAGCAAGATTTCGCGAGTTAAGGCATGAGCTAAATATCATTGATTCGAGCAATGTTGGTTGAACCCTTGCACACCCCACCTCACTCAACTTGTTGTCTAATCTAGGTGTAGGCATGGACATAGGGGGAGTGTTGTTCTCTCAATGAACTCTCCCTCCCCCATTATGCATAAAGCGATCAACTCTTTCACATTAGTCATTTTTGATGGTACTTGTGCTTCAAAGACGAGTTTTGGTCATGGGCCCAAGGATAATTCTTCGCGGTGCCATACCAATTGACTCAAACATAGGTGGCTCCAGCCACCGCCCTCTCCTTGGAGAGTTTGTGTCTCGTTTTTGGTCTGTGATGTCTCTTGCTTCTCTTCCTTCGTGTCGAGCTTATGCTTGTGGTGTCCTATGGGTTAGATCGTTGGTGTGGTCTTTCGCTTGAAGGTTCAGTGCTTCGGTGTTCTCTCGGTTGGTTGAAACTGCTCTTTCTTGAGCTCACGGTACTACCGCGGCCTGCCACGGTAATACCGCGAGGGGAGCGCGCGGTACTTCCGCACCCAGCGCGACATAATTTTTTTTCTGCCACCTGGGGGAGCGGTACTACGGCCTCGATGCGGTACTTCTGCCCGGGCGGTACTACCGCAATGACGTGTGGTACTACCACGTGAGGAGTGCACGGTACTTCCGCACCCAGCGCGGCAGAATTTTTTTCTGCCGCCTAGGGGAGCGGTACTAAAACCACAGTGCGGTACTTCCGCCCGAGGCGGTACTACCGTGATGACGTGCGGTACCCATTCGTCTCTCTCCCCCATACCCATTTGTGCGGTCGAGGGGCGTGGGGGGTTAAACACGGGCAGGGGGAGTTCTAACTCCCCCATACCCATTCGTCTCTCTCCCCACTCCGTCTCTCTCTCACTCAAGAATGACGCAGAGGTCCTCGCCGGATCTCCGTCTCCGGCCGCTCTCCTCAGATTCTAACCGGTGGGATCGTTCCCCACCACTCCCTCTTGCCATGGAACAAGGTTTCTCCCCAATCCCTTCCTTTTTCTTGTTCGTCTTGTTGTTTTTAGGTTTTGGGGAGATGCAAGTTGTTCGTGCGATTTTAGGCCAAATCTTTGCAAGAGTAGGATATAGGAGAGTGGTTTTGTGTAGTGATGGTACTTGCTATAGTTGTCCCGTGCTGGATTTGATCGACTGTAGTACCGCGTGTTGACACGGTTATGCTCAGATCTCCGTGGCCGTTACGGATCTGCAACCGTGCGGTACTACCGCTCTTCAGGTGCGGTACTACCGCGCGTCCGGTACTACCGCCCTACTAGTGCGGTACTACCGCGTCGCTGGTACTACCGCACGTGGCACAACACACGCTACTACCGTTGTCTCAAATCCCTCTTGTGGCACTTCTCACTTGCTATGTCTACTTGTTTCACTCGTTTGGTTGTGGTCTTTGCATTGATCCTTCTCGCGTTTCGTGCGTGGTTGATTTGTGGTGTGTGTTTTAGGTGGTGGCTCAGGTGCTCCGGCTCGCCGCTCCAATCCAAGCCGTAACACGGGATCCAAGCGTATGCGCAACTCAGAGGCAGCAGAGGGCTGCAATGCCCCCCAACACAGAACCAAGACCACCGCCACCAAAGAGAAGGAACCCACCATGGGTATGGATGAGTGATACGTCTCCAACGTATCTATAATTTTTTATTGTTCCATGCTATTATATTATCAACCTTGGATGTTTTATATGCATGTATATGCTATTTTATATGATTTTTGGGACTAACCTATTAACCTAGAGCCCAGTGCCAGTTTCTGTTTTTTCCTTGTTTTACAGTATCGCAGAAAAGGAAAATCAAATGGAGTCCAATTGAACTGAAACTTCACGGAACTTATTTTTGGAAAGAAAGCAATACAGGAGACTTGGCGTGCACGTCAGGGGATCAACGAGGAAGCCACGAGGCAGGGGGCGCGCCCACTCCCTGGGCGCGCCCTCCACCCTCGTGGGCCCCTCGTGGCTCCCCTGATGTATTTCTTCTGCCTATATATATCCATATACCCTAAAATGATCGGGGAGCAGAATAGATCGAGAGTTCCGCCGCCAGAAGCCTCTATAGCCACCGAAAGCCAATCTAGACCCGTTCCAGCACCCCGCCGGAGGGGGAATCCCTCTCCAGTGGCTATCTTCATCATCCCGGTGCTCTCCATGACGAGGAGGGAGTAGTTCTCCCTCGGGGCTGAGGGTATGTACCAATAGCTATGTGTTTGATCTCTCTCTCTCTCATGTTCTTGAGGTGGTACGATCTTGATGTATCGCAAGCTTTGCTATTATAGTTGGATCCTATGATGTTTCTCCCCCTCTACTCTCTTTTAATGGATTGAGTTTTCCCTTTGAAGTTATCTTATCGGATTGAGTCTTTAAGGATTTGAGAACACTTGATGTATGTCTTGCCTGGGATACCTGTGGTGACAATGGGGTATTCTATGATCCACTTGATGTATGTTTTGGTGATCAACTTGCGGGTTCCTTGACCTTGGGAATCTATGCATAGGGGTTGGCACACGTTTTCATCTTGACTCTCTGGTAGAAACTTTGGGGCACTATTTGAGGTTCTATGTGTTGGTTGAATAGATGAATCTGAGATTGTGTGATGCATATCGTATAATCATACCCACGGATACTTGAGGTGACATTGGAGTATCTAGGTGACATTAGGGTTTTGGTTGATTTGTGTCTTAAGGTGTTATTCTAGTACGAACTCTAGGGCTGTTTGTGACACTTATAGGAATAGCCCAACGGATTGATCGGAAAGAATAACTTTGAGGTGGTTTCGTACCCTACCATAATCTCTTCGTTTGTTCTCCGCTATTAGTGACTTTGGAGTGACTCTTTTTTGCATGTTGAGGGATAGTTATATGATCCAGTTATGTTATTATTGATGAGAGAACTTGCACTAGTGAAAGTATGAACCCTAGGCCTTGTTTCCTA
This sequence comes from Triticum dicoccoides, assembly GCF_002162155.2. Classification (NCBI taxonomy): domain Eukaryota; kingdom Viridiplantae; phylum Streptophyta; class Magnoliopsida; order Poales; family Poaceae; genus Triticum; species Triticum dicoccoides. Next base: position 606,950,826 of record NC_041380.1, on the reverse strand, counting down.
GCATTACAACACCGTTTGTGTTCACTTTTATCATTAGTTACCTTGCTGTTTTTATATTTTCAAATTACGAAAACCTTTATATACCATCCATATACCACTTGTATCACCATCTCTTTGCCGAACTAGTGCACCTATACAATTTACCATTCTATTGGGTGTGTTGGGGACACAAGAGACTCTCTGTTATTTGGTTGCAGGGTTGTTTGAGAGAGACCATCTTCATCCTACGCCTCCCACGGATTGATAAACCTTAGGTCATCCACTTGAGGGAAATTTGCTACTGTCCTACAAACCTCTGCACTTGGAGGCCCAACAACGTCTACAAGAAGAAGGTTGTGTAGTAGACATCAAGCTCTTTTCTAGCGCCGTTGCCGGGGAGGTTAGCGCTTGAAGGTATATCTTTAGATCTTGCAATCGAATCTTTTTGTTTCTTGTTTTTGCACTAGTTTAGTATATAAAAGAAAACTACAAAAAATAAGGAATTGAGTTTGCCTCATACGCTTCATCTTTTTAATATCTTTCGTGAGTATGATGGAAAGGAAAATTGTGCCAAAATGTTAGAAGAAGAATGCATTAAAATGTTTGGCACTAAATCTTTGAATGATGAGCATGATTGCAATGTTATTAGTATGAATTCCTTGAATATCCATGATGCTAATGATATGCAAAGCCACAAGCTTGGGGAAGCTATGTTTGATGAAGACGATATTTTTTGTCCCCCAAGTTTTGATGAGCAAATTTATTATGATGAAAGCATGCCTCCTATTTATGATGATTATATTGATGAAAGTGGATTTGGAGAGGTCATGACTTTATTTTGTGATGAATCCACTATTTCGGAAGAGGTTCCAATTGATTATGAGAACAAAGTTTCTATCTATGATTATTATTGTGATGACTTGTATGCTATAAAGAATAACGATATCCATGAATCTTGTCATCATGATTTTAGTTTTCAATTGGATTATGCCTCACATGATAATTATTTTGTTGAGTTTGCTCCCACTATTATTCATGAGAAGAATTTTGCTTGTGTGGAGAGTAGTAAATTTTCTATGCTTGTAGATCATGAAAAGAATGCTTTATGTGCTGGTTATATTGTTGAATTCATTCATGATGCTACTGAAAATGATTATGAGGGAGGAACATATGCTTGTAGGAATTGCAATAATATCATGTTTCCTCTCTATGTGCTTAAAGTTTTGAAGTTATGCTTGTTTTACCTTCCTATGCAAGTTGATTCTTGTTCCCACAATTTGTTTGCTCACAAAATCCTATGCATAGGAAGTAGGTTAGACTTAAATTTTCTAGTCATATTCTTCATGATGCTCTCTTTATGTTACAATTCTTATCTTTTATGTGAGCATCATTGAAATCATCATGTCTAGCTAGGGGTGTTAAACGATAGCGCTTGTTGGGAGGTAACCCAACTTTATTTTTATTCCTTGATTTTTGTTTCTGTTTAGTAATAAATAATTCATCTAGCCTCTATTTAGATGTGGTTTTATGCTTTTAATTAGTGTTTGTGCCAAGTAGAACCTTTGGGAAGACTTGGGGAAAGTCTTGTTGATCTTGCTGTAAAAAACAGAAACTTTAGCGCTCACGAGGCTGCCATTTTTTATTGGAGAGTTATATTTAGTTAATTATTTTTGCATATAATTAATAGGTAAATTCCTCACGTCCTTCAATTTATTTTAGAATTTTTGGGGTTCCATAAGTATATGTTTGATCCAGATTACTACAGACTGTTCTGTTTTTGACAGATTCTGTTTTCCGTGTGTTGTTTGCTTATTTTGATGAATCTATGGCTAGTAAAATAGTTTATAAACCATAGAGAAGTTGGAATACAGTAGGTTTAACACCAATATAAATAAATAATGAGTTCACTACAGTACCTTGAAGTGGTGTTTTGTTTTCTTTCGCTAACGGAGCTCACGAGATTTTCTACTTTAAGTTTTGTGTTGTGAAGTTTTCAAGTTTTGGGTAAAGACTTGATGGATTATGGAATAAGGAGTGGAAATAGCCTAAGCTTGGGGATGACCAAGGCACCCCAAGGTAATATTCAAGGACAACCAAGAGCCTTAGCTTGGGTATGCCCCGGAAGGCATCCCCTCTTTCGTCTTCGTTCATCGCTTACTTTACTTGGAGCTATATTTTTATTCGCCACATGATATGTGTTTTCCTTGGAGCTTAATTTAATTTATTTTGTTTTGCTTGCTTTTTTAATAAAATACCAAGATCTGAAATTATTAAATGTTAGAGAGTCTTCACATGGTTGCATAATTATTCGACTACTCATTGATCTTCACTTATATCTTTCGGACTAGTTTGTCATTTGCTGTAGTACTTCACTTATATCTTTTTAGAGCACGGTGGTGGTTTTATTTTGAAGAAATAGATGAACTCTCATGCTTCACTTATATTATTTTGAGAGTCTTTAGAACAGGATGGTATTTTGCTTTGGTTATGAAACTAGTCCTAATATGATGGGCATCCAAGAGGGATATAATAAAAACTTTCATATAAAGTGCATTGAATACTAAGAGAAGTTTGATACTTGATGATTGTTTTGAGATATGGAGATAGTGATATCAAAGTTGTGCTAGTTGAGTAGTTGTGAATTTGAGGAATACTTGTGTTGAAGTTTGCAAGTCTCGTAGCATGCACGTATGGTAAACGTTGTGTAACAAATTTGAAACATGAGGTGTTATTTGATTGTCTTCCTTATGAGTGGCGGTCGGGGACGAGCGATGGTATTTTCCTACCAATCTATCCCCCTAGGAGCATGTACGTGGTACTTGGTTTTTGATGACTTGTAGATTTTTGCAATAAGTATGTGAGTTCTTTATGACTAATGTTGAGTCCATGGATTATACGCACTCTTACCCTTCCATCATTGCTAGCCTCTTCGGTACCGTGCATTGCCCTTTCTCACATTGAGAGTTGGTGCAAACTTCGCCGGTGCATCCAAACCCCGTGATATGATTCGCTCTGTCACACATAAACCTCCTTATATCTTCCTCAAAATAGCCACCATACCTACCTATTATGGCATTTCCATAGCCATACTGATATATATTGCCATGCAACTTTCCACCGTTCCGTTTATTATGACACGCATCATCATTGTCATATTGCTTTGCATGATCATGTAGTTGACATCGTATTTGTGGCAAAGCCACCATTCATAATTTTTCATACATGTCGCTCTTGATTCGTCGCAATCCCAGTACACCACCGGAGGCATTCATATACAGTCATACTTTGTTCTAGTATCGAGTTGTAATCATTGAGTTGTAAATAAATAGAAGTGTGATGATCATCATTTTCTAGAGCATTGTCCCAAGTGAGGAAAAAATAAAAAAAAAGAGAAAGGCCATAAAAAAGAGAAGGTCCAAAAAATAGAAAGGCCATTAAAAAAGGGGCCCAAATAAAAAATGAGAGAATAAGAGAGAAGGGACAATGCTACTATCCTTTGCCACACTTGTGCTTCAAAGTAGCACCATAATCTTCATGATAGAGAGTATTTTGTTTTGTCACTTTCATATACTAGTGGGAAATTTTCATTATAGAACTTGCCTTGTATATTCCAACAAAGGGCCTCCTCAAGTGCCCTAGGTCTTCGTGAGCAAGCAAGTTGGATGCACACCCACTTAGTTCTTTTGTTGAGATTTCATACATTTATAGATCTAGTGCATCTGTTGCATGGCAATCCCTACTCCTTGCATTGACATCAATTGATGGGCATCTCCCTAGCCCATTGATTAGCCGCGTCGATGTGAGACTTTCTCCTTTTTGTCTTCTCCACATAACCCCCTCATTATATTCTATTCCACCCATAGTGTTATATCCATGGCTCACGCTCATGTATTGCGTGAAAGTTGAAAAAAGTTTGAGATTACTAAAGTATGAAACAATTGCTTGGCTTGTCATCGGGGTTGTGCATGATGAGAGCATTCTCGTGTGACGAAAATGGAGCATGACCAAATTATATGATTTTGTAGGGATGAACTTTCTTTGGCCATGTTATTTTGAGAAGACATTATTGCTTAGTTAGTATGCTTGAAGTATTATTATTTTTATGTCAATATTAAACTTTTGTCTTGAATCTTATGGATCTGAATATTCTTTCTACAATAAAGAGAAATAAATGATGAATATGTTAGGTAGCATTCCACATCAAAAATTCTGTTTTTATCATTTACCTACTCGAGGACGAGCAGGAATTAAGTTTGGGGATGCTGATACGTCTCCAATGTATCTATAATTTTTTATTGTTCCATGCTATTATATTATCAAACTTGGATGTTTTATATGCATTTATATGATATTTTATATGATTTTTGGGACTAACCTATTAACCTAGAGCCCAGTGCCAGTTTCTGTTTTTTTCCTTGTTTTAGAGTATCGCAGAAAAGGAAAATCAAATGGATTCCAATTGACCTGAAACTTCACGGAAATTATTTTTGGAAAGAAAGCAATACAGGAGACTTGGAGTGCACGTCAGGGTATCAACAAGGAAGCCACGAGGCAAGGGGCGCGCCCACCCCCCTGGGCGTGCCCTCCACCCTCGTGGGCCCCTCGTGGCTCCCCTGATGTATTTCTTCCGCCTATATATATCCATATACCCTAAAATGATCGGGGAGCAGAATAGATCGGGAGTTCCGCCGCCAGAAGCCTCCGTAGCCACCGAAAGCCAATCTAGACCCGTTCCGGCACCCTGCCGGAGGGGGAATCCCTCTCCAGTGGCTATCTTCATCATCATGGTGCTCTCCATGATGAGGAGGGAGTAGTTCTCCCTCGGGGCTGAGGGTATGTACTAGTAGCTATGTGTTTGATCTCTCTCTCTCTCGTGTTCTTGAGGTGGTACGATCTTGATGTATCGTGAGCTTTGCTATTATAGTTGGATCCTATGATGTTTCTCCCCCTCTACTCTCTTTTAATGGATTGAGTTTTCCCTTTGAAGTTATCTTATCGGATTGAGTCTTTAAGGATTTGAGAACACTTGATGTATGTCTTGCGTGGGATACCTGTGGTGACAATGGGGTATTCTATGATCCACTTGATGTATGTTTTAACTTGCGGGTTCCTTGACCTTGGGAATCTATGCATAGGGGTTGGCACACGTTTTCGTCTTGACTCTCCGGTAGAAACTTTGGGGCACTCTTTGAGGTTCTATGTGTTGGTTGAATAGATGAATCTGAGATTGTGTGATGCATATCGTATAATCATACCCACGGATACTTGAGGTGACATTGGAGTATCTAGGTGACATTAGGGTTTTGGTTGATTTGTGTCTTAAGGTGTTATTCTAGTACGAACTCTAGGGCTGTTTGTGACACTTATAGGAATAGCCCAACGGATTGATTGGAAAGAATAACTTTGAGGTGGTTTCGTACCCTACCATAATCTCTTCGTTTGTTCTCCGCTATTAGTGACTTTGGAGTGACTCTTTGTTGCATGTTGAGGGATAGTTATATGATCCAATTATGTTATTATTGTTGAGAGAACTTGCACTAGTGAAAGTATGAACCCTAGGCCTTGTTTCCTAGCATTGCAATACCGTTTGTGTTCACTTTAATCATTAGTTACCTTGCTGTTTTTATATTTTCAGATTACAAAAACCTTTATCTACCATCCATATACCACTTGTATCACCATCTCTTCGTCGAACTAGTGCACCTATACAATTTACCATTGTATTGGGTGTGTTGGGTACACAAGAGACTCTCTGTTATTTGGTTGCAGGGTTGTTTGAGAGAGACCATCTTCATCCTATGCCTCCCACGGATTGATAAACCTTAGGTCATCCACTTGAGGGAAATTTGCTATTATCCTACAAACCTCTGCACTTTGAGGCCCAACAACATCTACAAGAAGAAGGTTGTGTAGTAGACATCAATGAGATACCGCTTGCTGAGTTCATCGCTCGGAGGAAGATCAATCCATATGGAAACCCTCGTGCCATCTTTCGAGGGAATGAGCTATTCTGGACCAAGCAGCAGAATCTCATCTATCTGGATGTCATCAAAGCCAAGCAAAACACCTATGTGGAGGTGAAGTGGATCAACATGCATCACATGAAGCAAGAGAAGCACCGGGAATACTTTGGTGAGGCTTTAGACCTTGTGGAGCAATTTGGCATTGACCATATCATCTCATTCCACAAAGACTTTGATCCTGAGATCATTGCTCAGTTCTTTGCCTCGGTGCATTTTCATCCCAATGAGGAAAGGAACATGACTTGGATGACCAATGGTCGGTAGCTGACTGCTACTTGGAAGGAATTCATGACTTTGCTTGGGGTTCCGGATGAGGGGCTCGCCACACCCCAAGGTGTTCGCCCTCATGCCAATTCCGACTCTGCAAACAAGAACAGGCTTTTGACCTTCTATGTGGAGAAGAAGCTCTCCAATGGCAAGTCAACTTGGGTACTCAACTCCTTTCTTGACATCATGCACCGGATCTTCCGCAACACTCTCTTCCCATGCATTGGGGACAATTACAAGGTGCATGCCTATCTTGTGGATATGATGCTCCTGTGTGAAGACGCTCGCAACTCTCAGACACTACCACTTGATGTCTCACATATCATGTGGAATGAGCTTCAGTTTGCGGTCTACAACTGCAAGGTCCCCATCTATGGACCTTATCTGTTTCAGTTGATCTTAGCAACTTGGGAGCAGCTCTACCCTCAGGGTGATTTTGATGCCCCTAGTTGGATCCGGCATGAGCCCGTCAACCTCCATGTCAAGACTCAATGGGCCAACACTACCTCTCGTGCTGATGCCGCGGCTGACATGGATGTGGGTGCAGATGAGCATGAGGAGGAGGCAGCAGACGAGGACAACTCTGAGGGTTACACCCCTCCCACTTCTGAGCCATCTTGGGCTAAGCGACTGAAGAACAAGATGAAGATGTTGTTCTGTATGCAAGCAAAGGGGCAGTACAAGACCCATGTGGCTTCCAAGGAGACTCGCCGCCGCGACAAGCGGATTTTCAGGACCTTTGGTGAGAACATCTCCAGCGGGTTAGAGGAGGACGTCACCCCAAAGGCAGAATGGATCACCAAGCAGGGTTATCACTAGAGTGAGTCTGAGGAAGAGTCCGTCCCAGCTGCCAAGTCTGACGGGGAGCATGCAAGTGACCACTTAGCTTGAGCCACCACTATTTTTGTAGGTGTCCTCTCTGCCTTTTTGGCATCTCGATGCCAAAGAGGGAGAGAATGTAGGATTTGCGAGTTGTGTCCTACATTCTCTCCCCCTTTGGCATTGAGACGCCAAAAAGGCAGAGAGAACATAGAGGCATGTTGTTCGGTTTGATTCTCCGTGTTGCCGTGGTCGGACGGTGGTTCAATGCCGTGTTCGTAGTCCGCTGGCTCACCCTGCTCTATCGCTGGGTCTATATGATCGCTATTTCTGCCGAGGCAGGATTTGGAGCGGCGCTTACTCCGCCGCTTTGACTGCTTCTCGAGGGATCGATCCTTCGCTGCGTCCTTCCGTTCCTCTTCGTCATTTTCTTTGGGTGTGTCCACCATGTATACATCATATGATGAAGTGGGCGTCCAGTGCCCTATGGGCAGTGGCTCCTGTTCGTCTCCTGCATCGTCGTCCATACCGTCGATGTCTTCGGAGTCGAAGGTGAGCATGTCGGTCAAATCATCGACAGTGGCTACTAAGTGGGTGGTGGGTGGGCAGCGAATTTCTTCGTCATCCGCATCGCAATCCTGCCGGACATAGTTCGGCCAGGGCTCTCCTGACAAGGAGAGAGACCTTAATGAGTTCAGTATGTCGCCAAAGGGTGAGTGCTGAAGGATATCCACGGAGGTGAACTCCATGATTGGCGCCCAGTTGGATTCGATAGGCATGGGCGCATGCGGTTCGGAGTCCGTGGCCGGGGAAGAATCCGGTAGTTCGGCGTCACGGCTCCCGTGAAGGGTAAGGTCGATACTCGGCTCGATCGCCGCTGAGAATGCGGCCTCCGTGGCGGGGTCTATCCACCTGTCCATGGATGGCGCAATTGGCTCCGAATTGAGGGTCGGAGCGGTTGCCGGTGCGATCTCCCGAACACTGTCCGATGGTAGAGCTAAATCATGCTCATCGTGACCGTGCGGCACACTCGACAAGGGCTCGAATGTGCCGAAGATCAAGTCTCCGTGGATGTCGGCTATGTGGTTTATGCTTCCAAACCTGACCTGGTGGCCAGGGGCATAACTCTCGATCTGCTCCAGATGGCCAAGCAAGTTGGGCCGCAGTGCGGAGCCGCCGAATACAAAGATCTGTCCGGGGAGGAAAGTCTCACCCTGGACTACATCGCTATAGATGATTGAAGGGGCCATCCAGCCTAACGATGACGACACAGAGGAACTCTCAATGAAAGCACCAATGTCGAAGTCAAAACCGGCGGATCTCGGGTAGGGGGGTCCCGAACTATGCATCTAGGTGGATGGTAACAGGAGGCAGGGGACACGATGTTTACCCAGGTTCAGGCCCTCTTGATGGAGGTAATACCCTACGTCCTGCTTGATTGTTCTTGATAATATGAGTAGTGCAAGAGTTGATCTACCACGAGATAAGAGAGGCTAAACCCTAGAAGCTAGCCTATGGTATGATTGTGTGTTGTTGGTCCTACGGACTAAACCCTCCGGTTTATATAGACATCGGAGGGGCTAGGGTTACACAAAGTCGGTTACAAGCAAGGAGATCTACATATTCGTATTGCCAAGCTTGCCTTCCACGCCAAGGAGAGTCCCATCCGGACACGGGACGAAGTCTTCAATCTTGTATCTTCATAGTCCAACAGTCCGGCCAAAGGATATAATCCGGCTGTCCGGATAACCCCTAATCCAGGACTCCCTCAGCAACACATACATCAAGTGTTCTCAAATCTTTAAAGACTTAATCCGATAAGGTAACTTCAAAGGGGAAAATCAATCCATTACAAGAGAGTAGAGGGTGAGGAGAAACATAAGATCCAACTATAATAGCAAAGCTCGCGATACATCAAGATCGTGCCAAATCAAGAACACGAGAGAGAGAGAGAGAGAGAGATCAAACACATAGCTACTGGTACATACCCTCAGCCCCGAGGGAGAACTACTCCCTCCTCATCATGGAGAGCACCGGGATGATGAAGATGGCCACCGGAGAGGGATTCCCCCTCCGGCAGGGTGCCGGAGGGTCTAGATTGGCTTTCGGTGGCTACGGAGGCTTCTGGCGGCGGAACTCCTGATCTATTGTGCTCTCGGATGTTTTTAGGGTATATGGAGATATATAGGCGGAAGAAGTACATCAGGGGGGCCACGAGGGGGCCACGAGGGTGGAGGGCACGCCCTAGGGGGTGGGCGCCCCCCTACCTCATGGCTCCCTAGTTTATTTCCTGACGTGCACTCCAAGTCCATCAGGTTGCTTTCCTTCCAAAAATAAGTTCCGTGAAGTTTCAGGTCAATTGGACTCTGTTTGATTTTCCTTTTCTTCGAAACCCTAAAATAGGCCAAAAAACAGAAACTAGCACTGGGCTCCGGGTTAATAGGTTAGTCCCAAAAATGATGTAAAAGTGTATAATAAAGCCCATAAACATCCAAAATAGTAGATAATATAGCATGGAGCAATCAACTACGTTGGAGACGTATCAGCATCCCCAAGCTTAATTCCTACTCGTCCTCGAGTAGGTAAATGATAAAAGCAGAATTTTTGATGCGGAGTGCTACTTGGCATAATTTCAGTGTAATTCTTCTTAATTGTGGCATGAATATTCAGATCCATAAGATTCAAGACAAAAGTTTAATATTAACATAAAAACAATAATACTTCAAGCATACTAACTAAGCAATCATGTCTTCTCAAAATAACATGGCCAAAGAAAGCTATCCCTACAAAATCATATAGTCTGGCTATGCTCCATCTTCACCACACAAAATATTTAAATCATGCACAACCCCGATGACAAGCCAAGCAATTGTTTCATACTTTTGATGTTCTCAAACTTCTTCAATCTTCACGCAATATATGAGCGTGAGCCATGGATATAGCATTATAGGTGGAATAGAATGGTGGTTGTGGAGAAGACAAAAAGGAGAAGATAGTCTCACATCAACTAGGCATATCAACGGGCTATGGAGATGCCCATCAATAGATATCAATGTGAGTGAGTAGGGATTGCCATGCAACGGATGCACTAGAGCCATAAGTGTATGAAAGCTCAAAGAGAAACTAAGTGGGTGTGCATCCAACTTGCTTGCTCACGAAGACCTAGGGCATTTTGAGGAAGCCCATCATTTGAATATACAATCCAAGTTCTATAATGAAAGATTCCCACTAGTATATGAAAGTGACAACATAGGAAACTCTCTATCATGAAGATCATGGTGCTACTTTGAAGCACAAGTGTGGCAAAAGGATAGTAGCACTGTCCCTTCTCTCTTTTTCTCTCATTTTTTTATTTTTTATGTTTTTTATTTGGGCCTTCTCTTTTTTATGGCCTCTTTTCTATTTTTTATTTGGGCTTCTTTGGCCTCTTTTATTTATTTATTTTCGTCTGGAGTCTCATCCCGACTTGTGGGGGAATCATAGTCTCCATCATCCTTTCCTCACTGGGACAATGCTCTAATAATGATGATCATCACACTTTTATTTTCTTACAACTCAAGAATTACAACTCGATTCTTAGAACAAAATATGACTCTATGTGAATGCCTCCGACGGTGTACTGGGATGTGCAATGACTCATGAGTGACATGTATGAAAGAATTATGAACGGTGGCTTTGCCACAAATACGATGTCAACTACATGATCATGCAAAGCAATATGACAATGATGAAGCGTGTCATAATAACGGAACGGTGGAAAGTTGCATGGCAATATATTTCGGAATGGCTATGGAAATGCCATAATAGGTAGGTATGGTGGCTGTTTTGAGGAAGGTATATGGTGGGTTTATGGTGCCGGCGAAAGTTGCGCGGTACTAGAGAGGCTAGCAATGGTGGAAGGGTGAGAGTGCGTTGTTGGAAATATGCCCTGGAGGCAATAATAAATTGGTTATTATTATATTTCCTTGTTCATGATAATCGTTTATTATCCATGCTAGAATTGTATTGATAGGAAACTCAGATACATGTGTGGATACATAGACAACACCATGTCCCTAGTAAGCCTCTAGTTGACTAGCTCGTTGATCAATAGATGGTTACGGTTTCCTGACCATGGACATTGGATGTCGTTGATAACGGGATCACATCATTAGGAGAATGATGTGATGGACAATACCCAATCCTAAGCCTAGCACAAGATCATGTAGTTCGTATGCTAAAGCTTTTCTAATGTCAAGTATCATCTCCTTAGACCATGAGATTGTGCAACTCCCGGATATCGTAGGAGTGCTTTGGGTGTGCCAAACGTCACAACGTAACTGGGTGGCTATAAAGGTACACTACAGGTATCTCTGAAAGTGTCTGTTGGGTTGGCACGAATCGAGACTGGGATTTGTCACTCCGTGTAAACGGAGAGGTATCTCTGGGCCCACTCGGTAGGACATCATCATAATGTGCACAATGTGATCAAGGAGTTGATCACGGGATGATGTGTTACGGAACGAGTAAAGAGACTTGCCGGTAATGAGATTGAACAAGGTATCAGGATACCGACGATCGAATCTCGGGCAAGTATCGTACCGCTAGACAAAGGGAATTGTATACGGGATTGATTAAGTCCTTGACATCGTGGTTCATCCGATGAGATCATCATGGAGCATGTGGGAGCCAACATGGGTATCCAGATCCCATTGTTGGTTATTGACCGGAGAGTTGTCTCGTCCATGTCTGCATGACTTCCGAACCTGTAGGGTCTACACACTTAAGGTTCGATGACGCTAGGGTTATAGGGAAAGTATGTACGTGGTTACCGAATGTTGTTCGGAGTCCCAAATGAGATCCCGGACGTCACGGGGAGTTCCGGAATGGTCCGGAGGTAAAGATTGATATATAGGAAGTATGGTTTTGGCCACCGGAAGTGTTCCGGGCATCACCGGTAGTGTACCGGGACCACCGGAGGGGTCCGGGGGTCCACCAAGTGGGGCCACCAGCCCGGAGGCCTACATGGGCCAATAGTGGGAAGGGACCAGCCCCTAGGTGGGCTGGGGCGCCTCCCACCAAGGCCCAAGGCGCCTCCAAGAGGGGAAGGGGGCAAACCCTAGGGCAAATGGGCCCTAAGGCCCACCCCAGGTGCGCCTCCCCCTCTCCCCCTTGTGGCCGCCACCCAGATGGGATCTGGGGGCTGCCGCCACCCCTAGGGAGGGAACCCTAGGTGGGGGCGCAGCCCCTCCCCTCCCCCTATATATACTTGAGGTTTGGGGCTGCCCAACACATGTGATTTGCTCTCCCTGTTGGCGCAGCCCTACCCCTCTCCCTCCTTGTCTCTCGTAGTGCTTGGCGAAGCCCTGCTGGAGTCCCACGCTCCTCCACCACCACCACGCCGTCGTGCTGCTGCTGGATGGAGTCTTCCCCAACCTCTCCTTCTCCCTTGCTGGATCAAGGCGTAGGAGACGTCACCGGGCTGTACGTGTGTTAAACACGGAGGTGCCGTCCGTTCGGCACTAGGATCATCGGTGATTTGGATCACGACGAGTACGACTCCATCAACCCCGTTCACTTGAATGCTTCCGCTTAGCGATCTACAAGGGTATGTAGATGCACTCTCCTTCCCCTCGTTGCTAGATTACTCCATAGATTGATCTTGGTGATGCATAGAAAATTTGAATTTCTGCTACGTTCCCCAACATGCGTATAATCCATGGACTCAACATTAGTCATAAAGAACTCACATACTTATTGAAAAAATCTATTAGTTATAGAAACAAAGTACTACGCGCATGCTCCTAGGGGGATAGCTTGGTAGGAAAATACCATCGCTCGTCCCCGACGGCCACTCATAAGGAAGACAATCAATAAATAAATCATGCTCCGACTTCATCACATACGTGCATGCTATGGGAATCACACACTTTAACACAAGTATCTCTCAAATTCACAACTACTCAACTAGCATGACTCTAATATTACCATCCTCATATCTCAAAACAATCATCAAGTATCAAACTTCTCATAGTATTCAATGCACTTTATATGAAAGTTTTTATTATATCCCTCTTGGATGCCCATCATATTAGGACTAAATTCATAACCAAAGAAAATTACCATGCTGTTTAGGACTCTCAAAATAATATAAGTGAAGCATGAGAGTTCATCCATTTCTATAAAATAAAACCACCATCGTGCTCTAAAAAGATATAAGTGAAGCACTAGAGCAACAGCAAAATACTCCGAAAGATATACGTGAAGATCAATGAGTAGTCGAATAAGTATGCAACTATGTGAAGACTCTCTAACATTTAAGGATTTCAGATCTTGGTATTTTATTCAAATAGCAATCAAAACTAAATAAAATGAAATGACGCTCCAAGCAAAACACATATCATGTGGCGAATAAAAATATAGCTCCAAGTAAAGTTACCGATGAACGAAGATGAAAGAGAGATGCCTTCCGGGGCATCCCCAAGCTTAGGCTCTTGGTTGTCCTCGAATATTACCTTGGGGTGCCTTGGGCATCCCCAAGCTTAGGCTCTTGCCACTCCTTATTCCATAGTCCATCGAATCTTTACCCAAAACTTGAAAACTTCACAACACAAAACTTAACAGAAAACTCATAAGCTCCGTTAATATAAGAAAATAAATCACAACTTAGGTACTGTTGTGAACTCATTATAAATTCATATTGGTGTAATATCTACTGTATTCCAACTTATCTATGGTTCATACCCTCCGATACTACTCATAGATTCATCAAAATAAGCAAACAACACATCGAAAACAGAATCTGTCAAAAACAGAACAGTCTGTAGTAATTTGGATCAAACGTATACTTATGGAACTCATAAAATTCTCAAATAAATTGGTGGACCTGATTAATTTGTCTATTAATCATCTGCAAAAATAATTAACTCAATAGCACTGTCCAATAAAAAATGGAAGCAAATCTCGTGAGCGCTAAAGTTTCTGTTTTTTACAGCATGATCGCAAAGACTTTCCCAAAGTCTTCCCAACTGTTCTACTTGGCACAAACACTAATTAAAAGCATAAAACCATATCTAAACAGAGGGTATATGAATTATTTATTACTAAACAGGAACAAAAAGCAAGGAACAAAAATAAAATTGGATTGCCTCCCAACAAGCGCTATCGTTTAATGCCCCTAGCTAGGCATGGTGAATTCAATGATGCTCACATAAAGGATAAGAATTGAAACATAAAGAGAGAATAATGAATAATATGACTAGCACATTTAAGTATAACCCACTTCCTATGCATAGGGATTTTGTGAGCAAACAACTTGTGGGAACAAGAATCAACTTGCATAGGAAGGTAAAACAAGCATAACTTCAAGATTTTAAGCATATAGAGGGGAAACTTGATATTATTGCAATTCCTACAAGCATATATTCCTCACTCATAATAATTTTTAGTAGCATCATGAATGAATTCAACAATACAACCAGCACCTAAAGCATTCTTTTCATGATCTACAAGCATAGAATTTTTATCACTCTCCACATAAGCAAAATTCTTCTCATTCAGAATAGTGGGAGCATCATAAGAGACTCGAATACTATAAATTGTTTCCACATTAAAAGAGTAATGTTCAGAGAAGGGGTAATCATAATCACGACAAGCTTTATAAATATAATCATCACTACTTTTTATAGCATATGTTTCATCACAATAATCATCATAAGTAGCAACTTTGTTCTCATCATAATAAATTTTCTCATCAAAGCTTGGGGGACAAAAAATATCATCTTCATCAAACATAGCTTCCCCAAGCTTGTGGCTTTGCATATCATTAGCATCATGGATATTCAAGGAATTCATACTAACAACATTGCAATCATTCTCATCATTCAAATATTTAGTGCCAAACATTTTATAGATTTCTTCTTCTAGCACTTGAGCACAATTATCCTTTCCATCATACTCACGAAAGATATTAAAAAGGTGAAGCGTATGAGACAAACTCAATTCCATTTTTTTATAGTTTTCTTTTATAAACTAAACTAGTGATAAAATAAGAAACTAAAAGACTCAATTACAAGATCTAAAGATATACCTTCAAGCGCTAACCTCCCCGGCAACGGTGCCAGAAAAGAGCTTGATGTCTACTACACAACCTTCTTCTTATAGACGTTGTTGGGCCTCCAAGTGCAGAGGTTTGTAGGACAGTAGCAAATTTCCATCAAGTGGATGACCTAAGGTTTATCAATCCGTAGGAGGCGTAGGATGAAGATGGTCTCTCTCAAGCAACCCTGCAACCAAATAACAAAGAGTCTCTTGTGTCCCCAACACACCCAATACAATGGTAAATTGTATAGGTGCACTAGTTCGGCGAAGAGATGGTGATACAAGTGGTATATGGATGGTAGATAAAGGTATTTGTAATCTGAAATTATAAAAACAGCAAGGTAACTAATGATAAAAGTGAGCACAAATGGTATTGCAATGCGTTGAAACAAGGCCTAGGGTTCATACTTTCGCTAGTGCAAGTTCCCTCAACAATACTAACATAATTGGATCACATAACTATCCCTCAACATGCAACAAAGAGTCACTCCAAAGTCACTAATAGCGGAGAACAAACGAAGAGATTATGGTAGGGTACGAAACCACCTCAAAGTTATTCTTTCCAATCAATCCGTTGGGCTATTCCTATAAGTGTCACAAACAGCCCTAGAGTTCGTACTAGAATAACACCTTAAGACACAAATCAACCAAAACCCTAATGTCACCTAGATACTCCAATGTCACCTCAAGTATCCGTGGGTATGATTATACGATATGCATCACACAATCTCAGATTCATCTATTCAACCAACACAAAGGACCTCAAAGAGTGCCCCAAAGTTCTACCGGAGAATCACGACGAAAACGTGTGCCAACCCCTATGCATAGGTTCATGGGTGGAACCCGCAAGTTGGTCACCGAAACATACATCAAGTGAATCACGTGATATCCCACTGTCACCACAGATATGCACGGCAAGACATACATCAAGTGTTCTCAAATCTTTAAAGACTCAATTCGATAAGGTAACTTCAAAGGGGAAACTCAATCCATTACAAGAGAGTAGAGGGGGAGGAGAAACATAAGATCCAATTATAATTGCAAAGCTCGTGATACATCAAGATCATGTCAAATCAAGAACACGAGAGAGAGAGAGAGAGAGAGAGAGAGAGAGAGAGAGAGAGAGAGATCAAAAACATAGCTACTGGTACATACCCTCAGCCCCGAGGGAGAACTACTCCCTCCTCGTCATGGAGAGCACCGGGATGATGAAGATGGCCACCGGAGAGGAGTTCCCCCTCTGGCAGGGTGCCGAAACGGGTCTAGATTGGCTTTCGGTGGCTACGGAGGCTTCTAGCGGTGGAACTCCCGATCTATTGTGCTCTCGGATGTTTTAGGGTATATGGAGATATATAGGCGGAAGAAGTACGTCAGGGGGGCCACGAGGGGCCCA